>NC_089991.1:26006388-26324959 GCF_036417845.1 Apteryx mantelli
ACATGTAGCATTCAGTATTATTGATTGGAGTGTAGAGTTCAGGTGTCAAGTTCCAACAACAAGGAATAAATCAAAAAATTCTTAGCGCCTGTACCTGTAGGAGACCGATTCTGGGATCTTCTGCCTTAATTTAAGACTGCAGAGCCTTTGGTCTTGGAGGCTGGAGATCTGGTTAGGAAAAAAGAGTTGTTGGAATGCTTTGCTTTTATGTTATCTCTATGGACTGCATAATCTTTACTGCAGTATCTTTAATGATGCTGCAAAAACCTAAAATTCAAAGTCTAACTTCAGGTTACAAAAATCTTAAAATAGATACAAGCAAGACAAACTACAATAACAGGCAAGCGATGTCTGTAAGAGTGCTGCAAGAGCAAGGATATCTTGCTCTTGTCTGGGTACCCAGCTTGAGGGCAAGTCAGGTGCCCAAGGAGTGAAATGATCAAATACTTTAAAGGACTAAGACAATCTGCATGTTTAACCTTTAAGCATTCAGTTGAACGCATTTGGTGTATTGTTTTATTAGCTGCCTTCAATGAAGTGTTCTTTTGCTCTTTCAGAAACAAAGAGTATTTTTTAGAGACCCATCTTCAGGCCATCAGTAATATTCTCAGACCACAAAAAACCATAAGATGGATATTTAGCATTAAGATTCACCCACTGTAAAACTAAAACGGACTCACAAACCAACAGGGCATGTGGGTCACCCATCAATGCTTTTCCCCAGGTTTATCTGAGCTTAGCATGAATATGAGCAACATCATGATGAATAAACCCTGTAACCTTTGGTAAAAGTATATATATTTTTCGAATCCAAGTTGCAAATATATATTCCAAAGCCTACAGCAAGTGCTGATCAAGCCAAATTTTTAAAATCCACAGGAATTTAAACAGATGCACTTAAAAGAAACAATCAGTTTTGAGGCCAAACATTTGAAAGAGATCTCACTATTTATCAAATAGAAGTTTGATATTGCAGGCTCTGTCTCATTAGAACCTTAAATTTAAATATTCCAAAGCTTTTGTGATATTGTTTAGGTAACTTTGATGAAGTACCAAAATAGAGAACTTCAAAAGATATTCAATACTGTCGTTTATCACAGGGCTCACTGATCAGAGCTGAAAGATAATGCATCTCTTATTCCTGACAGTGTTTGAACAGTGCTGTGTTCGATTAGTCTAAACCACTTAAAATGATGATATGGATTTTTACAGGTCAGCATTGCAAATACTGTCATCTTTCTCCCCATGCTCTGTCACCTGACACAATACGTGTCATCATCTAGTGCAAAGTTCACACAAATCACGCACAGGAAAAATACAGGGTCAAAGATTTGCTTGCTGAAGTACACAGGTGCAAAAACCTGCTAGATCCCTCCCCTCCCCAAACAATGTGTAGGCACCAGTGCAAACAAACCAGAAGTTTTATAGCAAAACTGACACATGTTGAACTAAGCTTACTTATTATTCACAATCAGGCTTCACAGATCTGTTTATCCTTCAAGATAGCCAGCTCAATATGGCACCTTTCCCATTTGCAATTAATACATCTGCAACTTTTTTCATGGTGTGGACCACATGCTCACGGACAGATCTCAAACTATGATCCTGTTTCTTTTCTATGGATTTTACAAGATTAAAAGCATTAAAAATTTCACAAAGATACTAAGTGTGCATAGACTAGTATCATTAGGGCTTTTTTAATGACTGATGTCTTTTTTTCCCCTCCCTCCCATGTTATAACTGTAGAATTAATTTCCTCTGAAACAAGTTACTGTTATTAATGGTATATCTCACTGTCTTGCAGTCCCACTGTCCAAGGCTCCTTCCAGGCTAATCCCTCCATTTCCTTATTTCATTTGGTATCTTTGAGCTGTAAGACTGTCTGAAAATTTGATCACAAGTGATCAGGTTTCAAAAGAAGGACCTGAGACACAACAAGCTGGGGGGGGGGGGAAGGTAAGAGAGAAAGGTAGGTTTTTCTTGCTTGTTTATTTAGATGTGCTTTTAGGTTTCTTGATTGTAAATGCCCCACACATTATGGAATATTCTTAATTCATGTATATAAGCACCACTAAAACCCTTCACAGTACTTCAGGTTTGCCATGAAGGTAAAGACCATACTATTAAGCCCTTGAGGCATATTACAAACCACTGCTGGAGAACAAGGATAGGGAAAAAAAGAAAAATGCATCCACATACAGAGGACTACAAAAGAACCACCTACAACAATTACAGCTTGCTATACTGGATCAGGCAACTGACCCAATCAGTCTTTTATTCCTTTTTCTATAGTGACCAGTACCAGCTGCTTTAGATGGAGGCACACAAAACCTCTTGCCATAAACAGAAATGGAATAACACGTCAGAGTGAAATTCATTCTTAGTTTCCATTAGGTAGATGGCAATTTATGCCTTAGACCAAAAGGATCACATCTCTCTCCCAAAGTGTCATGCATTTCCATGTTTTTACATTTCTTTGAATGCTACTGAATGAAAGATAATATGTATGATCCTTTTTAGGACCTCGACAGCTGTTGGGCTCAGTGTCATTTCACAGCAATGAGCATCTGGCTAAATGTGCTAATGGGGCTTAAGAGCTCAGTTACAATTGAGCATCCTATTAAAATACATTTCCAAATTCCATGGTCAAGTGTTCTAGCCCTTTTTCTTTACTAAGGCTTAATACTCCAGGTTTCTTCAGACAGACAAGTGGATACAGTGGACTCTTCTGCAGCTTCAAGTATGCGGTTGTAGTAAAACCTGTAGTAGTAAAACAAGCACTGCATGATTCAGGTTTAACCTTTTTGCAAGAACAGATGTGGTATATTAAAGATTGACTTCTTCCTGCGTGAAGCAGCAAAATTCAGAGCTCAGTGTTTCCATCCTAGCTACTTTGCTCAATGGAACCCACCCTTTAACTGTTCAAGAAGCACACACACACAAGATTTATATCAAGATCGTTACTTGAACATAATTCTAAGTGTTCTCTCAGTTACTATAGATCTGTGTATTTGACAATAAGACCTAAGATAAGCTGTGCTTCAGTTCACTAATTGAGACATGACTTACTAGCTCAGAAACCAATCAGTTTTCATTGCTAGAGTCATTCCAAGTACACAAAGCTTTATCACACCTCGTTAAATACCCTCTAATTTGGAATGCTTCACTGTCCTATAGCACCTGTCAACATCTAAAGAATGTACTTGGTGTGTGAACGGTAAGTACAATATTTTCAGCACCACTCTACACTGACTGCTTTGTTCCTCACTGGGTATTATTAACCCATTCAACTCGCTGTACAATCTGCAGCCCCCCATTATTACTTTTCTAATAAAATAAAAAAACTCACAAGAAAAAGAAAGGCTCCATTACTAGGTAGAGCTGGAAAGACAGGACACCCTTTGATTAACATGCACAGTACATCCTGCAAGGCTGAAGGGCTTAAACAAGCAGCACTTACCAAGAATTAGAATAATATTTCAACTCTGCATTAAAACTGCCAGAGTTCAGAGAATTTGACAATTTAATCACTGTAATAGTTCTAAAAACATTTTACTATAATAATACCATAACACAGTAACTCAGAAAGCTGTTTGAAGGGCTACGTTGCACCATGGCCCCTCCTGAAGTTAAAGGTGCTCTCCCCAAGCAATGATTCCAACTAGGCTTTAACGTAAGGACTTTTCATCCTGGTACAAAAGTCGTCTGCCTATATATTTCAGGCAGACAACGCTAACTGCCTCTCCAAGCTCCCGATGACTCAGCAATCATCAGGAAGGCAAAGAGAAGGCAAATATCTTACAACTTGACCCAATTATCATGAAAATAAATGAGCTTTTATGTTGGCTTCAGTACATGATGAAACAACCTCCTACTCACTACTTGAAAAATCTATTGTTTTCAAAACATACATTTAAATAAACCAAAAAACCCCGCAATGCATCAGATGCGTCCCACGTAGAACACCAGTAAAGTCAGGGGAGCCACACAAACGCTGGCTTGCAGAGTTGGTCAAGACTCTGACACCACCGGCACAGTGATGCACTACGTCAGCCTTCCGCCTCTGGAGGTCTGCGCTCAAATGCCAGTGAAGTTCTAATGGACGCTCAAAACAAGAGATGAGGCCATAAATCTCAAATTAACCAGCCAGGTGGCATAGCCGCTAATCTCCATTTTGTATTGGTTAAATGCTTGGAAGATAAGGGCACTCCTCAGGTCTGAAGCGAGGGTTACTGACGGCACTGTGTCAATGCTTCTGTGCAACTGCAATATGCCTGGCCCTGGCCACATACACTGGGGGAAGTGAGGAACTGATTCAGCAACAGAAAAGACTAATTCACCCATAAATGATTCACCCATAAAAGACTAATTAAAATTAAACACATTTTTAAATCTCTTCCAAATACCCCTAGTTCAGGCAAGTTATCTCCCACTCCCTCTAGATGAGCCCCATTCACAAAAAAATTTTTTTTTTTTTTAAGCTCTTCTGGCCTTCACACTGAAAGGTATTTGTGTTTAAAAGAACAGGAACACATTGAGGTGCTATTCAAAATGGATAAAACCTGCACTCCACTCTCTACCTTTTGAAAGTTATTTCCGATAGCCTTTGAAACATTACCTTTATTGGCAAGTCCCTCTTTGAGGGCTTCTTGCAGCTTCTGATTGATATCCTTTAAAAGAAAGATAAGCATGAGAGAAGAGGGTCCAAAACAATTAACATTATACCATTAGCACTGTACAAGTCAGTGAACAGCACTGCTACAAACCATCAGCTAAGCACTCAAGTAAGGCATAAACAATTGTGTGTGTAGATCTGGCATATTATAACTGCATCATGTTTCATACTAACAGAACACCTGTCCAGTACAAAACTGAATATGAAGAGCTAATTTGGAAAGGTTCAATGACTAACTTCCAATATGGTATGAAAATTTCAGGTGTTTAATTAATGCCCAAAGGAAAAACAAAAAAAACAAAAGCACAATGAGAAATCCAGATGATCATACTCTCTCATGATGTTCTCACTCCCTCAAAAACACTCACTTGTAAAGTTATTGCTGACTAAAACCAGAAAGTACATCAGAAATGATAATCTCGCCCAGATAATTAACAACATTTATATTCTCTGTTCCCTAAAGCATATTCACATATAAAACAAACTTTTTAGAGATTTAAAATATTTGGGTTTGTTTGATTTTGCTTCAGATTTGCATAAAAGAATCTTGTCTGTTCTCAATCAGAATTGGTTCAATCACTCTGAAATGAAATAATCTGCTTTAATAGATTTTTCACTTCTAACAAAACAAAGTAGTACATGTTCCCAGGGCCCTTCTCTAACTGAAGAACAGTAATGCTCTGAAGAAAAAACGTTCAGGCTCTTACTGTAGCAGAAGAATACAGCAAAGAAAACATTTTCAGTATTTCGTCATCCTACTTTTACTAAACTGGCTTGTAACCATATTTGTCTTCTCTGGTCTAAATGTTCTTCCCTTATGTCTGGTATTACAAGCTTAGCCTTATGGAAAGGCCATTTTAGCACAGTTTCCTAAAATAAAAAAGGAAGCTTCTGCAACTCTGCTGGGTGCGTGCCTGAGTGTGTGACCTTCCTCTCAAAATGACTTTGAACTTGACCAGTTTCAGCCCAGGTTTGACAAAGGAAAAGTCTCAATGAGGTCGCAAGGTAACCTGAAAAACCTATACAGGATAGGGATTCTTCAGATGACCCCATGGTGGAAAAAAGT
This sequence comes from Apteryx mantelli, assembly GCF_036417845.1. Classification (NCBI taxonomy): domain Eukaryota; kingdom Metazoa; phylum Chordata; class Aves; order Apterygiformes; family Apterygidae; genus Apteryx; species Apteryx mantelli. The sequence goes on from NC_089991.1 coordinate 26,012,130, forward strand.
TGAAGTGACAGCCCACAGTTTAGCAGTCAGAGTATCTAAGCAGGCAGCAGCCATCCACTCAAGCCAGGCACAGCTGTTCATCGTTACTCATGGACCTGTTCCTTCACATGGCACAAAGAAGCAAGTAGGTACCCACATACCACTGAAATCCATTGGAGCCCAGAGACCTTGTTCTCCCAAATTCCTTTTAAAAGTTTCAGCTGAGACATCTGAACAAAAGGTGGAAGCTGAACATCACTTAGGAAGTTCAGAATTGAGAGAGGAAGTTGTCACTCCTTCCTACACATTTTGGCGTGCTTTGTTACTTATCTGGCAGATATATAAACCCATATAACATCACAACACCTTTGAACATAACCAGGAGAATGATATTGCTGCTGTAATTTAAATTGCATTTAAAATGTAAGCTCTGTTTTCACTAAGCTAATATCATTGATGGGTCTCTCTTACCCCCAGGCACCTTCTATTGTCAAAATGGAGGGAGGCAGGATTGCTGTACGCTGCAGAACAGGAAAGCTTGGATTATCAGAGACACTTGCTCAATAATTTAGTTGTCTAAAACCATTCTACAAGTCATGAACTCTCTTCTGTTGTACCCTCACATAACAATTCAAAAGGCCACACTGCACCTGGGTCTCTCCTCCTCTCCAACCTCACCTCAACTAAGGAATTTTACAAAAAGTGCCACGTGTCACAGCAACAAGACAGATAATGCTTTGTAGTCACGTCCACTTTAAAGTAGCTTTCAAGTTCTCCAGCACAGTCATACCTGGTACATCAGGGTAATTCTTTGGCAGTAGTTACGCTGTCTGCCCAATTCTCAGAAGCAGGGAAGGAAACATTAGGGACTACGCTTCCCACCTAGCAAGGGTTAAATTAAGAAGGCATCAATCATCACAGCCTTGGTCTGCCTCTCAGTGCAGTCTGTGGAAGTACACCATTGAAAGGGACTTCCTTAGAGATGCATCCTCAGATGTCCTTTCCAGACAAGGAAACTAGGGAATGATTCTCATCACTCCAAGGCAGAGCCTAGGAAGTCATCTTAAAAAACGTGACAGAAAACAGCATAGGCAAAACAAAGCCTTTTGAATCTCTACAGCTCCGCACATTGTATTCTTTCACATGTATTTCAGATAGAAACACTGAATCTTACCAGAAACCAACGAAGTCTACTGCAAAGGTGACAAGAATTAGATGTTCCCATCAGCCCAAAGCGCAGTGGGACACATTACAGAACAGCTGTGCTCCACAGACCGCGGAATAGTTTCTCACCACTTTTAACCGGGCACTTCATTTCCAGCAGGCTCAAATCCTGTTCGCTTTTCACGCCATTCTCGGCGAGAACCGCCAGCACATTCACCTGACGAGGGCTCGGCAAAGCCACTCGCGGTCGGGAGATGCACTCGTGTGCCCGGCACCTACGTGCAGGGAAGTTTTCCGCGCAAGGACCCCGCACCGCGGGAAGGTCGCCAGCCCCCGCGCCCCCCACCTCGGCCCCGGGGCACCGTCGCAGCTCGGGGGCCGCCGGCCCACGCCCCACGCGTGCCGGCAGCTCCGCCGGGCGCAGCTTCGGCCCTGCTCCCCGGCACCGCTCCGTGCCCGCCGCTCCGGCACGGGCGGGCTCCCTTTCTCGCCGCCGCCATGCGCTGGGGACGCACCGGAGAAACTCGCCCCCCCCCCCCGCCCCGCCCCGCCGCCCGCTACCTTCAAGCCGCGGATCTCGCCGAGGCGGAGCTGGAGGCGGCGGTTCACCTCGCGCATGAGGCTGCTGTGGTCCAGCATCGCGCTCCTCTGCTCGGCCTCGGCCCGGCGGAGGCTGCGGATCAGCTCCTCCTTGCTCCACGCGAGCAGCTCCTCGTCGGACACCTTGCACAAGTCCTCGGCCGCCGCCGCCGCCGCTTTCGACGTGGTGGCGGCCAAAGGGCCCGAGCCCGAGCCCGGCGGGCTCCTCCCGCCCCGGGCGCCCCGCGGAGGCAGCCCCGCAACACCGCCCCAGCCGAGGCGGGGGGAAGGGCAAGGGGGCGAGCCCGGAGCGCCGCGGGCAGCTCTTCCCGGAGGGAGGAAGGGGGGGGGGGGCCGCCCCGCTTCCAGCGAGGGCGGGCAGCGCTCCGCCCGCCTAGTTCGCGCCTCCTGTGCCGGTATAGGATTGGGGGGGGGGGGGATACGAAGGGGATCACCTCCGGCCCCAAGCAGCGGATCCTGGAAAAAGAGAGGAAGAGGAGAAGGAAAGGGTGTGGAGGAAGCCGGGCTAGAGTCTGGGGAGCAAACTTCCCCCTTCCAAAGGGGAAAAAAAACAAACAAAAAAAACAGGTCTTTCAACAAGTCAACGGTAGCAGCGCGCGTCTCGTCCTCCCTGCTCCTTAAGAGCTGCTCGTCCCTTGAAGCCGTGCTGTCTAACGAGGGCTGCTGTGGCAATCGATTTCTCTTCGGGTGGCAGATGAAGCCACGCAACAGATGAACGCAAAGTCCCGAGCCGAAGCCCCATCGTGCACGGACGGACGGGCGGGCGGGCAGAAGCGGGAATCCGCGCAGGGAGACCGCAAGCGCTCCTCCGAAGCCGCCTCTTCCCGCCAGCTTCGTGCCCCCCGTGCGCGGGCAGCGGCCAGGGGAAGGGGCGCAGGCGGGGGCCGGCGCGGCCGCCCCGCGCCTTGGCATGTGCCCGCAGGGCGGCGGCGCGGCGGCAGCAGCCAGAGGCGCCGGCGGACGCTGCCGGCGCTGGGGAGCGGGCGCGGGGCGGCGCGCGGCTTTTGAGCGGGGCGCGCACCACGTGGGAGCCCGCGCGGCGCGGGGGGGGGAGGGAGGGAGGGAGGCGGGGGGGGAGGGAGGGAGGCGGTGCCGGCGGCCGCGCGGCTCGCGAGCGCCCCCTGCCGCCCCCGCGCGGCACCTGCGGAGGCTGCTCGCCGCGGCGGCCCCGGGCGGGACACGCGGGCCGGGTACCCCGGAGCTGCCGCGCGAGGGGTGGGCACAGCCGTTTGCTTTCGCTTACCCTCTGCTGGTCCTCCCCCCCCCCCCCCACCTCCCGAAGGGGCAGGGCAGCTCCATGGAAGCCCATAAAAAACGCCCACAGAAAGCCCAAAGGGAGAGATTTGCTTTTGTGCCCCCCCCCCAGCTCAAAGCACACCTAAACAGAGCATCAGCGCTCTCCTAAGGCCTACACAAGCCTCGCATTTCCCTCACGTGGTTTAAGTGACGCTTAAGTAAGCAATTTTATTTCTGGAAATAAATGTACAAACACATTCAACTTCACAGAACTTCTGGTACCTCTCACAGGGCGGCTTGCGAGTCGCATTTGATCGCCAAAAGCCAGCACCGCAGCAGCTTTCACCTCATCTTTCATTTACAATGGGAATATTTAAACTTTATAGACCTAATTCTTTCCAGACAAAACTAGATGCAGTCCCGTACTCCAACTCTTTACTCAAGCTGAAGGTAGCATACCATGAAAAAGTAATTAAGATTGGGATATTCATATTTCTTCTTTGAAAATATTTAGCAAGTGCGTTGTGGAAGGCTTACGTTTTCCAATTTGCGTAGAGATACAAAGGCTCTATATAAATCTGCCTTGCAGATGATTTGAGAATGAAATTAATCTATTCTTGTTGCTCATGAAAAAAGATGACACAATATATCTCAATGACAGAAGTCAATGAACAGAAATTATTAGGTAAATAATTGATTGAATGCCCATTTTTAAACCACCTAGTTCCCCCAGAACAATCCCCTGCAGACGGAGCAGGGTGCCATATTAACAGGCCCTTACCACCTTTAATTTTGCAATTTTATAATTACTTAGCATTAAGGAAGATTTCTGATTCTTAAGAGGAAAGTTTAAAGTTCTTAACATCTCCACTTTTCTCTTGTAAATCACATCGGTAAATCGTGAGGTTGTGGTGTGTCAGATCACAAGGAGGGCTGGCTCTGGGAGAAGGCAGTTGCACCTGGAGAACGTGCCCCTCATTGCCCACCATCATTGTCCCAGCAGATTCCCTTGCCATTTTGCTGCCTCAGGCAACTCTGTCCTGTCTGATAGGCAAATCAGCTGATGCCACAGGAGCAGACTAGCCTCAAATTATTTTCTGCTCATGGTACTATTTAAAAGCTGCCACAAAAACAATTAAATCAAATACTATTCCTTCGTCCTTATTTTTAATCTTCTCCTTGACACAATAAAAGTTTTACCGCCCCTGTCTATCTTGGGCTACATGGTGCGTATTCACCATGTCAAAAAGCCCCACGCGTTTTCCTTTTCCAAGCACCATTCAGAGATGTTCCTTCAGGTGATCGTTTTTGACGGACCTCCAGTTGCTCACTGCCTGCTATTAGCAGATGCTCTGGCTCCGTTCAGCTGAGTCCCAGGACGACCCAGCAACGCCAGCCTCTGAAGCCAGCTTGCTGCTTCTCATAGCTAGTGATTCCGATTACTTGGCAACCCCTGTTCTAGCTATTTCCTTATAACAGTCCCTTGTCAAAGTCATGGCATGGGAATCAGAGTCGAGCTGCTAACAAACGATGTACAATACTCCTTAGGACATAAGAGAACAACCCACCACCTCTAACACACAACAGGACCTGTTATGCACAGTTAGGCGCCAGCAGGATGGGCAGGTGTGCTGAGCTGTATCATGAACTCTCAGGTCCATCACAGTCAACAAAAGTTTCAAAAAAGTATGGAGATTAGTGCTGATCAGAAAACAGCATTTCATGATGGCAAAATATCGCATAATTTTTTTCCCCTGAAAACTCTCCAAGCACTCGCTTAAATCCTCTGAAATTCTTCCACTGCAAAGAACAAAGGTTTAGATAAAAGCATCTGACCAGCCATAGCAGAAATACAGTAAAAGACCATGAAAAGGAGCTGTCATTTTTTAAACCCAAATATATTCCATTCTAATGCAACTGAAAAACAACAGCTTGGGGAAAAAGGCAGCAATAAAGGCTTTTTTTTTTTAATTAATTCTTCTAATTCAGCAGAATATAGGTTGAAAAGTCCTATTATATTCGATTTCTATAACTTCAAATATATTCCTTTCCATGAAATAAACAGGTGACTGAAAAATGACAAATTTAATACAGAATTTTCAAGAAAGAGAATGTCCATTTGCCTCAATTCAACATTAATGGCATTTTTGTATCTTTTGCATGTGGTGCCATGGGAAGCATGGATCTGAAATGAACTGCTTAGGGGAACATTGTAATCTGTAGTGATATGAAACACCTCCATATTTATGTTTTCAGGAGGTATAGTTTTACTATATAGACACAAATGTGAAAGGAGAATTCATATAGTATGGCCATTAGAGACAGTTTACTAACAAACTTCAAAAGTTTGGAACAAATGTACCTCTAACAATGGAACCAAAACTAATTTAGGATGTTTCAACAGGAAAAGAATCTAATACCACGTTCGCTCATGCTTGTGTTACAAGATCAAAATGGAAGTGGGAACTGCTACATAATTATTCCCATCTCCTGGCAATTTTAAAATTTTACTTTTAGAGAGTCCACCTAATTGCTCTAGTGTTGAGTATTTCCTAGGCTGGAGCTGTTTATCTGCATCAACTATGATGATAAGAATTGTCCCAAAACAAGCGCTTCTATTTTTCAAATTAAAGCTGAATTTTCGCAATGCCACTTCACTCACCTGAATAATTCTCCCTCACAGACTGAAGGGGAGAGACTAAACAGATGAGCAATGGGACTGCAGCGCTGGGATCACTACAGCCTTTGTCCAACGGCAAGGGTGATTACATCCCCCTGTCCTTTCAGTTCTTCCCGACTGTGGGCCAAACGCTAGCACCAAGTGGATGTGCATCCAGTTACAGAGTCTTCATTGACTATGGTTTGCCAAACTGGTAACACCTTCATTGCTGTGTCCTGCTCCCCCAGAGACGCAGCTATCATTGCTGGCAAACTATGCTGCAAGTCTTTGAGGGTTAGCACTGGCTTTTCCATTGCCACCTGTAGACTATCTAGCACTTACGTCTCTGGTTGATGGGTGGAGTCTAAGCATTGCTATAATCAATAATAAATATATAATGATTTCAAAAATACTTCTGGCCATCTCCAATTAGTCACTAAAGCTGTTCAGCAGACGGCTGCCAAGAATGTGTCATAGCAAATGAGTACTTTTGTAGCAGTCATTTTACACAGAGATGGCTAAACTGTTTTTATTCGGACTTTCCAAAAGCACTTTTGAGCAGAGTTCAGACTTGAAAAATGTCATCCCCAAATCAGAAAGTAGTGGAAAGAGCTTTGAAAATGAAAAGTTCAAGTAATTTTAGTTATAGTTGCTTCTAGATGTTCTACCCATCATTTAGAAACAAACGCTTCACCGTATATAAGGTGAAGAAACCATCTGAATTTTTAAAGTGCTACATGCTACAACAGGTTTTATGCAAATAAATCATTCAGTGAATTATCAAGCACTGCTTCCAACCCTAACACTTAACTCTCATGAACACTTTTAGACACTTAGAGACTCTGGGTCTTTGTATCACGCAGTCTCAGATCAATGTGAGATGTCACAGAACCAGAAAGTGTTTGTGTGGGATAGGTGCATAATGGGAAACAAATTATTTTTAATTATGCCATTGATATTTCTTCTCTGCAATCTCCAAGAAAGACAGAAGAATAAGTCTCATGAAAAGTACCTCACTCTTCAGAGAAGGAAAGTTGTATGGTAATTGAGCTAAGCAGATTTGGGAAATTCCAGGGGCCACATCCCCATCACTTCTTCCTGGGTGGCTATATCTCTCTGAACTCTTAGAGTGATTGCAGCTTTCACTGACTTACCTCAGAAATTACCATTTCTTGTACCGCTGGTACTAAAACCCCAGCAGGGCAGAGCTCACCATAGGGTAACTGCTTCTGGACCTGCTTCTCAGGCAGTTTTTCATCCTGAGCCTTCTGTTGCTGCAGCTCCACAGCAACTTAAATGCAGCACATGAGCCAAACACGGAAGTCTTCCATTAGAAGAAACTGAGGCTTCAAGAGGCAGCAAAACAAAGACATATTCTGGTAACTCATCTCTCCCTGATGCCAACCTTAATCTTACATTTTGAAATTACTTCCTTTCAACATCTATTATTTTGTGCCTAACAGACTGACCTTTTGGAGAAGGGAAAAGTTCCTTCTAGGTTTGCAGGCCACTGCTCTGCAGGAATGTTGGGCTGAATGCCTGGATACCTCAGTTTTGGGAGATTTTCCAACAGTTTTCAAAGATTTTCAGGTATTAAAAAAAGTAACCACAAAAGCCATAACAACCCATACCCGCTACTTGTCATACACAGCTTACAATAAAAAGAAGTCTCCCACAGCTGACAGGGTACATGCATTTGCTTTTTCTCCACAAAAATAATTTGAAGCAGAGTGCCTTGCTGCAATGAAACTTTGCCTGCTGATACTTTCCTACCACTCTCAATCTGCAGAGAGTCTGGGTTTGGCCTCCTGCTGTTTTGCACACCTGGTTAAGAAAAATTAGTTCACATTGCTGCATTTTTCCCACTACGTGTGTGGGCTGGGACTCTCTGTGCTTTGCTGTTCTCTTTCTTTCTTTATGGATCAATGCAAATGGCCCAGGTAGAGTTTCTTGTAAGAATCTTTTTCTTCACACATCCCTACGTAATCGTCAAGCATTGCATTTCAATTTGTGAGTGTGCAGGAACACAAGCATTTATGCAGCCTGATACAGTTACCTCATTCAAATGACTTCTCTTTCCATGTCTTAATCCTTTATCTAACTGCAGAAGCCTCTGGGCAGCTGATATCCATTCCATAGTCTTTGTTGTACTAGTCACATTTTTCCAATCAATGAAATCAGTAGCACACTTACCATATTTTCCCTATTGCATAAATAAATATAAACCTAATACCTCGAGCACATAGGTTTACGTGACAGAGAAAGTGGAGTACACTAACGAAAACCAACAGAGATTTATGCAAGTCAGGCTGAATAAAGCTCTTGCTAATAATTCAATCATCAGTCAGATTTTTCCACTTAAATTACTAAAATACCCACAAAGTGCTAACTTGAATGTCTAGTGCTGATTTCAGCAGTGTCTTGGGACGATGTTTTGGCGCAGCTTTCGCCGGATTTCCCGTCACAGCAAGTACCTGCCGCGCGCAACAACCACTAGGGCGAGGCGGGGGGGGGGGGGGGGGGAGGCGCGCGGCGACCGTTGGGGGGGGAGGGGGAGGCGCGCGGCGACCGTTGGGGGGGGAGGGGGAGGCGCGCGGCGGCCGTTAGGGCGACAACGAGGCAGAAGGGCCAGCGACTGTTGCGGCAGCCTGGGCGGGGAGCGCGCGGCGGCCGTTAGGGCGGGGCGCAGGGGCGGGGCGCGCGACGGCGGCCGTTAAAGGGAGCGGGCTGCGGTGGGGGGTGTCTGTTGGGTGCTGTGATGGGGTGTGTGTGGTGGGGGTTGAGGGTTTTGGTGAGGTGTCCTGCTGAGAGACAGCGTCAGTCCTGGAGAAGGGCTGGTTCTCAGCCTTGTGGGGGGAGGCAGCTGTAGGCTGGTGCCCGGGTGCCAGAACCCAGACAGAGGCAAATTGCTGCTGCCCTGCAGTCCCCAGGGAGCGGGGAGGAGGCGGCGGTGGCACCAAAGCGGCCTTGCAGGGGCTGCAGCTGCTGGGGGTGAGTGGGGCTGTGTGGCAGCCAGCGGTGGGGCTGCCCAGCTGCCTGTGCCATGTGCTGGGGAAGCCTGGGGGGGTGAGAGTGGTGAGGTGACCCCTGAGCGTGCCTGGGTTTTAAAGCCATCTCGGGCTGTGTTGGTGTCCTCTTGGTAGCTTTGCCTCTGCACTTGTGGCTCTTCCCTTGGTTGAGAGGCGTTTCTGCTGCAGCATAACGTCCACAGCCTGTTGCCCCCAGCAAAAAGGGAAGCAACCAAAGCCAAGGAGCCTTGATCAGGTGCTGCTGGTATCTACATAAGCAGCGGTGCCCTGGTGGAGTTGCTTGGCCTTTGAGGTGCATCCCTGCAGAGCTGCTTTTCCCTTTGGCTAGGTGTTAGGCTGCTTCTGGCTGTCTGGCCCTGGCTTGCTTAGAAGTGTGACCGTGTGGCCTGTGTTGAGGAGGGAAAAGCCAAAGGAAGTGAGCTCCAAGGGCTCCATTGCCCCTGGGTGGTCACTGAGTGTGTCCCTTTGTGTTAAGCACCACAGGGTGGGACCTTCCTGCTGTGAATGGGCTGCAAAGGAGTTGCTGTAGGTGGGAGAGACAGCTGCTGAGCTTGTGCTAGCTGCAGGGGAATGGCAAGGTGGGTGTGGGCAGTGGGCTTAGGCAGGCAGGGTGCTGGTCTCCTGTGGTATGGAAATGTGCTTCTGGGGCAGGCTTTTTATGGTGCTTTCCTGGCAGCCTTGTGCTGCCTTGGAGAGCAGGTGGGAACTTGCCTGAATGTTCTCAGTGAGTAGCTAGCCCCGAGGCTGAAGGCAGCTGGTGTTGTGTGGCTGGCTGTTTGAGTGTGTGGCTTGTGTGGTATCAGTTGTGGCTGCTTTATGCTGGCCTGAATGTGCAGTTGTCCTTGAGGGTGGGCGGGCTCCTTCTCAGCAGTGCCTTGTGGTGGGAAGCTCTGCAGCCTCCTTGTGGGGTTTGTTTTATTCGAGATGCTTGTCTTCCTTGGGTGTGGATCACCTGCCTGGGAAGATGTGCAGGAGCTTTAGCTAAGACTGTTACCAGGACCGCATGCGTAATGATTCTGTCAATATGATAGTTAGTTCCAGGGAATAGAATGAATATGTATAATCCTTCTGGGAAATTCAGTGCATATGTATGTGAGAGAGCAATAGAAACTTTGGATGATGTGAGACACGGTGTGCACGCTGGGTGGAGCTATCCCCCGTGCATCCGGCGCTGTAATAAAGAGAATGCCTGCTTCTTAATACTACATTGGTGTTAAGGAGCTTTTTCTCCCGATTTCAGTGACAGCTTTGGCACCCCAGATGGGACCGTGCTTCTGAATCTCGACGCATCTGTGGGATTGCAGGACCTCCAGCCGGCACCGAGGGATTCTCGGGGAGAACCTCTGATCCCTGGACCAAAGAGCTCTGAGTAAGCCCCCTGGGAAGGTAAAGGCATTCCTTTCCTTAATAGGTCGGGTTGCCTGCTGGTCAGACGCAGGGAGCCTTGCAGAGTTGGGTTAGAAGGGTGGAAAAGGTGGGGTCGCCTACCTGTAAGGTGTGGCAAAAGCCATGCAGGGAGGTCAGGTTGGGCTCTAGAGGTCCCTCAGGGGGAGGAAGGTCAAGTTATTTGTGCACAATTGTGGGTTTATGTGGCAATTTGACATTTGGAATGTTATTGGACTTTGTTTTGTGGATTTTGTGGTTATGGGTAACCAAGTGTTGAAAGAGGGGGGATTTTGAAGAAATCACCCCTGGGAGGTATTTTAAAGCATTGGAAGGAGGCGGCAGGTCCGCTGGGAGGTACACTCTACCAAAGGACAATTAATTGAATATTGTAATCATCGGTGGCCAATGTATACTTTAGACAATCAGGAAAAATGGCCTAAAAATGGAACTGTGAACTACAATACCATATTACAATTAATGTTGTTTTGCTGGAGGGAGGGGAAATGGGATGAAGTAACGTATGTAGATTTCTTCTTTGCATTAAGAGACCACCCTGAGTGGCAGAAAGATTGTGGGATGATTCCAAGGGATCCAATGATACTAGCAGCAGAGAAGGAGGGAAAGGGTTGAAATCTGAAAAGGTGTTGTTCTGCTTGTAGTATTGGAAAAAGGTGTTTAAAGTATGAGCAGGAGGAGGAAGAAGATTTGGAGTTGATGGTCGCTCCCCAACAGAGGTGGGGGAGGATATTGAGGCTATGTGTGGGGCTGAAGGGGCAGAAGGATTTAGCCCGATTGAGAGGAGAACAAGAGGATGACAAGGGGAAGTGGGCAGGCGGGTGGTTTACAGGCTTCCCTTCTGCAGGTGGGTGGAAATAATGGACCTGTAACAGTTCAAGTGCCTTTCTCTGTAATGGAGTTAAGGTCCTGGAAGGAAATAGCAGGGAACTATAGAGAGGATCCAGAGAGAGTGGCAGAAGTGTTTGAAACTCTAATTAGGACTCAGGATCCAGATTGGAATGATTTACAGGTAATATTAGACACCCTGCTAGATGATACTGAAAAGAAGATGGTATTAAACACTGCTCAGCAACAGGCTGAAGGAGCACATGCTGGTGGGGATTTGCAGGGGATGCTAGATCAGAATTTTCCTGCTGCAGAGCCAGGGTGGGATCCTAAGCAGCCAGGACCCCGGGGACTCTTAACAAGATATCAGAGATGGATAATGTTTGGCATAAGACATGCCATGCCAAAAGCAGTTAATTGGTCTAGGTATATGAGGTCAGACAAGAACTGACTGAATCCCCGTCTGCTTTTGTGGAACGATTAAAGGCTACTGCCAGGAAATCTACCAACCTGGATCCTGAGAAACCAGAGGAAGCCCAGCAGTTAGCTTCAACTTTTATGGGACAATTGGCGCCAGACATAAGAAGGAAACTTCAAGAATTAGAGGGGGCAGATTGGAGAGATCTGGGGAAAATGTTAGAAGTGGCCTGGACGGCTTTTAATAATAGGGAAAAGGAAAAAGAAATGCGACATATTTGAAGGGAGTACCTAAGAGAAGGGAGCTTTAAGCAGGGCTCCTGGAAGAGCCTATAGAGAAAGGGAAGGCCCAGGAGGGGGTTACCGAGGTGTGAAAGGGAGTAAGGGGAAGGGAACATGACCTCCTTTTGTGCAACCCCATCTAGCAGAAGATCAGTGTGCGCAATCTGCAAAGAAAGGGGGCATTGGCAAAGGGAATGTTCTCAGGCTGGGAACTTAGCCCCAGCCCTGCAAGCCATTAAGCTAATGACCTTAAAGGATGAATCGTGAAGGGGACTGGGAGAATCATCCGCAGCCGAACCCCTGGTTACACTAAGGCTGGGAAATGAAGAAGTAGAATTTGTAGTTGCTACAGGAGTCAGATACAGGAGCCACTTACTCTGTACTTAATATTTGTAAAGAAAGCTTTAGCCATGAAAGTGTAAGTGTTGTTGGTGCTACAGGGAAAGGAGAGAATGGGCCCTTTTTGCAGCCCTTAAAATTTAAATTGGGAAACCAATGGGTGACTCATGAATTTTTATATATGCCTGAATGTCCGATGCCCTTGATGGGTAGGGATTTATTGGATAAGTTGAACACGCAGATAACCTTTAAGAATGGAGTGGTGCAGCCACTAATACCTGAATCAAAAGCTGTGGAAACGAGAATTTTTACGTTGCAGAAAGCGGAGGAGGAGATTCCTGCTGGCGTAGAAGATGCAGTAGTACCCTTGGTATGGGCTAGTGGAATTCCAGGTCGGTCTAAACTGGCGAAACCAGTGGAGGTGGTTCTAAAATCTGGGACTAAACTGGTAAGACAAAAGCAGTGTCCTATTAGGTGGGAGGCTAGAAAGGGGTTGGAAGAATTAATAGCTAAATTTTTGAATTATGGGTTACTGATAGTGTGAATCGGAATATAACACCTCAGTATTATCAGTAAAGAAACAAAATGGCAAGGAATAGAGGTTGGCTCAGGATTTAAGAGCCGTGAATCAGATTGTTCAAGATATTCACCCAGTAGCGGCTAAGCCATCTACCTTGCTGACCTCCCTGAAGGAGGACCATAAATGGTTTACTGTACTTGTTTTTGCAGTTAAAGCGTCTAACCGCTAAAGCGTCTAACCGCTAAAGCGTCTAACCACTTTTTTTTTCTTCTCCTTTTTAGGCTACAAAAGGAAGGGGTGCTAGGTGGTTTGGTAAGGGACAGAGCATGCCTGGGCCTGGTGCAGTGAGTGGAAGGAGCTGGATGCCAGGCCAGAAGTACCCCCACTGGCAATGGTTTTAGTTCTGGTTTGGGACTAGGACCGTAATGTGTCGCTGGGAGAAGAATGCCTCTGGGGCCACATTGCCCCCTGCGGGTAGGGAGCAGTTGACTTGGTCAGATCTGTGTTGGAGGTGGAAGCAGCTGGCAGGCAGAGGGTTCCCTTTTCCCAGTGGTGGTTTCTTGGCCGAAGGCAAGGTCTGCAGCAGCTTCTCTTTCCTTCCGTGGTCTGCTGTGCGCTTGCCTCCTCTTGAAGAGGATGTGCCTGTGCTCCTCAGCGAGTTCTGCCAGGGGCTTGGGACTGCTGTACATGTCTGATAATCTGTCTTTCAGCATTGTGGTGTTTGTGGTGGTGATCTGCAGGGATGAGCTGCTCTTGCTGGCTGGAGTATGGCTGCACTGACAAGGAGTTGGTGCCCACCTGAGGCTGGAGCAGGACTGCAGGTGTGCCAGGGTAATTCTGCTTCTATCTGGGTAACTTTTTTTCAGCTCAGCCTTGCTGCCCAGACTGACAAAGTAGATAGAGCTTAAAAGCTGCTCTTAAGATGCCTGGAAATAGGAGGTGAGCTCAGCTGAGAGTGAGCTGCTGGCTGCTCTGCAGGGACAGCTGGCCAGAAGGGAAGAGTTCTGGGAGGGCAGGTTATGTTTATGGTGGTGGCGGGATGAACGGAGCTGATGCTGTATGAAAGCAGGGAGAAGGCTGGGGGTTAGAGTGAGCAGAGGTGTGGCTTGTGTGTGCCCAAGCAAGCCTTGCTGCTGGTCAGGGGATCAGTGATGGCAGGAGTGGAGTGGAGGGCTGCTCCTTCTTGGGAGCTGAGGAAAGCCTTTGGAAGTGAAAGGGGGTGGCATGATGTTAAGAAGTTGGGCCGCTCTCCTTTTGCCAGGGGCAGATGGGGAGGGCTTTTGTCTGTGCTGTTGAGGTGGGGGCGGGTGTTGCCTGGTGGGGATTTGGGGGTAGTGCTGTCCATGCAAGGGAGTGTCCCAGCAAGGCCAGGGAGCCCAAGTAGTGCAGGTGGCTTGCCCAGAGGCAGATGCTTAAGGACAGGACGCGAGGCAATGGGCACAAACTGAAACACAGACACTTCCATCTGAACATGAGGAAAAACTTTTTCACTGTGAGGGTGACAGAGCACTGGAACAGGTTGCCCAGAGAGGTGGTGGAGTCTCCTTCTCTGGAGATATTCAAAACGCGCCTGGATGCGATCCTGTGCAATGTGCTCTAGGTGACCCTGCTTGAGCAGGGGGTTGAACTAGATGATCTCCAGAGGTCCCTTCCAACCTCAGTGATTCTGTGATACTGTGATTGTCAGCAGCTGATGAGCTGAGGCAGCTGCAGGTGTGACATGTGTTGCTGGGGTGCCTTGCCCCCAGGGCAGCCCTGGCATGTGGCATGCCCAGCTGAGAAGCCAAAGAGGTGGGGGAGAAGGAGTGCTGCTGGTGCTGCCCAGGATGCCAGGTGGCAGCTAGTGCCTGCAGGCAGGGCCCCTGGCCCCCAAGCAGATGTGCTTTGTGCCAGTAGGTTGCCTTTTACAAGAGGGGTTTCTCTGGAAAATGAGGAGCGCTCCTGTAACTTGGAGCTGCCAAATGGGTGGTAGAGGGGGGCGGAGGGGGAGGGAATGGACTAAAGTCCTTGAAGCCAACTCTTTGGCATATCTCCTCTGGGCAGAGTTGTGGAGACAAGGAGGGGTTTGGCAACCTGTTGAGTGACACTGTTGTCAGAGCCTGGTGCTGCTGAGGGAGGAGGGTGTGTGTGTGTGTGGGGGGGGGGTGGTGATAGCCCTGTTGTAAAGTACAGTTGCAGAGAGGGCTGCAAGGGTGGCTTGGTGGCTGGAGCAAAGGTGGGGGGTGGCAGGTGCTTTTGTGCCTGGAAAATGAAGGCTAGCAGGGCTGGTTGCTGTACTTGTACACAGGTCTTGGAGTTGAGGAAAGAAGAAGCCTTAAAAGGCTTCAGAAGCTTGGAGGCCTAGCCCCCTAGGTGGGAGGCAGGTGGTCCTTGGGGCATTAATGTGGAAGTGAAAAGCATGTGGAGCAGGTGGAGTGGCCTATGCCAGGGAGAAGTGGCAGTATGTATTGCCTGCTGGAGTCAAGTGAGTTGAGCATGTCCCAGTAAAGGGGATGGTTCCTTGGGGCCCCGCCTGTCAGGTGGAGGCAGGAGGAGAAAAGTGTTGGGAGCACCTTGAGCTTGAGAGCAGGGCTGCTGTGATTTTTGAGTGCTGGTGTTTGTTTGGGGAAAAGGTAGAAGAGCAGGCTAGAGGAGAGGGGAGAGCAGCCAGGGAGGGCAAGAAAGCAGCTTTGCAAGGAGCCCATGCATGGAAGCCATTTAGTGCAAATGGGGCAGTGTGAGAGCAAGCTTGCTGCAGGCAGGCAGGCAGGCTAACATGTGCTGGGCTTGTTGTCCTGCTGTGTCAGCCTGTCTTGCCTGTTTGACCCCCCCAGCAGCTGAGGTGGGACAGCTGAAGGTAGTGTGCCCTAAAGGTGTGGGAGGGAGGGTGCTGAGGCCTGCCTGGGGCACTGGTGGAGAGTGGATGTGTGGGGGCTGGTGGGGCAGGGCAGAGGAGTTGAGGACCCCCAGAGCATGTCAGGCTGAAGTTGCAGTGTGGCTTTGTGAGGGAGAGCCTGCCATGAGGTGGGAGCAGCCAGGGGAGCTGTAGGGGTGTGCCAAGGGGCTTGTGAGGGTCAGAGAGGACAGAGGGCTCCCAAGTGTGAGCCCAGTGTTTTGGGGAGCATGGCTTTTGTGTGCAGTTTTCCCAAGCTGCCCGGGCTGAATTGCTGTCAGGTGCCAAGTGCAGCAAGGGCTCTTTGGCTTCCCCCCTGCCCAGGTGTCAGTAGAGCTCAGCTCTAGTGGTCCAGTCTGTGCCCTTCTGCCCAAAGCTGCAGCTGCTTTGCCAAGTGGAGGGGCAGCGGTTTCCTTGGAAGAGAAGAGGATGTTGTGGAGAGAAGTTTGGGGCTGGTTGTCTGGAACAATTCCAGCAGCTGGCTGTGTACTTGAGGCCTAGTGCAGGTTGCCAGTGCCCAGGGTTGTGGGTGTGGGAGCTGCCCACTTGAGCATGCTGTGCAGGGGAGCTGCTGTGTTTCATGTATGAGTGAGTGGTGTGTGTGTGCAGGTGTTGAGTGGAGAGCTGGAGGTGCCTTTTGTTTGGAGGAGCAAGTAGGGCTGGGTGTTTAGTGTCTGTAAAGCAGGAAAGAAGGAAGGAGGGTGGTAGGTGTGAGCATGGAGCAGTGGGATGGTCTGGCAGAGAGGTGTTGCCTGGGAGAGCAGAAATGAGTCCTTCTTTCGCAGGACTGCCTTTTGGTGCTTTGGGGGACGCGCCTGCCCCTGCGTGGGATGTGCCTCTCTCTTGGAAGGTTCCCTTTTGTGCTCTGCCTGGACCCTGACTCTTTGCCCCAGAGGGGGTTACCTGCTTTGGCCAAAGCCCTTGGGAGATGGTCCCGCACACTTCTTTGAGGGTGCTGCCCGGCAGCTTTTCCCTGGGGCTTGGCCACTTCTGGTCCGTGTTTGCCAAGAGAGGACTGCTCTGAAGAAGTTGGGGATATCTCGGAGGGTGGGGGCATGTGCCTCAGCTCTGCTTTTGAGGGCCAGGAGGGGCAGCACGCAGAGATGCAGTTTGTACTGATGGCAAGTGTTCCTTAGTAAAAGGCCTCAGCTTGCTGGGACCCAAAGCCTGAGAGTGCTGTGGCAGAGCGCGTGGGCCCTCGGTTGTGCCCTGCCTTCTCTTTGGTGGCAATGGCTTTGCTGTGTTGGTCGCTTCTGGGGGCGTTCTGTGCTTTGTCATACGCAGCGGTGGCCAAGCAGTGTCTGCAGGGCACAGGATAATGGCAAGAGGAAAAGGTGCTCAGCAGAGCCAGGACTGCTGCAGCTTCCTGGTGTTGATGCAGTTTTGCAGAGTTGGAGCCCTCTGCAATCTCTGCAGTGAGAGGCAATTTATAATGCTGTGTGCCAAAGGTACCCTGAAAAGCCTCAGCTGTTTGAGCCCTGGGCAATCCTCTAGGCATGACAAGAGGCTTGCGGTTTCTCTTTTTTGGCAGTCCCCTCCTTGCTCTCGGGTCTTTGGAGGTGCAGCCTGGAGTCCTTGCAACCTCAGTGGTGTGCTGCAGGAATTGCCCAGGCTGGAGTGCAAGCTGTATTGCAGGCCCTTGACAAGGAGTGTTTTTGCTGCTGCTGCTGGGCCAGCTCTGTGGAGGCAGTGTATTTCCCTTCAGTTTACCCCTTGGAATTGTTTCTCTTTGCTAGGAGGAAAGCCAAGGGCTGCACTAACTGTAGTGGGACCTCTGAGCCAGTAACTTGTGGGAACCCCCTGGCAGAGGTCAAAAATAGGATGTGGGTTTTTCCCTCTTGGGGGTGATAGCTGGAAGTGTTAGGGGAGTTGCTTCTGTGGAGAAGTAGGAGAGGAGTAGCTGCAAAAGCCCAGCTGAAGCAGGAGCAGGTGGGAAAATGTCTGGGCTTGTGGGGCCCTTCCACTCATCTACAAGGTGGTTGATCTGGAAGGCATGCTGGTAAGTGAGCTTTGCCAGGCCCTAGATAGCGCAGCTGCAGGCAAGGCCAGCCTGAGGCACCTTTGCTGTGCCCCAGTGTGGTTTCCCACCAATGGCAGTAACAGGAGCTGGTGCCGTGCTGCTTTGCACTAGCCCTTTAGCCCTTCTGCGGTGGCTTGTCCCTGGGATTTTGGGAGCCGTGCAGGAAGTGGCCTAGGACGCTGGTGCTTCTGGAGGAGCTTAGAGTTGGTTGTGTGTGCTCATGAGGATGCTGCTAGCTTCTTTGCTCTCCTTCTCTAGGTTCCTGTGTGGCATCCCTCTGCGCGCTGTCCGAGAGCCTTCTGCGTGCACTGTCATGTATCGGAGAGCAACAGCTTCCTGGGCTGGATTTCGATCAGAGCCATCAAGATGAAGCGTGCACATCGTCCTGCATGGTCAACTCTCCAGGTGAGTCCAACTGACCAAAGTCTATTCTCTTTATGGGTTGGTGTCCCTGCCAGGATCCTTGAATATGTACCTGCCTGGGATAAGGGCTCATTGGATGCACAAGCAATTTGCAGAGCACGTGGACGTGTAACCTTGTCCCTACGAGGCCTCAGAAGAAGGCTGAGAACCACCTAGTCAGGGCTGCCTCCTGCCCCCAGGAGCAACGGATGCTCCGGCTTGCCCAGGAGCAGAGTGCAAGAACCTTGCAAGAGGAGCATGCCGCAGAGCTGGCCTTAACCCTAGATACCCCCCAGAGGTGGAGCAGCCCTGACCAGTCCTCGCTGGCCCTTGACTTGCCAGTGACTGAAAGACAAGTGCAACTGCAGTGCAGTGGGGTGACATTTGGCAGCCTTGAGACTGCAGTGCCAGGGACTGTGGCTGCGATGGGCACGAGCGCTTGCAGAGTGGCCTGAAGAAGGCAGAGAGCAAGGGGAGGCCCCTCTGGGTGAGCATGTGCCTCTGTAGGACCTTAGCAGCCCCCTGATGAGGTGTCGCAGCATGCATTGCAAGCAGCAGCCCCATGCCTCCCTTGGTCAGAGGTCAAGGACACAGGCAGCAGTGGGGAAAAGCAGGAGAGGACAAGGCAGTAAATCAGGGCCAGACGCTAAACCCGCAAAGGAGCAGGCAGATGCCACCACTGCCAATAATCACACAGCCTCTGAGCAGGCCAAATACCATAACCCGCGGTCACCTCAGGCCCTCTTTAAAGTGCCCCTCAGGTGGGTGAAGAATTCAGACCTTTGGTGGCACCCGTGCAAAGGGAACATATCCTCCCCCTCCACTGCCGCAAAGGCTGCCTGAGGACAGGATGCAAGCTCTCCGCAGACAGGTTTATGAGGCAGCTGCTGGAGGGCCAAATATGAGCGTGAAGAAGGCAAGGTCACAGAGCATTTGAGTTGCCTGCTGGAGAGCAGGCTCTTCTCTGTGCTCCTGAAACTCCTTCAGGGAACGTTGGGGCTACGTTGCTTCGAATGAAGAGCTTCTCCTTTGAGCTGCTCCCCAGCTCAGCTACAAAAGGCTGCTGAGGCACCATGAGCAATTCCTCTCCCTTGCTGAGACAATGGTCCCCAAAAGCCCAGCTGAGTTGCCTTCCAATTCAGCAGGTACCTTTCCACTCCCCTTGATGGTTAAACTAGTCAAGCCCTACCCATCAGCTGCGCAGCCTGAGCCCAGGGGAGGAAGAAACCCCAGGACACGGGGACTTAGTCTCACTTCCTAACAGGCCCCTTCCCAGCAGCTCCGAGGGGTGAGAAGCTTGGCAAGGGAGCATGATGTCTGTGCAGTAGGGCAAAGGGAGCTGCATGCAGTTGTGAGAATGAGCCTGGGAGCAGTGACCTGGTCATTTGCTTAGGTAGATCTCTTGGTCCTCTGTATCCAGAACGACGGCGCAGCATCGGCGGCTGGCTCTGGCATCGGCGGCTGGCTCTGGCATCGGCGGCTGGCTCTGGCATCGGCGGCTGGCTCTGGCATCGGCGGCTGGCTCTGGCATCGGCGGCTGGCTCTGGCATCGGCGGCTGGCTCTGGCATCGGCGGCTGGCTCTGGCATCGGCGGCTGGCTCTGGCATCGGCGTCAGTAGAGCTAAGCTCTAGTGGTCCAGTCTGTGCCCTTCTGACCAAAGCTGCAGCTGCTTTGCCAAGTGGAGGGGCAGCGGATTCCTTGGAAGAGAAGAGGATGTTGTGGAGAGAAGTTTGGGGCTGGTTGTCTGGAACAATTCCGGCAGCTGGCTGTGTACTTGAGACCTAGTGCAGGTTGCCAATGCGCAGGGTTGTGGGTGTGGGAGCTGCGCACTTGAGCATGCTGTGCAGGGGAGCTGCTGTGTTTCCTGTGTGAGTGAGTGAGTGGTGTGTGTGCAGGTGTTGAGTGGAGAGCTGGAGGTGCCTTTTGTTTGGAGGAGCAAGTAGGGCTGGGTGTTTAGTGTCTGTAAAGCAGGAAAGAAGGAAGGAGGGTGGTAGGTGTGAGCATGGAGCAGTGGGATGGTCTGGCAGAGAGGTGTTGCCTGGGAGAGCAGAAATGAGTCCTTCTTTCGCAGGACTGCCTTTTGGTGCTTTGGGGGACGCGCCTGCCCCTGCGTGGGATGTGCCTCTCTCTTGGAAGGTTCCCTTTTGTGCTCTGCCTGGACCCTGACTCTTTGCCCCAGAGGGGGTTACCTGCTTTGGCCACAGCCCTTGGGAGATGGTCCCGCACACTTCTTTGAGGGTGCTGCCCGGCAGCTTTTCCCTGGGGCTTGGCCACTTCTGGTCCGTGTTTGCCAAGAGAGGACTGCTCTGAAGAAGTTGGGGATATCTCGGAGGGTGGGGGCATGTGCCTCAGCTCTGCTTTTGAGGGCCAGGAGGGGCAGCACGCAGAGATGCAGTTTGTGCTGATGGCAAGTGTTCCTTAGTAAAAGGCCTCAGCTTGCTGGGACCCAAAGCCTGAGAGTGCTGTGGCAGAGCGCGTGGGCCCTCGGTTGTGCCCTGCCTTCTCTTTGGTGGCAATGGCTTTGCTGTGTTGGTCGCTTCTGGGGGCGTTCTGTGCTTTGTCATACGCAGCGGTGGCCAAGCGGTGTCTGCAGGGCACAGGATAATGGCAAGAGGGAAAGGTGCTCAGCAGAGCCAGGACTGCTGCAGCTTCCTGGTGTTGATGCAGTTTTGCAGAGTTGGAGCCCTTTGCAATCTCTGCAGTGAGAGGCAATTTATAATGCTGTGTGCCAAAGGTACCCTGAAAAGCCTCAGCTGTTTGAGCCCTGGGCAATCCTCTAGGCATGACAAGAGGCTTGCAGTTTCTCTTTTTTGGCAGTCCCCTCCTTGCTCTCGGGTCTTTGGAGGTGCAGCCTGGAGTCCTTGCAGCCTCAGTGGTGTGCTGCAGGAATTGCCCAGGCTGGAGTGCAAGCTGTATTGCAGGCCCTTGACAAGGAGTGTTTTTGCTGCTGCTGCTGGGCCAGCTCTGTGGAGGCAGTGTATTTCCTTTCAGTTTTGGGCAGGGTCATGACAGGGTTCAACTGGTGGAAAGTTACAAGCAGCAAAGCATATGGGAAAGGAGAAGCAAGGAGTGAGGTACAAGGAGTTACAGGTAGCAAAGCGTATGGGAAAGGAGAAGCAAGGAGCGAGGTACAAGGAGTTACAGGTAGCAAAGCGTATGGGAAAGGAGAAGCAAGGAGCGAGGTACAAGGAGTTACAGGTAGCAAAGCGTATGGGAAAGGAGAAGCAAGGAGCGAGGTACAAGGAGTTACAGGTAGCAAAGCGTATGGGAAAGGAGAAGCAAGGAGCGAGGTACAAGGAGTTACAGGTAGCAAAGCGTATGGGAAAGGAGAAGCAAGGAGCGAGGTACAAGGAGTTACAGGTAGCAAAGCGTATGGGAAAGGAGAAGCAAGGAACGAGGTACAAAGAGTTACAGGTAGCAAAGCGTATGGGAAAGGAGAAGCAAGGAACGAGGTACAAAGAGTTACAGGTAGCAAAGCGTATGGGAAAGGAGAAGCAAGGAACGAGGTACAAAGAGTTACAGGTAGCAAAGCGTATGGGAAAGGAGAAGCAAGGAGCGAGGTACAAGGCATGGTCGCGTGTGCGTGATCGGTGTGATGACTGGCTACCTGTGACGTGATCAGCATGATGACTGGCTTAGCAGAGTGTATCTGTAAAACCGCTGAAGCAGCTAACTTAGTATAAATATGCTCAGAAACAAACAATAAATGTCTCAAGATGCACCCCCTCTTGAGTCCGTGCCTTCATTCGCTACAAACGGTGTCCGAACAGGGACCCAGCTTGACGTAAGAAGGTGACGTCGATCCGGTAGCAAAACCTGACTGAATCAGGACTCCAAGACTGAACCGGGACTCCAAGCCTTACAAGGAGTGTGCACCCATCACCTCAACGAAGGTGAGCAGTCAGGAATCATGGGGGGAAGGTTATCCCTAGAACAGAAACCAAGTCTCCATGCGTTGAGACGGCTTCTGGACAGGCACAGTCGGGACATTTCAGAGGTAAAGTTACTAACACTCCTGGACTGGATTATGAGAAATGTACCTGACTTCCTTGCAAATGGGACATTTCAATTCGATGAATGGGCGAAAGTAGGTCAGAGACTATACGAGGAAGTGGGGACTGGAGATGTCGCGGTTTGTAAGCATTTGGCTACATGGGGGAACTGTTACCAGCTCGGACAAGGAGGAGTCTCAACAGGAGGCTCAGACAAACATACCCAAGGACACCGGTGCAGCTGGGACTGATACATCCTGAGAAAGTACAGCTAAACCAGCAGAAGCCAGTTGGAGGCAAGATTAGGACTGAAACAGTTTTCCTCAAACAAGGAAGCAGGCCAAGTTGAGACCATGTATGGAAAAGTAGAGCAGAGTTCATGGCAAGACGCTGAGTGACACCTGACACCACCAGAGACCCCCACAGAAGACCCCCAGAGACTCAGACCGCATGTGTAATGATTATGTAAATGTAGTAATTAGTTCTAGGAAATAGAATGAATATGTATAATCATTCCTGGAAATTTAATGCATATGCATAGGATAGAGCAATATAAACTTTGGATGATGCGATACACGGTGTGCACGTTGGGTGGAGCTATCCCCCATGTACCTGGCGCCATAATAAAGAGAATGCCTGCTTCTTAATGCTACATTGGTGTTAAGGAGTTTTTCTCCCGATTTCAGTGATAGTTTTGGCACCCCAGATGGGACTCTGCTTCTGAACCTCGTCGGATCCGTGGGATCGCAGGACCTCCAGCCAGCACCGAGGGATTCTCGGGGAGAACCTCCGATACCTGGACCATTCAATTAATTGAATGCTGTAATCATTGTAATCATGTTTACTTTAGAAGATCAGGAAAAATGGCCTAAGAATGGAAGTGTGAACTACAATACCATATTACAATTAATGTTGTATTGCTGGAGGGAGGGGAAATGGGATGAAGTAATGTATGTAGATTTGTTTTTTGCATTAAGAGACCACCCTGAGTGGCAGAAAGATTGTGGGATGATTCCAAAGGATCCAAAGATACTAGCACTAGAGAAGGAGAGAAAGGGTCAAAAGTTGAAAAGGTGTTGTTCTGCTTGTAGTATCAGAAAGAGGTGTTTAAAGTGTAAACGGGAGGAGGAGGAGGACTTGGAGCTGTTGGTCGCCCCCCCCCCCCCGACAGAAGTGTGTGGGGGATGTCGAGGATGTTGTTGGGGAGGCTGAAGAGGCAGAAGGATTTAGCCTGATTGCAGGGAGAACAAGAGGATGCCAAGGGGAAGTGGGGGAGGTTTTACAGGCTGCCCTTCAGCAGGCGGTTGGAAATACCGGACCTGTAACAGTTCAAGTGCCTTTCTGTATAATGGAGTTAAGGTCCTGGAAGGAAATAGCAGGGAACTATAGAGAAGATCCAGGGAAAGTGGCAGAAGTGTTTGAAACTCTAATTAGGACTCAGGATCCAGACTGGAATGATTTACAGGTAATATTAGACACCCTGCTAGATGATACTGAAAAGAAGATGGTATTAAACACTGCTCGGAAGCAAGTGGAAGGAGCACTTGCTGGTGGGGATTTGCAGGGGATGCTAGATCAGAATTTTCTTGCTACAGACCCCCCGGGGTGGGATCCTAACCTGCCAGGACCCCAGGGACTTCTAATAAGATATCAGAAATGGATATTGTATAGTGTAAAACATGGTATGCCAAAAGCAGTTAATTGGTACAAAATGTATGAGGTCAGACAAGAACCGAGTGAATCCCCATCTGCTTTTATGGAACGATTAAAAGTTACTGCCAGGAAATCTGCCAGCCTGGATCCTGAGAAACCAGAGGAAGCCCAGCAGTTAGCTTCAAATTTTATGGGACAATCGGCCCCAGACATAAGAAGGAAACTTCAAAAATTAGAAGGGGCAGATTTGAGAGATCTGGGGAAAATGTTAGAAGTGGCCTGGATAGCTTTTAATAGGATGCAGTTTTACCAGTTGTATGGGCTAGCGGAATTCCAGGTTGGTCTAAATTGGTGAAACCAGTGAAGGTTGTTCTAAAATCTGGAGCTAAACCAGTAAGACAAAAACAGTATCCTATTAAGTGGGAGGTCCATGTACCTTTGGGCTTCTGACGTTGTTCCATCCCGAAAAGTTGTTAATTGATGGAACTGCCCGTGTTCGGACACAACGGTCCACCCACAGCTTTACATCAGACTGTAATAGCGACATAGAATTGTGGGACCCAACTAAGTGTGTCTTGAGTAGTATTTTCGCAGGAGTAGGAACTGCTCCCGCTTTATCACAACTTCACAAATTAGGATGCTGGCTTGCAGAGGAAGCAAATGCTACTAGTACTGCTTTGAACGCCCTGTTAACAGACACAGATTCAGTTAGACATGCCACCTTGCAGAATGGGGCTGCGATCGATTTTTTGCTATTGGCCCAAGGCCATGGCTGTCAGGATTTTGAGGGAATGTGTTGTATGAATCTGAGTGATCATTCTGAGTCAATACATACGAGCATTGCAAGATTGAAGGCGTTAACAAAACAATTGCAAGAAGATGATGGGAAAAACTTCTGGGGAGTGTTTGATTGGTTGAATATGCTTGCTGTAGGACCTTGGTTAAAACACATCCTGATTCTAGGACTTATAGCTTTTGTATTTGTTGCAATACTAATGTGTGTGCCATGCTTATTGAATTGTGTACAAAGAATGATTGACAGGAGCATGAAGCAAGTCATGACCCTGCAAGTTCATACTGCCTTAGCCTTTCAATTATTAAAGGAAGGGGGAGATGTGGAGGGTCATGACAGGGTTCAACTGGTGGAAAGTTACAAGCAGTAAAGTGTGTGGGAAAGGCGTTGCAAGCAGCGAGGTACAAGGCGTTGCAAGCAGCGAGGTACAAGGCGTTGCAAGCAGCGAGGTACAAGGCATGATCGTGCATGCACGCGTGAGCGGTGTAATGACTGGCTACCTGTGACAATCTGCATGATAATTGGCTTAGCAAAGTGTATCTGTAAAACTGCTGAAGCAGCTAACTTTTTAGTATAAATACGCTCAGAAACAAATAAATGTCTCAAGACGCACCACCCCTTGAGTCTGTGTCTTCATTTGCTACAATCCCTGCACACTCCAACGACATCCCTGTACTGCTCCCCAGTGGCCTGTGCCTGCTTCCACCTTCCGGCCACTTCCTTCTTGTGGAGGAGTTTTGCCAGGAGCTCCTTGCTCATCCCTGCAGCTCTCCTGCCCCCTTTGCTCGACTTCCAGCTCAAGAGCAGTGCATCCCAATGAGCAGGGAGGAAGTCATCCTTGACTATTAACCAGCTCTCTTGGACCCCTCTTCCTCCTAGGGCCCCATCCCCCAAGGGATTCTTCCAGCAAGGTCCCTGAAGAGGCCAAAGTTTGCCCTGCCCAAGTCCAGGCTTGTGCTCCTACTTTTTGCCCTGCTTCCTCCTCACAGGAGCCTCAGCTCCACCATCTCATGGTCTCTGCAGCCAAGGCAGCCCCCAGCCTTCCCATCTCCAGCCAGCCCTTCCTTGTTTGGTGGTACAGAGGCCAGCAGCACACCTCTCCTCCTTGGCTCCTCCATCACCTGTGTCAGAAAGTTATCCTATCAGTGCTCTGCAGGAACCTCCTGGATTGCTTGTGCCTTGCTGTGTTGTTCCTCCAGCAGATACCAGGGTGGTTCAAGTCCCCCATGAGAACCAGGGCCTGGGACTGTGAGGCTACCTCCAGCTGTCTGTACAAGGCCTCATCTACTTCCTCTTCCCAATCAGGTGGCCTGTAGCAAACACCCACAACAGTGTCACCCATGTTAGTCTGCCCTTTAGTCCTCACCCAGAAGCTCTCAACACACTCAGCATCCACCCCTAGGCACAGCTCCATCCCTTCCAGTTGCTCTCTCACATAGAGGGCCTAGCTGTGTTGTCTTTACAGCAGATATCAGGGTGGTTCAAGTCCCCCATGAGAACCAGGGCCTGCGATCGTGAGGCTACTTCCAGCTGTCTGTACAAGGCCTCATCAACATCCTCTTCCTGATCAGGTGGCCTGTAGTAAGCACCCACAACAGTGTCACCCATGCTAGCCTGCCCTTTAATCCTCACCCATAAGCTCTCGACTCACTCTTCATCCACCCCTAGGCACAGCTCGATACATTCCAGTTGCTCTCTCACATAAAGAGCAACTCCACCACCTCACTTTCCTGGCCTGTCTTTCCTAAAAAGTACGTAGCCATCCTTGGCAGCATTCCAGTCATGTGAGCTATCCCACCATGTCTCTGTAATGGCAATGAGATCACGGCACTGCGACTGCACACAGATCTCTGGTTCTTCCTGTTTCTTCCTCATGCTGTGTGCATTGGTGCACAGGCATTTCAGAGAGGTGATCGAGCACGCAGGTTTCCCAGGAGGGATGCAAGAGGATCCTCCATAGCCACATCCCATGCGCACTTCCCTGGCTGCGTTCCCCTGCTGGAAGCGTCCTGACTTCAGCTGTCTTTTGCCAACTACCCTGGCACTATAACTCTCCCCTTCCCCTGTCTTTCCTAGTTTAAAGCCCTCCTTACCAGGTTGGTCAGCCTGTTGGCAAAGACACACATGCCCCTCTTAGTGAGGTGGATCCTATCTCTCGCCATCAGTTGTCAATCTTCAAACAGGGTCCCATGGTCGTAGAAACCAAAACCCTGTTGCCAACACCAGCGGCGCAGCCAGTCGTTAACTTGGAAAGTCCATCTCCTCCTCCTCTAATCCATCCCCCTCACTGGCAGGATTGAGGAGAAGATGGCCTGGGCTCCCAGACCCTTGACCACCATCCCCACAGCTCTGAAATCCTGCTTGATGGTCTCCAGTTTGCCCTTGGTGTCATTAGCGCCCACATGGAAGAGCAGCAGTGGGCAATAGTCCGAAGGGTGGACAAGCCTTGGCAGTCTTTCCATGACATCTCTCACACGAGCCCCTGGCAGGCAACAAACCTCTCTAGACATGAGGTCAGGTCGGCAGATAGATGCCTCCGTCCCCTGCAGCAGGGACCCCACAACAACCACCCGCTGCTTCTTCTGGGCGTTCCTGCAAGGCACAGGGTCTGTTGTCCCCGGTACTTCCCTGGCAGCCATGCCCATCTCCTCCTCATCCTGCAGGGCACTAAACCTGTTCTTCAGCTGCAAGTCTTCGGGAGGAGTAGGAGCCTTTCTCCTCCCACGAGCAGTGACCAGCTTCCAGCCGCCTTCTACAGTGTTATGATGTACCGTTTCACACGGCACAGAGCCCTCCAGCAACTCCACTGCAGTGGGGGGTTGGGACTCCCGAAGCTGCACAGTCTCCGAGAATACCCTGTCTATCTCTTGCTCATCTTCTCGGATGCTGTGCAGCCTACTGACCTCATTTTTACTTCTCATTCCATATAGTAAAAATAAACTATTTGAGCTCATGAAATAGTTAGATAAGAATATGCAGTGTCTGAATAGATGTCTGCCTGTGCAGGATCTTGTCTCCAACAGTGGCCAGTAGCAGGTGTTTGAGGAGGGAGTGCAAGAGTGGCATAAGGAGCAGGGGGATGCTGGGCATCCTCCAAAAGCTCTGCAGTCTGCACTCCAGGCTCTTACTGACGCAGAGCATCTTTTACACATCTTCCACAAGCTTGGCTAATTCATAATTTTCACACGTAATCTGGCTTGCTTGATTTTATGGACATGTCACCTCAGAAGAGATCTGCTGGCCATGGAATTGTGATTTATGATGAGTATGCTTTATCTTGGGGGGGACTGTGGTGGAAGCAGTTGAGAAAATCCGTAGATTATGGAAACTAACCAAACCGCTAAACTGCACAGGGAAGTGTCCGTAGCCACTTAAGTAGCTGTTGGTTGTAGTGTCCCCAAAGCTTACTGCAGCCTGCTTCTCTGAAAAATGGGAAAGAGACGCAAAAGTGACAGCTATGTGCAACTTAGTTTCCTTCTTTCACTAACATTGAAAGCAGCTCTACTGAAAGCTGGCCAGTTCGTGTTAGCAGAGGGTTTTGTCCAGCCTGATTTGAAATGGGTATTCTGTGTGGTGCCGTGGATCATATGTCTCTTTCTCTGTAGAAATAAATCTATTCTTGTTGGAGGTCTCGTGTGCTAGTTTGCTGACCTTGGGATATGCCTGTTGTCAGAAACTTTGAAAGTACAAAGCTGCATCTTGAAACCCCAAAGTGAACCACAGTTTGGTGGAATTCAGCTCCCTTGCTTGGTTGTTGTAATTTTTCCTTTCCCATGTTGGCGGATTGTGTTGGGTAGAAAAGGAACTCTGAAATGTGGAGAGTAGTCCTCTGCATACGTGCACGTCGCTTTCATGCTCAGGGGATGATCATGTTAGTTTATAACAGTTCACTGTCTTACCAGATATCTGAAAACTGAAGCCTTGGGCTTTTTTCATCTATTTACTGAGATATGTATTGGTATCATAAGTCTGAGTTGCCAGTTTTCTACAAATGCTCAAATTTATGGTTTTTAGAAGTACTGTATTGTGAAATGATAGTTCTGTTCCATGAAGTGTTTTGTCCTTCTCCTTGCTTTGTGAATAGCTGACAAAACTTGAAAAACAACAACAAAGAAAAGAGAAGACCAGAACCTAGGTACCCTCTGAATCAAGTAGAGAAAGAAATGCCCCCCGTAACAAGGATGACCCCAGCGCAAGCAGCGGAGCAGAAGGAGATGTGTCTTCAGAGAGAGAGCCTTAGCTAATCCAAAGCAGGCCTCAGGTATGGCTCTTCCAGCCCTCTGTAAAGCTGTGTCCTACTGCTTGGCAGTCTCTAACAGCACCTGGAGACTGCAGAGAGTTACCTTGAAAGTACTACAAGGTGAAATTCTCATAATCCTGTTAGCTCTGTGAAGCCTGCAGGGCTGCTGGCGGGAAACCTCCTCTTCTGTGTGCAGCGGCTACCTGGAGTTTGCTCTGAAGTAGCCAGCTCCAGAAGATTACTGCTTTTGATTTTAGAGTATTTAAAGCAGTATCCAGGGTTTCTTTAAGCTTCTTAGCAGGACTTTTTCTCCTTTTTGTATTTACAACCATTAGTAAGTTTTGAAGCACATGCTACAGTGGGGATGGGAAGGCCTTTGCTGACACTGACTCAAAAATTTGCTTTCGGGGATCCGGGGGGAGAGCTCCAGTAGTGCCCAGTCCAAGGGGAAAGTGGGGGAGAAGGTGTGTTGACTAAGGGCTGCTGTTACACAAATTTTGGAGGAGGCTGCAGTAACTTAGATAAGTGTCTCTAACATAATTCCACTAGCCCTCAAAACTCAGTGTGATTTAAACTCAAAATATGAAAAGCAGACATCATTCTACCTAATTTTAGATATTAAACTTTCCCCTTCTTGCTTTTAATAATCAGTGGAGAAGAAATTCCCTCTGGATGTACTCATCTCTCTACTGACTAGAGAGTGAACTGCAGGTTACTGTGCTCCTAGCATAGCACATCAATGCAAGATGCGTGAATCTGGGCAGAAAAGGATGATCATGTCAAAATTGGATTGTCATGTAATGCAACAACTGGAATCACGTGTGCTCCTGCTCTCTTATGCTTTGTGCTTCAGAGCAAGTAAGCCCTTCCTGTTTCAACTTTGGAGAAGAGTAGCCACATAGGGAAGGAGATGTTGTTAGAAAGTAAAGCAAAAAAGTACTACTTCTCAGCAGCTGTCAGCCTTGCTGCTGTGCTGCAGGAATGCAAGATGTCATTTGTCCCGTCCCCTCCCCAGCTGCTGTTTATCGGTTGTGTGTTGGGATAAGAACATTTTAGCAGACAGGCGTTCATATGCCTTCTGGAATACTTTGATGAGTCTCATCTTTTCAATAGTGTTTGAAAATCTGGTGACCTGAGGAATGTTATATACTGATAATTCAGCATTAATTTTCATGCTGTGACAATAAGTGAAGATACTTTTCTTTATGTAAGTTGAAGGAATCCTGTACTTTCTGTTCTGTTGTAGTAATGTTCCTGTTTGTTTGCCTTCAACAGTTTCTTGTACAAAAGCTACACTGGATTCTTGAAGAGAGACCTAAAAGACATTCAGCTCAGCACCACTCTTCTAGGACTTTGGAAAAGAATGAAAAATGGGGAAGTGGAATGAAGACGATCGATAGAAACCGGTATCATTCTGTATTGAAACAACCAAAGCAATGTTATCAGATTCAGTTGTTAATGTGTAGCTTCAGTAGTAAAAAAGGACTTGTAACATTTGTGCGTGTGTATTTTCACAGGACTGCTGAATGAAGGATGACTGTAGACAGATTGTAGCAGAACAGTCTCTCTCAGTACATATGCTCCACTTCAGAAAGAAATCAGGGTTTTTCCTTAAAGTTAAACTTGAATTCTGAAAATTATTGAGCAAGCTTGTATTTGGATTCTTACAGTGTCCTGTGCCGCCCGTTTCCATGGCAGTGTGTATGTCTATGTATATTTTGGTATACTGTTCAGCTGCTATGTAACACCAAGTTAGGCAGTCCAGTCTTTCTGCATGGATTAAGATATTTAAAAAAAAAATGGCCGCCAGTCATTTATCATGTGAAACACGTGTCTTGTAAACTTTTTTAAAACCAGGAAAGACTTTATTAAAGAAATGATGCTAGCTGAGTGCTTCTATGTGTTTGCCTGTTGCACTGGGGAAGAGGCAGCAGTGTGCCTAACAAGGCAACTCATCCAGAGCAAAAAGAACAAGCCAAGAAACACCTCCTCAGGCAACTCCTCCACCTCTCTAATGTGACTATGTGATGGTGCGTGAATGTTGTGAGGGGCATGGCGATTTTGTGCCAATGTCTGCGTGGGCATGGTGTGGGTTTGGGAGGAGCGAGTGGAAGCAGAGAGGGGCAGTTCTCTTGAGGCTGCACTTGGCATGCCGCTGCTATGGCAGGGGCCGAAGAGGACTTCTTGACAAGGCCTTGTTGGTGGGGGAGCCGTTTCAGAAGCTCTTGCATGCTGTGCCCATCTCTGCGTGCTGCAGAGTTGAGAGTTGTGTTCTCATTAGCGCCTCATGCCCCTTTGTGCGGTGGGCAGAGCGAGCGTGGGCTTTGTCCCTGCAGCATGGGGGCGGATGGATGGGGGAGCTGCTGCCCTTGGGCAGAAGTGTCCTGGTGCAGAGTCCCCACGTAGCCCTTTTTCTTCTGCCAAGCTGAGCCTGCCCCTTGCCACTGCCTTTGGGCAAAGAGACAGAAAAAGGAGGGTGGCAACAGGGCAATGTGGGGCCAGAGCACTAGCGTTGGGTGTGGTGGTGATTTGGGGCACTTTGGGGTTTTTCGTCACTTTGGCAAGGCAGCAGCTTCTTCCCGCTTTGCTTTGCATGGCAGCTGAGTGCCTGCCTTCTTCCTTGTGGGGTGTCCTTGCATTACAAAGCCTTTGGGAGAGCAACTCTCGAGTGCTGGAAAGGAGTGGAGAGGTGGGGCTGAGGTGGGAGCAGTGTCCGGGTTTGTGAGCGGGGCCGTGTGCCTGCGCGCGGCCCTTGTGCCATGCTTGTTGGCGTGCCAGTGGCGGGGTGGGTGCGTCTGGGGCCGGGGCGCTTGTCCCTCTTGCCGGGGAGATGGTGCCTGTTGCCGAGGCCACTGTCAGCGTTGCGCGGGGCGGCAGCGTGTTCCGTGTTCTGGTCGGCGTGGAGAGAGGCTGCCCTGGCTGCAGGCTTGGTGTCCTGCTGGGCAGCCGGCGTGCTGGCGGGGGGCCCAGCACCGTCATCGGCCTGCGGTAGTGCGGGGGGCGCTGAGCTGTCTCTGGGCATTGGGGCAGAGGGAGCTGTGGGCATTTCCTCACGGCAACTTCTCTCCTCCTTTGCTCTGCTTTGTGCGGCGGCCGAGCGCGGCGCTGAGCACCTCCCGAGGACATGCCGGGTCCACGCGGCGCAGGCGAGCGCGCTGGCGTTGGCGTGTGGAGGGGGCCTGTGCTGTGGCAGATGTAAGCAGCCGCGTGGTGGGCCCCGGAGGGTTGGGGGTGATGGGGGGGGGTGGGAGAGACCCGAGGACCCTTTTGGGTGGTCCTGCCTGGTGCCTCGGGGCTCTCAAAGGAGTCCTGCACACTGGTGCCAGGAGGGTCCTGCGGGGCGGTCGGGGTGCGGGGGGCTTGTTTCTGGGGGATCTGTGGCCCGGTGGCAGCCGCTGATGGCCTCGCTCCTCCTTTTCCTTTGCCCGCTGGCCGAGTGTGGCTGCAAGCAGCTCCCGAGAACGTCCCGGGCACGTGTGGTGCCGTGCAGCGCAGAGGCGAGAACGGCAGCGTTGGTGTGCGGAGGGGGGCCTTCGCCGCAGCACAGGTACGTGGCCCCGTTGCTGGACACAGGGGGCAGGGGGTGCTGGGGAGTTTGGGGAGAGGTGGCAGGGCCCTTCTGGGTGCTCCCGCCTGGTGCCTTGGGCATCTCCATGGAGTGCCCCAGGGCAGCAAAAAGGGCATCCCCTGGGGCTGGGCACTTTGGGTGACGGGGGGCTTGTTTCTCGGGGGCTGGAGCCCATCAGCAGTCGCTGATGGTCTCCTTCCTGCTTTGCTTTGCATGCCGCACGAGCATGGCGGTGGCGCTCAGCTCCCGAGGGCATACCGGGGCCGTGCGGCTTGGTGGTGCGCAGGCGATGACAGCAGCCTTGGCGTGCGAAGGGGGCCTGTGCGGCATGTGAGGTCAGCGGCTGCGTGCCAGGCCAGTTGGGGGAGGCGTAGGTGTGCGGGAGGGCCAGGAGAGTCGCCAGGGCCCTTCTGGGTGCTCCCGCCTGGTGCCTTGGGCATCTCCATGGAGTGCCCCAGGGCAGCAAAAAGGGCATCCCCTGGGGCCGGGCACTTTGGGTGACAGGGGCTTGTTTCTTGGGGGGCTGGCACTGGCATCAGCCACTGATGGCCGCGCTCCTCCTTCTCCTTTGTCCGGCGGCCGAGCATGGTGCTGAGCAGCTCCCGATGGCGTCGAGGAGCTCCCGACAGTATCCCCGGGCTGTGCGTCTTGGCGGTGGAGGCGAGCACGCTGGCGTCTGCTGCGGGCATTCCCACTGCTCAGGAGAAACAGGCGTCTTGTCACCTTGTTTCAAAGCAGGACACACTGTATTAAAGAAACGATGCTAGCTGAGTGCCTCTTTGTGTTTGCCTATTGCATTGGGGAAGAGGCAGCAGCGTGCCTAACAAGGCAACTCATCCAGAGCAAAAAGAACAAGCCAAGAAACACCTCCTCAGGCAACTCCTCCACCTCTCCTTTGGGACTTGGTGCATGCAGTGGCTTCTGCCTGCACCAGTTCCTTTCCCAACTCAGGCACTTGCTCGCACCTTTCTCTTGATGCTCTGCCAAAGGTGGGCTAGCCCCCACACAGGCACATGCTGCATTCCCTTTGGCAGCATGCTGGCAAAGCCAAAAACAGCCATGCCTCTTCTGAAATCATTCCACCCATTTTTGGCTTAAGACCACTGCTGGCTGCTTTGCCCACAGAAAACAGCCACAGCTGCTCTTTTCCCTACTCAGGAAATCACAGAGCATTTGCTGATGGCAAGGGCTGTGTTGGCACAGACCATTCTCCAGGTATGTCTTGCTCTTCTCCTTGGCACTAGCCCTCTGCTCTTGGCCACTGCCAAGTTTTTACCTCTTTGAGCAGCCCGTTCAGTCACTCTATCAATCCTGCCTCTTGAGGATGGTTGCGTCGCTCCCAGAGGCAGGGAACAGATGCAGCAGTTCATGCAGCAGTGTCTGGGCTCTGCTTAGAACCTCTGCGAACCTTGCTGGAAGTTGTGGGGGCATTGTGGGGACCCTCAGAGCAACTAGAAGGTGCTTGCTGCTGACAGGTAAGCAGAGCTAGGTAAGGACAGCTACAGCAGGCCTGAACTTCTCCTGGGAAGCTCTAGCCAGCTGTAGCTGCTGCTGCTGCTAAGGAGCTCTGTTGGTTGCCCTTGCTGAGGGCAAGAGAGGGAGGTGGGGCCTTTGCTCCAGCTGACCCTTGATTTGGGTGGGTCAAGCACCCTGTTAGTCAGGGCTAGGGAGAGGCCTAGAGAAGTGCCAGGCCCAGAGCCCCAGCTCCCAGGGGCAGTGGGGCTGAGGCAGCAGTTTGTGTGGCAGCTGGGTGCAAAGAAGGGGCCCTTGTCTCTGACCACAGTAGCATACACTTTCTCAGCTATGGTTATGACACACTGCAGCGTGCGTTCGCCAGGAGCTGTTGGAGTTGCTGCCTCTGCCATGGGGGAGGCTTCCACCCACCCAGACAGACCTGCTGACAGTGGATGCAGCCCTGCAGGTCTTGGGCTGCAGGGAGTGCCTGGGGCCTCTCTGTGAGCCTGGGGCTGGCAGTCATCTTTTCTGCAGAAGGTGTGCTGTTGTTGACGAGTGCTGTTGCCAGGTCAAGGAGCTATGGGAGGAAGTAAGTAGGCTGTGTAGCATCTGAGAAGGTGAGCAAGGGATGGATAGGATCTTCTCAGAGACCCTACAGCTTCAAGAGTCTCTTCCCCCCACAGCAGTGGAGGTGCATGTGGGCTCTGTGCTGTGGCAATGCTAAGTCATAACTCCATAGAAGATGAAGGCTGGGAGCTGGTCACTCCTCAAGTGAGGAGAAAGGCTCTTGCTCCTCCTGAAGACTTGCAGCTGATGAACAGGTTCAGTGCCCTCCAAGCTGAGGAGGGGCTGGGCATGGCTTCAAGTGAAGCAACTGAGCTCATGGACCCTGTGCCATGCAGGAACTCCTGGAAGAAGTGGTGCGTGATTGTTGTGGGTGACTCCCTGCTGCAGGGCACAGAAGCACCCATCTGCTGACCTGACCTCTTGTCAGCAGAGGTTTGCTGCCTGCTGGGCACTCGAATCTGAGATGCCAAGCAAAGACTGCCGGGGCTTGTCCCCCACCCCTCCGACTATTGCCCCCTGCTGCTCTTCCATGTGGGCACCAACAATACTGCCAAGGGCAACTAGGAAAGAGTGATGCTGCAAGTAAGCAACTGGCTGTGCTGCTGGTGTTGGCAACAGGGTTTTGGTTCCTATGACCTTAGGACTGTGTTTGAAGATCGACTATGGATTGGGAGAGGTGGGATCCACCTCACCTAATGGGGCACACGCTTCTTTGCCAACAGGCAGGCCAACCTGGTACGCAGGGCTTTTAACTGGGAAAGATGGGGAAGGGGAGAATTATAGAGACCATGCAGTCAGCAAAACAGGGCTCAAGCAGGGATACTGCCAGCAATTGCAGGCAGCTAAGGCAGGACCTCCAGGACAAGACTCTGGGGAATCCTCTTGCACCCCTCCTAGGAAATCAGCAAGTCACCCCTGCATATCCTGTGCCTCTGAGGCTTTAAAATCACAACTAGTTGTGGTTCCTTGCAGATGGGCTGCATTCAGTCTGGTGAGCTGCTGCTCTGCCACTAGCCGGGCAACTACCTTGCTGTCATGCTCTGGGTGTGACTCTGAGCTAGGCAGGTGGTTGGAGTCCCACATATTGCCATCCCAAGTTTCTGCATCCCAACCCACTTTTTGCACCGGTGCCCACAGCACCAGGGGATGGACATCTCTCTGTCCCCACTGTCGCTGTGGGCAATTTGCAATGTAGGTAGCCAGAATGGGACAAGCTTCTTGCCTTGATCCACGCTTGCAGTTACAACCTCTTGGGACAGTTGGCGAGCCTCCTTAGCACCTTCGAGGTCCCTTTCCAACTGCCCATTTTGCTTCTGCTGCGTCAGCAACACCTTGT
Organism: Apteryx mantelli; assembly: GCF_036417845.1. NCBI lineage: Eukaryota > Metazoa > Chordata > Aves > Apterygiformes > Apterygidae > Apteryx > Apteryx mantelli. The sequence goes on from NC_089991.1 coordinate 26,047,483, forward strand.
CCAGGGTGCGGAGCGCAGGCAGGAAGATCCACCCCAGATCCCCTGCTGCCTTTTGCATTGCTAGACCTGCTTTTTGCAGTTGGAGCTTGGAAACCAGTTCCACTAGCTGCTCTGGGCATCCCCCCAGCTCACTCTCTACCTCCGGCCATGCTGCGCGGGTGACCCAGTGTGGCGTGAAGGGAGGGAAGAAAGGCCCTTCCTTAGCTTGGTAATTGAGGTCGGCCTGCCAGAGCCCCTTCTTCAAGGACTCTCCCTGAGACAGTTTTGCAAAGCTGTAGATTTTATTAAAGCAACAGATGTAACAGATTCCGTATTGCCAGTGATGAATGCACTTGCTGCAACAAATGTTCTTTCTTTGAGCTCAAACTAAGAATTAAGTGCTTTCAATAATAATAGGTTTCCCCAGGTAACATCTGACATTGTCAGAGGCACAAATCTTACCAAAGAGGCGTCGCTGTTTGAGGGAGGGAAGAAGGAGGCTCACTCGTCAGCAATCTCCAGTGAACAGCTTGGGGGTTCCGTTTTCTTCCCTTCCCAAAACTTTAGGGAGCTGTACTCTCTTTTATAGTCACTGAGGAGGAGATGTGAAGCGCGGCAGTCATACTTCATTGGCTACATTGCCATTTGCTCAATTCCTGTGGGGTATGCCCCCCTTACTTACATATCGTTATGCAGCAAAGGGCATGGTTTTTAATATGGTAATCGGGGATACTGAGGCTAGAGGCACTATAGGTCAACGCTTAGTCCATGATCAGCAAATTTTTCGATATGCAACCCTTTGCGGTCAGGGGCAGAATACGATACCTTCATATCACTCCCTCCTCCGCCCTGCAACTGGATAAAACTTTCCAGCCTTCCCCAGCTAGTTTGTTCCTCACGTTGCAAAAGGGTGGTATGCTTTGTCTGACACGGGTCTCCTTTGTGCCTCCCCCTCCTTTCCTCCCAAATTCTCTCCTGACTCCACACCCACCCGGCCACCTTGTGAGCCATGGGTGCACATGGACCCGTAGCGGGCTACCTGGGAATGCAGCTCCCTGCCTCCCCCTTCTCCTCTCACCCACAAAGAGGCATCTCCACACCCGTATCCTGCCCACTACGCCAAAGGTGACGGCAAGGCGGGCGAGAGAGGGTCAGATGCTAGCTGAGAGAAACAGTCAGAGTTGGTGAGGGGTTAAACAGCGTAGATTTACTAAAGGACTTGCACTCCAAGCTGCATGAGGAGCCCTGGGAAGTGCACGGAGGCGGTGCTGATGGGAGGCTGCTGCACGCATGGGTTGGAAGCCCAGGCGAGACTCCACTTGGTGCATCCTAAGGGCCCCTTCGCTCTACTGCAACTAGTTCCTTCTCTCAGCTGTGCTAACCTTGAGAACCTACTGTCTGGGAAGGAAATAGGTGTTGTTGACACAACTGTTGTCCCAAACTGGGGATTCGTTACCTGGTGTGCAATGAGTCAATCTACACAGAAAGTCGAGATACCGTTTTATTTCGATGTTGCACAGAATCGGGTGCCAGGTGGTAAATCCACAAAGCTAGCACACCAAGTATTTCTTTCTCTATCCTTCTATTTATACAGTTGTTCTCAGCCAGAAGCTGCCTCTTGTTCCGCCCCTATTACATGACTGCTTAAATTCTTTGCATATTGCTTCCACTGCAGTTCTCACTAGTGGGGAATGTCTGCCCACAATTAGGGGTCTTCAACCTAGTGGTGTGATTTTTAGCATTATAATGAGGAGACTTCACTTTAGGTTAGAGCTAGTTACTGTTTTCTGCTGACTGACTAGATATATACGTATTTCCAAGAGGTTCCTAACTTGAAGGACGAACGTCATGGCAAAACACTGAAGCTCAGCATTACAGTTCTTGTTTGACTGGAGTAGGCATGCAAGAAAGCAGCAGGGGCCCAAGAGAAGTTGTGGGTGCTTCCTTGATGGTGTGTGAACCTTGTCAGGGGCAGGGTGATTTTTGTGCCAATGTCTGAGGAGACAAGGTGTCAGCTTGTAAAAAAGAGGAAGTGCCAAAAGCCAGCTATAGTTTTCTGCACTAGGCACGCAGGACAAGAGGAGGGGCTGAAGACAACTTCTCTGCAAGAGCAAATCCCGAGTGCTGGAGAGGACTATAGAGGTGTGGTGAGGCGGGAGCAATGTCTGGGTTTGTGAGTGGGGCCTTGTGCCTGTTGCTGAAGCCATTGTCAGTGTTGTGCGGGGTGGCAGCGAGTTCTGTGTTCTGGCCGCCGACGCAGGAGCCGGCCGGCCGCCGACGCAGGAGCCGGCCGGCCGCCGACGCAGGAGCCGGCCGGCCGCCGACGCAGGAGCCGGCCGGCCGCCGACGCAGGAGCCGGCCGGCCGCCGACGCAGGAGCCGGCCGGCCGCCGACGCAGGAGCCGGCCGGCCGCCGACGCAGGAGCCGGCCGCCGATGCAAAAGCCAGCCGATGCTGTGCCGTCTTTCTGGATACAGAGGACCAAGAGATCTACCTAAGCAAATGACCAGGTCACTGCTCCGAGGCTCATTCTCACAACTGCATGCAGCTCCCTTTGCCCCACTGCACAGACATCATGCTCCCTTGCCAAGCTTCTCACCCCTCGGAGCTGCTGGGAAGGGGCCTGTTAGGAAGTGAGACTAAGTCCCCGTGTCCTGGGGTTTCTTCCTCCCCTGGGCTCAGGCTGCGCAGCTGATGGGTAGGGCTTGACTAGTTTAACCATCAAGGGGAGTGGAAAGGTACCTGCTGAATTGGAAGGCAACTCAGCTGGGCTTTTGGGGACCATTGTCTCAGCAAGGGAGAGGAATTGCTCATGGTGCCTCAGCAGCCTTTTGTAGCTGAGCTGGGGAGCAGCTCAAAGGAGAAGCTCTTCATTCGAAGCAACGTAGCCCCAACGTTCCCTGAAGGAGTTTCAGGAGCACAGAGAAGAGCCTGCTCTCCAGCAGGCAACTCAAATGCTCTGTGACCTTGCCTTCTTCACGCTCATATTTGGCTCTCCAGCAGCTGCCTCATAAACCTGTCTGCGGAGAGCTTGCATCCTGTCCTCAGGCAGCCTTTGCGGCAGTGGAGGGGGAGGATATGTTCCCTTTGCACGGGTGCCACCAAAGGTCTGAATTCTTCACCCACCTGAGGGGCACTTTAAAGAGGGCCTGAGGTGACCGCGGGTTATGGTATTTGGCCTGCTCAGAGGCTGTGTGATTATTGGCAGTGGTGGCATCTGCCTGCTCCTTTGCGGGTTTAGCGTCTGGCCCCAATTTACTGCCTTGTCCTCTCCTGCTTTTCCCCACTGCTGCCTGTGTCCTTGACCTCTGCCCAAGGGAGGCATGGGGCCGCTGCTTGCAATGCATGCTGCGACACCTCATCAGGGGGCTGGTAAGGTCCTACAGAGGCACATGCTCACCCAGAGGGGCCTCCCCTTGCTCTCTGCCTTCTTCAGGCCACTCTGCAAGCGCTCGCGCCCATCGCAGCCACAGTCCCTGGCACTGCAGTCTCAAGGCTGCCAAATGTCACCCCACTGCACTGCAACTGCAGTTCTCTTTCAGTCACTGGCAAGTCAAGGGCCAGCGAGGACTGGTCAGGGCTGCTCCACCTCTGGGGGGTATCTAGGGTTAAGGCCAGCTCTGCAGCATGCTCCTCTTGCAAGGTTCTTGCACTCTGCTCCTGGGCAAGCTGCAGCATCCGTTGCTCCTGGGGGCAGGAGGCAGCCCTGACTAGGTGGTTCTCAGCCTTCTTCTGAGGCCTCGTAGGGACAAGGTTACACGTCCACGTGCTCTGCAAATTGCTTGTGCATCCAATGAGCCCTTATCCCAGGCAGGTACATATTCAAGGATCCTGGCAGGGACACCAACCCATAAAGAGAATAGACTTTGGTCAGTTGGACTCACCTGGAGAGTTGACCATGCAGGACGATGTGCACGCTTCATCTTGATGGCTCTGATCGAAATCCAGCCCAGGAAGCTGTTGCTCTCCGATACATGACAGTGCATGCAGAAGGCTCTCGGACAGCACGCAGAGGGATGCCACACAGGAACCTAGAGAAGGAGAGCAAAGAAGCTAGCAGCATCCTCATGAGCACACACAAACAACTCTAAGCTCCTCCAGAAGCACCAGCGTCCTAGGCCACTTCCTGCATGGCTCCCAAAATCCCAGGGACAAGCCACCGCAGAAGGGCTAAAGGGCTAGTGCAAAGCAGCACGGCACCAGCTCCTGTTACTGCCATTGGTGGGAAACCACACTGGGGCACAGCAAAGGTGCCTCAGGCTGGCCTTGCCTGCAGCTGCGCTCTCTAGGGCCTGGCAAAGCTCACTTACCACCATGCCTTGCAGATCAACCACCTTGTAGATGAGTGGAAGGGCCCCACAAGCCCAGACACATTTTCCCACCTGCTCCTGCTTCAGCTGGGCTTTTGCAGCTACTCCTCTCCTACTTCTCCACAGAAGCAACTCCCCTAACACTTCCAGCTATCACCCCCAAGAGGGAAAAACCCACATCCTATTTTTGACCTCTGCCAGGGGGTTCCCACAAGTTACTGGCTCAGAGGTCCCACTACAGTTAGTGCAGCCCTTGGCTTTCCTCCTAGCAAAGAGAAACAATTCCAAGGGGTAAACTGAAGGGAAATACACTGCCTCCACAGAGCTGGCCCAGCAGCAGCAGCAAAAACACTCCTTGTCAAGGGCCTGCAATACAGCTTGCACTCCAGCCTGGGCAATTCCTGCAGCACACCACTGAGGTTGCAAGGACTCCAGGCTGCACCTCCAAAGACCCGAGAGCAAGGAGGGGACTGCCAAAAAAGAGAAACCGCAAGCCTCTTGTCATGCCTAGAGGATTGCCCAGGGCTCAAACAGCTGAGGCTTTTCAGGGTACCTTTGGCACACAGCATTATAAATTGCCTCTCACTGCAGAGATTGCAGAGGGCTCCAACTCTGCAAAACTGCATCAACACCAGGAAGCTGCAGCAGTCCTGGCTCTGCTGAGCACCTTTCCCTCTTGCCATTATCCTGCGCCCTGCAGACACCGCTTGGCCACCGCTGCGTATGACAAAGCACAGAACGCCCCCAGAAGCGACCAACACAGCAAAGCCATTGCCACCAAAGAGAAGGCAGGGCACAACCGAGGGCCCACGCGCTCTGCCACAGCACTCTCAGGCTTTGGGTCCCAGCAAGCTGAGGCCTTTTACTAAGGAACACTTGCCATCAGTACAAACTGCATCTCTGCGTGCTGCCCCTCCTGGCCCTCAAAAGCAGAGCTGAGGCACATGCCCCCACCCTCTGAGATATCCCCAACTTCTTCAGAGCAGTCCTCTCTTGGCAAACACGGACCAGAAGTGGCCAAGCCCCAGGGAAAAGCTGCCGGGCAGCACCCTCAAAGAAGTGTGCGGGACCATCTCCCAAGGGCTTTGGCCAAAGCAGGTAACCCCCTCTGGGGCAAAGAGTCAGGGTCCAGGCAGAGCACAAAAGGGAACCTTCCAAGAGAGAAGCACATCCCAGGAAGGGGCAGGCGCGTCCCCCAAAGCACCAAAAGGCAGTCCTGCGAAAGAAGGACTCATTTCTGCTCTCCCAGGCAACACCTCTCTGCCAGACCATCCCACTGCTCCATGCTCACACCTACCACCCTCCTTCCTTCTTTCCTGCTTTACAGACACTAAACACCCAGCCCTACTTGCTCCTCCAAACAAAAGGCACCTCCAGCTCTCCACTCAACACCTGCACACACACCACTCACTCACACAGGAAACACAGCAGCTCCCCTGCACAGCATGCTCAAGTGGGCAGCTCCCACACCCACAACCCTGGGCACTGGCAACCTGCACTAGGCCTCAAGTACACAGCCAGCTGCCGGAATCGTTCCAGACAACCAGCCCCAAACTTCTCTCCACAACATCCTCTTCTCTTCCAAGGAATCCGCTGCCCCTCCACTTGGCAAAGCAGCTGCAGCTTTGGGCAGAAGGGCACAGACTGGACCACTAGAGCTGAGCTCTACTGACACCTGGGCAGGGGGGAAGCCAAAGAGCCCTTGCTGCACTTGGCACCTGACAGCAATTCAGCCCAGGCAGCTTGGGAAAACTGCACACAAAAGCCATGCTCCCCAAAACACTGGGCTCACACTTGGGAGCCCTCTGTCCTCTCTGACCCTCACGAGCCCCTTGGCACACCCCTACAGCTCCCCTGGCTGCTCCCACCTCATGGCAGGCTCTCCCTCACAAAGCCACACTGCAACTTCAGCCTGACATGCTCTGGGGGTCCTCAACTCCTCTGCCCTGCCCCACCAGCCCCCACACCCCCACTCTCCACCAGTGCCCCAGGCAGGCCTCAGCACCCTCCCTCCCACACCTTTAGGGCACACTACCTTCAGCTGTCCCACCTCAGCTGCTGGGGGGGTCAAACAGGCAAGACAGGCTGACACAGCAGGACAACAAGCCCAGCACATGTTAGCCTGCCTGCCTGCCTGCAGCAAGCTTGCTCTCACACTGCCCCATTTGCACTAAATGGCTTCCATGCACGGGCTCCTTGCCAAGCTGCTTTCTTGCCCTCCCTGGCTGCTCTCCCCTCTCCTCTAGCCTGCTCTTCTACCTTTTCCCCAAACAAACACCAGCACTCAAAAATCACAGCAGCCCTGCTCTCAAGCTCAAGGTGCTCCCAACACTTTTCTCCTCCTGCCTCCACCTGACAGGCAGGGCCCCAAGGAACCATCCCCTTTACTGGGACATGCTCAACTCACTTGACTCCAGCAGGCAATACATACTGCCACTTCTCCCTGGCATAGGCCACTCCACCTGCTCCACATGCTTTTCACTTCCACATTAATGCCCCAAGGACCACCTGCCTCCCACCTAGGGGGCTAGGCCTCCAAGCTTCTGAAGCCTTTTAAGGCTTCTTCTTTCCTCAACTCCAAGACCTGTGTACAAGTACAGCAACCAGCCCTGCTAGCCTTCATTTTCCAGGCACAAAAGCACCTGCCACCCCCCACCTTTGCTCCAGCCACAAAGCCACCCTTGCAGCCCTCTCTGCAACTGTACTTTACAACAGGGCTATCACCCCCCCCCCACACACACACACACACCCTCCTCCCTCAGCAGCACCAGGCTCTGACAACAGTGTCACTCAACAGGCTGCCAAACCCCTCCTTGTCTCCACAACTCTGCCCAGAGGAGATATGCCAAAGAGGTGGCTTCAAGGACTTTAGTCCATTCCCTCCCCCTCCGCCCCCCTCTACCACCCATTTGGCAGCTCCAAGTTACAGGAGCGCTCCTCATTTTCTAGAGAAACCCCTCTTGTAAAAGGCAACCTACTGGCACAAAGCACATCTGCTTGGGGGCCAGGGGCCCTGCCTGCAGGCACTAGCTGCCACCTGGCATCCTGGGCAGCACCAGCAGCACTCCTTCTCCCCCACCTCTTTGGCTTCTCAGCTGGGCATGCCACATGCCAGGGCTGCCCTGGGGGCAAGGCACCCCAGCAACACATGTCACACCTGCAGCTGCCTCAGCTCATCAGCTGCTGACAATCACAGTATCACAGAATCACTGAGGTTGGAAGGGACCTCTGGAGATCATCTAGTCCAACCCCCTGCTCAAGCAGGGTCACCTAGAGCACATTGCACAGGATCACATCCAGGCGCGTTTTGAATATCTCCAGAGAAGGAGACTCCACCACCTCTCTGGGCAACCTGTTCCAGTGCTCTGTCACCCTCACAGTGAAAAAGTTTTTCCTCATGTTCAGATGGAAGTGTCTGTGTTTCAGTTTGTGCCCATTGCCTCGCGTCCTGTCCTTAAGCATCTGCCTCTGGGCAAGCCACCTGCACTACTTGGGCTCCCTGGCCTTGCTGGGACACTCCCTTGCATGGACAGCACTACCCCCAAATCCCCACCAGGCAACACCCGCCCCCACCTCAACAGCACAGACAAAAGCCCTCCCCATCTGCCCCTGGCAAAAGGAGAGCGGCCCAACTTCTTAACATCATGCCACCCCCTTTCACTTCCAAAGGCTTTCCTCAGCTCCCAAGAAGGAGCAGCCCTCCACTCCACTCCTGCCATCACTGATCCCCTGACCAGCAGCAAGGCTTGCTTGGGCACACACAAGCCACACCTCTGCTCACTCTAACCCCCAGCCTTCTCCCTGCTTTCATACAGCATCAGCTCTGTTCATCCCGCCACCACCATAAACATAACCTGCCCTCCCAGAACTCTTCCCTTCTGGCCAGCTGTCCCTGCAGAGCAGCCAGCAGCTCACTCTCAGCTGAGCTCACCTCCTATTTCCAGGCATCTTAAGAGCAGCTTTTAAGCTCTATCTACTTTGTCAGTCTGGGCAGCAAGGCTGAGCTGAAAAAAAGTTACCCAGATAGAAGCAGAATTACCCTGGCACACCTGCAGTCCTGCTCCAGCCTCAGGTGGGCACCAACTCCTTGTCAGTGCAGCCATACTCCAGCCAGCAAGAGCAGCTCATCCCTGCAGATCACCACCACAAACACCACAATGCTGAAAGACAGATTATCAGACATGTACAGCAGTCCCAAGCCCCTGGCAGAACTTGCTGAGGAGCACAGGCACATCCTCTTCAAGAGGAGGCAAGCGCACAGCAGACCACGGAAGGAAAGAGAAGCTGCTGCAGACAAGGCTTCGGCCAAGAAACCACCATTGGGAAAAGGGAACCCTCTGCCTGCCAGCTGCTTCCACCTCCAACACAGATCTGACCAAGTCAACTGCTCCCTACCCACAGGGGGCAATGTGGCCCCAGAGGCATTCTTCTCCCAGCAACACATTAGAGTCCTAGTCCCAAACCAGAACTAAAACCATTGCCAGTGGGGGTACTTCTGGCCTGGCATCCAGCTCCTTTCACTCACTGCACCAGGCCCAGGCATGCTCTGTCCCTTACCAAACCACCTAGCACCCCTTCCTTTTGTAAACTAAAAAAAAAAAAAAAAAGAAAAATAAATCGGTTAGACGCTTTAACCGTTAGACCCCCTGAGGTAACACCGTCCAAGTAAGTTGTGTTTTGCATCTGGTGGTGGGGCTTTCCCATTCAAAGGCCAATATCGCCGACTGCCTTTGTCTAGAGGTATGCAGAAAGAGGCATCCCTGAGATCAAGTACAGTAAATCATTTATGGTCCTCCTTCAGGGAGGTCAGCAAGGTAGATGGCTTAGCCGCTACTGGGTGAATATCTTGAACAATCTGATTCACGGCTCTTAAATCCTGAGCCAACCTATATTCCTTGCCATTTTGTTTCTTTACTGATAATACTGAGGTGTTATATTCCGATTCACACTATCAGTAACCCATAATTCAAAAATTTAGTTATTAATTCTTCCAACCCTTGTCTAGCCTCCCACTTAATAGGATACTGCTTTTGTCTTACCGGTTTAGTCCCAGATTTTAGAACCACCTCCACTGGTTTCGCCACTTTAGACCGACCTGGAATTCCACTAGCCCATACCAAGGGTACTACTGCATCTTCTACGTCAGCAGCAATCTCCTCCTCCGCTTTCTGCGTGCTGCTCTGTAACATAAAAATTCTCGTTTCCACAGCTTTTGATTCAGGTATTAGTGGCTGCACCTCTCCATTCTTAAAGGTTATCTGTGTGTTCAACTTATCCAATAAATCCCTACCCATCAAGGGCATCCGACATTCAGGCATATATAAAAACTGATGAGTCACCCATTGGTTTCCCAATTTAAATTTTAAGGGCTGCAAAAAGGGCCCATTCTCTCCTTTCCCTGTAGCACCAACAACGCTTACACTTTCATGGCTAAAGCTTCCTTTACAAGTATTAAGTACAGAGTAAGTGGCTCCTGGAGCAACTACAAATTCTACTTCTTCATTTCCCAGCCTTAGTGTAACCAGGGGTTCGGCTGTGGATGATTCCCCCAGTCCCCTTCACGATTCATCCTTTAAGGTCATTAGCTTAATGGCTTGCAGGGCTGGGGCTAAGTTCCCAGCCTGAGGACACTCCCTTTGCCAATGCCCCCTTTCTTTGCAGATTGCGCACACTGATCTTCTGCTAGATGGGGTTGCACAAAAGGAGGTCATGTTCCCTTCCCCTTACTCCCTTTCACACCTCGGTAACCCCCTCCTGGGCCTTCCCTTTCTCTATAGGCTCCTCCAGGAGCCCTGCTTAAAGCAGCAATCAATCTCCCTTCTCTTAGGTACTCCCTTCAAATATGTCGCATTTCTTTTTCCTTTTCCCTATTATTAAAAGCTATCCAGGCCACTTCTAACATTTTCCCCAGATCTCTCAAATCTGCCCCCTCTAATTTTTGAAGTTTTCTTCTTATGTCTGGGGCTGATTGTCCCATAAAAGTTGAAGCTAACTGCTGGGCTTCCTCTGGTTTCTCAGGATCCAGGTTGGTAGATTTCCTGGCAGTAACTTCTAATCGTTCCATAAAAGCAGATGGGGATTCAGTTGGTGCTTGTTTGACCTCATATAGCTTAGACCAATTCACTGCTTTTGGCATGGCATGTCTTATGCCAAACATTATCCATCTCTGATATCTTGTTAAGAGTCCCCAGGGTCCTGGCTGGTTAGGATCCCACCCTGGCTCTGCAGCAGGAAAATTCTGATCTAGCATCCCCTGCAAATCCCCACCAGCATGTGCTCCTTCAGCCTGTTGCCGAGCTATATGTTTAATACCATCTTCTTTTCAGTATCATCTAGCAGGGTGTTTAATATTACCTGTAAATCATTCCAATCTGGATCCTGAGTCCTAATTAGAGTTTCAAACACTTCTGCCACTCTCTCTGGATCTTCTCTATAGTTCCCTGCTATTTCCTTCCAGGACCTTAACTCCATTACAGAGAAAGGCACTTGAACTGTTACTGGTCTGGTATTTCCAACCACCTGCTGAAGGGCAGCCTGTAAAACCTCCCCCACTTCCCCTTGGCATCCTCTTGTTCTCCCTGCAATCAGGCTAAATCCTTCTGCCTCTTCAGCCTCCCCAACAACATCCTCGACATCCCCCCCCCACCTCTGTCGGGGGGCGACCAACAGCTCCAAATCCTCCTCCTCCCGTTTATACTTTAAACACTTTTTTCCAATACTACAAGCAGAACAACAGCTTTTCAAATTTCAACCCTTTCCCTCCTTCTCTAGTGCTAGTATCATCGGATCCTTTGGAATTATCCCACAATCTTTCTGTCATTCAGGGTGGTCTCTTAATGCGAAAAACAAATCTACATACATTACTTCATCCCATTTCCCCTCCCTCCAGCAAAACAACATTAATTGTAATATGGTATTGTAGTTCACACCTCCATTCTTAGGCCATTTTTCCTGATCGTCTAAAGTACACATTGGCCACCGATGATACCAAAGGACAATTAATTGAATATTGTAAAGTGTACCTCCCAGCAGACCTGCCGCCTCCTTCCAATGCTTTAAAATACCTCCCGGGGTGAATTCTTCAAAATCCCCCCTCTTTCAACACTTGGTTACCCATAACCACAAAATCCACAAAACAAAGTCCAATAACATTCCAAATGTCAAATTACCACATAAACACACAATTGTGCACAAATAACTTGACCTTCCTCCCCCTGAGGGACCTCTAGAGCCCAACCTGACCTCCCTGCATGGCTTTCACCACACCTTACAGGCAGGCAACCCCACCTTTTCCACCCTTTTAACCCAACTCTGCAAGGCTCCCTGCGTCTGACCAGCGGGCAACCCGACCTATTAAGGAAAGGAATGCCTTTACCTTCCCAGGGGGCTTACTCAGAGCTCTTTGGTCCGGGGATCAGAGGTTCTCCCTGAGAATCCCTCGGTGCCGGCTGAACGTCCTGCAATCCCACAGATGCGTCGAGATTCAGAAGCACGGTCCCATCTGGGGTGCCAAAGCTGCCACTGAAATCGGGAGAAAAAGCTCCTTAACACCAATGTAGTATTAAGAAGCAGCCATTCTCTTTATTACAGTGCTGGATGCACGGGGGATAGCTCCACCCAACGTGCACACCATGTCTCACATCATCCAAAGTTTCTATTGCTCTCTCACATACATATGCACTGAATTTCCCAGAAGGATTATACATATTCATTCTATTCCCTGGAACTAACTATCATATTGACAGAATCATTACGCATGCGGTCCTGGTAACAGTCTTAGCTAAAGCTCCTGCACATCTTCCCAGGCAGGTGATCCACACCCAAGGAAGACAAGCATCTCGAATAAAACAAACCCCACAAGGAGGCTGCAGAGCTTCCCACCACAAGGCACTGCTGAGAAGGAGCCCGCCCGCCCTCAAGGACAACTGCACATTCAGGCCAGCATAAAGCAGCCACAACTGATACCACACAAGCCACACACTCAAACAGCCAGCCACACAACACCAGCTGCCTTCAGCCTCGGGGCTAGCTACTCACTGAGAACATTCAGGCAAGTTCCCACCTGCTCTCCAAGGCAGCACAAGGCTGCCAGGAAAGCACCATAAAAAGCCTGCCCCAGAAGCACATTTCCATACCACAGGAGACCAGCACCCTGCCTGCCTAAGCCCACTGCCCACACCCACCTTGCCATTCCCCTGCAGCTAGCACAAGCTCAGCAGCTGTCTCTCCCACCTACAGCAACTCCTTTGCAGCCCATTCACAGCAGGAAGGTCCCACCCTGTGGTGCTTAACACAAAGGGACACACTCAATGACCACCCAGGGGCAATGGAGCCCTTGGAGCTCACTTCCTTTGGCTTTTCCCTCCTCAACACAGGCCACACAGCCACACTTCTAAGCAAGCCAGGGCCAGACAGCCAGAAGCAGCCTAACACCTAGCCAAAGGGAAAAGCAGCTCTGCAAGGATGCACCTCAAAGGCCAAGCAACTCCACCAGGGCACCGCTGCTTATGTAGATACCAGCAGCACCTGATCAAGGCTCCTTGGCTTTGGTTGCTTCCCTTTTTGCTGGGGGCAACAGGCTGTGGACGTTATGCTGCAGCAGAAATGCCTCTCAACCGAGGGAAGAGCCACAAGTGCAGAGGCAAAGCTACCAAGAGGACACCAACACAGCCCGAGATGGCTTTAAAACCCAGGCACGCTCAGGGGTCACCTCACCACTCTCACCCCCACAGGCTTCCCCAGCGCATGGCACAGGCAGCCGGGCAGCCCCACCGCTGGCTGCCACACAGCCCCACTCACCCCCAGCAGCTGCAGCCCCTGCAAGGCCGCTTTGGTGCCACCGCCGCCTCCTCCCCGCTCCCTGGCGACTGCGGGGCAGCAGCAATTTGCCTCTGTCTGGGTTCTGGCACCCGGGCACCAGCCTACAGCTGCCTCCCCCCACAAGGCTGAGAACCAGCCCTTCTCCAGGACTGACGCTGTCTCTCGGCAGGACACCTCACCAAAACCCTCAACCCCCACCACACACACCCCATCACAGCACCCAACAGACACCCCCCACCGCAGCCCGCTCCCTTTAACGGCCGCCGCCGCGCGCCCCGCCCCTGCGCCCCGCCCTAACGGCCGCCGCGCGCTCCCCGCCCAGGCTGCCGCAACTGTCGCCGGCCCTTCTGCCTCGTTGTCGCCCTAACGGTCGCCGCGCGCCTCCCCCTCCCCCCCCAACGGTCGCCGCGCGCCTCCCCCTCCCCCCCCCGCCTCGCCCTAGTGGTTGTTGCGCGCGGCAGGTACTTGCTGTAACGGGAAATCCGGCGAAAGCTGCGCCAAAACATCGTCCCAAGACACTGCTGAAATCAGCACTAGACATTCAAGCTAGAACTTTGTGGGTATTTTAGTAATTCAAGTGGACAAATCTGACTGATGATTGAATTATTAGTAAGAGCTTTATTCAGCCTGACTTGCATAAATCTCTGTTGGTTTTCGTTAGTGTACTCCACTTTCTCTGTCACGTAAACCTATGTGCTCGAGGTATTAGGTTTATATTTATTTATGCAATAGGGAAAATATGGTAAGTGTGCTACTGATTTCATTGATTGGAAAAATGTGACTAATACAACAAAGACTGTGGAATGGATATCAGCTGCCCAGAGGCTTCTGCAGTTAGATAAAGGATTAAGACATGAAAAGAGAAGTCATTTGAATGAGGTAACTGTATCAGGCTGCATAAATGCTTGTGTTCCTGCACACTCACAAATTGAAATGCAATGCTTGACGATTACGTAGGGATGTGTGAAGAAAAAGATTCTTACAAGAAACTCTACCCGGGCCATTTGCATTGATCCATAAAGAAAGAAAGAGAACAGCAAAGCACAGAGAGTCCCAGCCCACACATGTAGTGGGAAAAATGCAGCAATATGAACTAATTTTTCTTAACCAGGTGTGCAAAACAGCAGGAGGCCAAACCCAGGCTCTCTGCAGATTGAGAGTGGTAGGAAAGTATCAGCAGGCAAAGTTTCATTGCAGCAAGGCACTCTGCTTCAAATTATTTTTGTGGAGAAAAAGCAAATGCATGTACCTTGTCAGCTGGGGGAGACTTCTTTTTATTGTAAGCTGTGTATGACAAGCAGCATGTAGGGGTTGTTATGGCTTTTGTGGTTACTTTTTTTAATACCTGAAAATCTTTGAAAACTGTTGGAAAATCTCCCAAAACTGAGGTATCCAGGCATTCAGCCCAACATTCCTGCAGACCAGTGGCCTGCAAACCTAGAAGGAACTTTTCCCTTCTCCAAAAGGTCAGTCTGTTAGGCACAAAATAATAGATGTTGAAAGGAAGTAATTTCAAAATGTAAGATTAAGGTTGGCATCAGGGAGAGATGAGTTACCAGAATATGTCTTTGTTTTGCTGCCTCTTGAAGCCTCAGTTTCTTCTAATGGAAGACTTCCGTGTTTGGCTCATGTGCAGGTATATATGCGTGCTGCATTTAAGTTGCTGTGGAGCTGCAGCAACAGAAGGCTCAGGATGAAAAACTGCCTGAGAAGCAGGTCCAGAAGCAGTTACCCTGTGGTGAGCTCTGCCCCGCTGGGGTTTTAGTACCAGTGGTACAAGAAATGGTGATTTCTGAGGTTAGTCAATGAAAGCTGCAATCACTCTAAGAGTTCAGAGAGATATAGCCACCCAGGAAGAAGCGATGGGGATTTGGCCCCTGGAATTTCCCAAATCTGGTTGTTTTGTCTGCATGTGAGCACTTCAGTCCCAGTCTAACAGGAGCTCCTCTGGCTTTTCCTGAGGAGCTTCGCTTTGTTTCTGGTACAGCCTAGTTGCTCTAGGATTGAAATTACTGCATAGAGACCCCTGTGCATGTGCAAAGTCTAAGCAAATGAAGCAGAGATTAAATTAATAGGGGTCTTTGGAACTGACCTCGAAAGGCAAAAATGAAGAGAGAATTAAAGAGCAGATGCATGATTTCTTATTGAACTTACAGGGAGGTTCAAAAACTCTAGAATTGCTTTGTAACAAGTTATACAGAATCCTTTTTAATTATTACACACATATACAAAGAAATAAGCAGAATTTTGTAAATAAAGTAGTCATAGAAGGAGAGTAATTAAAATGTTAATTCTAATTGTATGCTATGATCCTGCACTGATTTTTTTTTTAAGCTCACTTTATCCATTAATTAGTTAATGCCTGTAAAAGTGCTTTGAAAACAGAAAATGCTATTGTTACTATCATTATCCACTAGTTTTAATTATTTCTCTTACATTTTAATTGGATTATTGAGATGTAGACTTAGGAAAAGTGATTTGGGAGCAATTGCTATCCTCAGAATCCCAGTGAAGTGAACAGCTGCCACTGTCCATACAAAGAAATAAGACTGGCTTGTCCTCTACGTGGATTGATGGATAAATCTTCCTATGTGTCCTACATGAATGGGTGCAGATGATGGCTTTCCTCTCTCAAAATTATCTTGTCTAAGACCAGGATAGGACACATTCAGCCTGGTCTCGTGACAGCTTTTCTACAGAAAGATGTGTCACGGTGCTCAGCTGTGATTTATGACCCTGGAAGACTAGAAGCAAGAAGATGGTAGCACAAAGATGGGGAGATTCCTAATTTCCGTGTGGGACCGACACATTTCTCTCACTGTTTCAAGAAGGGGTACTGGCTTTAAACCGATAATCTCTTTAATAGTATCTGGTTGTGGTTGTGCCTTTTCATGTCTTCAGGAGTGAGGAAACTTGCCCAACTAGTCCTTCATTCTTGCCTGTGGTTGAGAAGAACATATAGGAATAACCGTTTCTATTCAGACTTTCTTTTCCTTCTTTCTTTTCCCCCTGAAATAACTGCTTCTGAGGTGAGCTTCAACATCTGATCCTCTTGGGAGATTGTCTGGGGGAATTTGCTTTCCAATTTGGTCCAAGAATACCTCCCTTTCCCCCCCAAACCAAGACCCGGGACTTTCTGAATTTGTATAAATTTGTGGATGGTGTGGTTCCAGAATCTGTTTTATTTCCAAAACAATAACTGGGGAGCCAGCAAATCTTCCCGTGTGTGCTTGCCATTAGAGACTCTCTTTCATGCATTTTTATAACGTTTTGTTTTTAGTGCTGATAAGACTCCCTGCTTAAAACTCCCACAGAAAAGCATTCTAGTGGCGAAGGGAGTATATTTGCTCTTATTATAAAAGACATTTATCAAAGTTAAATCAGTTGGGGTTTTCTAGTGCATGGCTGACTTGCAAAAATCTCTTTAACAATTTTGCATTTTTGGTAATATAAGGAAGTTCTTACCATTTGGAGTACTGGAACTGTAAGGGGATGCCAGCTGACAAGAGCAAAAAAAGGTGATTTCAGGGGGGTTTTTTGAGCTTTTTTTTTTATTAGCTATATCCATCTTCTACTTTTTTCTGTCATTTTCTGTGTACAAATGGTAGCCTGCTTCTAATAAGAGATCAGGAATAAAGCTGACAGGTAAGTGATTGAGCAATACTTGATCCAGTGCTCCCCACAAATAATGGAAAGTTGCCTGTTGAAGCCAGTGAGTTTTGGGACAAAGTCCTAAGACATCTGACAGCTGCCTACTTCCGTAGCGTTTGAGTACCTGATAAAAAAAATAGTTGAGGTACGTTCTTTTTAATCATAGCTTTTCAAGAGTCTCTTCTGGGGTCTTATGTAAAGGCATCTTATCTCCAGTTCTTCAGGCTTTGTAGTATTGAACCCAATTGTCTCTGGTTTCAGGTATTAGGAGGTTAAAATCTTATATTTAAATCTTTGATGAATGTTTGTTATGTTAGCCTAGAAAATTAGATTTCTGGATTAGATCTACTTCTCTATCACATGATGCTGCAGTTGCAAGAATTCCCTATGCAGTGATCTTGCTTTGTGTGCATTATTTATGTGATGTTACAAATAGGGAAAATACTAGTCCCCTGAAGAACATATTTTTGTTTGGCCTCTAATATTTCCTTGTCAGAAGTAATTGTTTGTACTGCAGCCTTTCCTTTTATCTTCAGAAGCACTTGCCCTTGGCAATTGTCCTACGTCAGTTGTGACAAAATGCACAGCAGTTTGGTTCTCTTTCCTTTCTGCTCCCCATATATTCCAAAAGTTATCATGTGTGTCATTCCTAATTGCTGGGAATTGACTGAGGATGGCAATGTTTTGCTGGCAATTCTGAAGCAGTGGCTTGCGCTCTACTTAGGTTAAATACTATTTCTTGGAAACTTTTCCAAGTTGTCTGCTGGGACAATGATGGTGGGGCATGAGGGGCACGTTCTCCAGGTGCAGCTGCCTTCTCCCAGAGCCAGCCCTCCTTGTGATCTGACACACCACAACCTCACGATTTACCGATGTGATTTACAAGAGAAAAGTGGAGATGTTAAGAACTTTAAACTTTCCTCTTAAGAATCAGAAATCTTCCTTAATGCTAAGTAATTATAAAATTGCAAAATTAAAGGTGGTAAGGGCCTGTTAATATGGCACCCTGCTCCGTCTGCAGGGGATTGTTTTGGGGGAACTAGGTGGTTTAAAAATGGGCATTCAATCAATTATTTACCTAATAATTTCTGTTCATCGACTTCTGTCATTGAGATATATTGTATCATCTTTTTTCATGAGCAACAAGAATAGATTAATTTCATTCTCAAATCATCTGCAAGGCAGATTTATATAGAGCCTTTGTATCTCTACGCAAATTGGAAAACGTAAGCCTTCCACAACGCACTTGCTAAATATTTTCAAAGAAGAAATATGAATATCCCAATCTTAATTACTTTTTCATGGTATGCTACCTTCAGCTTGAGTAAAGAGTTGGAGTACGGGACTGCATCTAGTTTTGTCTGGAAAGAATTAGGTCTATAAAGTTTAAATATTCCCATTGTAAATGAAAGATGAGGTGAAAGCTGCTGCGGTGCTGGCTTTTGGCGATCAAATGCGACTCGCAAGCCGCCCTGTGAGAGGTACCAGAAGTTCTGTGAAGTTGAATGTGTTTGTACATTTATTTCCAGAAATAAAATTGCTTACTTAAGCGTCACTTAAACCACGTGAGGGAAATGCGAGGCTTGTGTAGGCCTTAGGAGAGCGCTGATGCTCTGTTTAGGTGTGCTTTGAGCTGGGGGGGGGGCACAAAAGCAAATCTCTCCCTTTGGGCTTTCTGTGGGCGTTTTTTATGGGCTTCCATGGAGCTGCCCTGCCCCTTCGGGAGGTGGGGGGGGGGGGGGAGGACCAGCAGAGGGTAAGCGAAAGCAAACGGCTGTGCCCACCCCTCGCGCGGCAGCTCCGGGGTACCCGGCCCGCGTGTCCCGCCCGGGGCCGCCGCGGCGAGCAGCCTCCGCAGGTGCCGCGCGGGGGCGGCAGGGGGCGCTCGCGAGCCGCGCGGCCGCCGGCACCGCCTCCCTCCCTCCCCCCCCCGCCTCCCTCCCTCCCTCCCCCCCCCGCGCCGCGCGGGCTCCCACGTGGTGCGCGCCCCGCTCAAAAGCCGCGCGCCGCCCCGCGCCCGCTCCCCAGCGCCGGCAGCGTCCGCCGGCGCCTCTGGCTGCTGCCGCCGCGCCGCCGCCCTGCGGGCACATGCCAAGGCGCGGGGCGGCCGCGCCGGCCCCCGCCTGCGCCCCTTCCCCTGGCCGCTGCCCGCGCACGGGGGGCACGAAGCTGGCGGGAAGAGGCGGCTTCGGAGGAGCGCTTGCGGTCTCCCTGCGCGGATTCCCGCTTCTGCCCGCCCGCCCGTCCGTGCACGATGGGGCTTCGGCTCGGGACTTTGCGTTCATCTGTTGCGTGGCTTCATCTGCCACCCGAAGAGAAATCGATTGCCACAGCAGCCCTCGTTAGACAGCACGGCTTCAAGGGACGAGCAGCTCTTAAGGAGCAGGGAGGACGAGACGCGCGCTGCTACCGTTGACTTGTTGAAAGACCTGTTTTTTTTGTTTGTTTTTTTTTCCCCTTTGGAAGGGGGAAGTTTGCTCCCCAGACTCTAGCCCGGCTTCCTCCACACCCTTTTCTTCTCCTCTTCCTCTCTTTTTCCAGGATCCGCTGCTTGGGGCCGGAGGTGATTCCCTTCGTATCCCCCCCCCCCCCATCCTATACCGGCACAGGAGGCACGAACTAGGCGGGCGGAGCGCTGCCCGCCCTCGCTGGAAGCGGGGCGGCCCCCCCCCTCCCTCCCTCCGGGAAGAGCTGCCCGCGGCGCTCCGGGCTCGCCCCCTTGCCCTCGGCTGGGGCGGTGTTGCGGGGCTGCCTCCGCGGGGCGCCCGGGGCGGGAGGAGCCCGCCGGGCTCGGGCTCGGGCCCTTTGGCCGCCACCACGTCGAAAGCGGCGGCGGCGGCGGCCGAGGACTTGTGCAAGGTGTCCGACGAGGAGCTGCTCGCGTGGAGCAAGGAGGAGCTGATCCGCAGCCTCCGCCGGGCCGGGGCCGAGCAGAGGAGCGCGATGCTGGACCGCAGCAGCCTCATGCGCGAGGTGAACCGCCGCCTCCAGCTCCGCCTCGGCGAGATCCGCGGCTTGAAGGTAGCGGGCGGCGGGGCGGCGGCGGGGCGAGTTTCTCCGGTGCGTCCCCAGCGCATGGCGGCGGCGAGAAAGGGAGCCCGCCCGTGCCGGAGCGGCGGGCACGGAGCGGTGCCGGGGAGCAGGGCCGAAGCTGCGCCCGGCGGAGCTGCCGGCACGCGTGGGGCGTGGGCCGGCGGCCCCGAGCTGCGACGGTGCCCCGGGGCCGAGGTGGGGGGCGCGGGGGCTGGCGACCTTCCCGCGGTGCGGGGTCCTTGCGCGGAAAACTTCCCTGCACGTAGGTGCTGGGCACACGACTGCATCTCCCGCGAGTGGCTTCTGCGAGCCCTCGTCAGGTGAATGTGCTGGCGGTTCTTGCCGAGAATGGCGTGAAAAGCGAACAGGATTTGAGCCTGCTTGAAATGAAGTGCCCGGTTAAAAGCGGTGAGAAACTGTTCCGCGGTCTGTGGAGCACAGCTGTTCTGTAATGTGTCCCACTGCGCTTTGGGCTGATGGGAACATCTAATTCTTGTCACCTTTGCAGTAGACTTCGTTGGTTTCTGGTAAGATTCAGTGTTTCTATCTGAAATACATGTGAAAGAATACAATGTGCGGAGCTGTAGAGATTCAAAAGGCTTTGTTTTGCCTATGCTGTTTTCTGTCACGTTTTTTAAGATGACTTCCTAGGCTCTGCCTTGGAGTGATGAGAATCATTCCCTAGTTTCCTTGTCTGGAAAGGACATCTGAGGATGCATCTCTAAGGAAGTCCCTTTCAATGGTGTACTTCCACAGACTGCACTGAGAGGCAGACCAAGGCTGTGATGATTGATGCCTTCTTAATTTAACCCTTGCTAGGTGGGAAGCGTAGTCCCTAATGTTTCCTTCCCTGCTTCTGAGAATTGGGCAGACAGCGTAACTACTGCCAAAGAATTACCCTGATGTACCAGGTATGACTGTGCTGGAGAACTTGAAAGCTACTTTAAAGTGGACGTGACTACAAAGCATTATCTGTCTTGTTGCTGTGACACGTGGCACTTTTTGTAAAATTCCTTAGTTGAGGTGAGGTTGGAGAGGAGGAGAGACCCAGGTGCAGTGTGGCCTTTTGAATTGTTATGTGAGGGTACAACAGAAGAGAGTTCATGACTTGTAGAATGGTTTTAGACAACTAAATTATTGAGCAAGTGTCTCTGATAATCCAAGCTTTCCTGTTCTGCAGCGTACAGCAATCCTCCCTCCCTCCCTCCACTTTGACAATAGAAGGTGTCTGGGGGTAAGAGAGACCCATCAATGATATTAGCTTAGTAAAAACAGAGCTTACATTTTAAATGCAATTTAAATTACAGCAGCAATATCGTTCTCCTGGTTATGTTCAAAGGTGTTGTGATGTTATATGGGTTTATATATCTGCCAGGTAAGTAACAAAGCACACCAAAATGTGTAGGAAGGAGTGACAACTTCCTCTCTCAATTCTGAACTTCCTAAGTGATGTTCAACTTCCACCTTTTGTTCAGATGTCTCGGCTGAAACTTCTTTTAAAAGGGATTTGGGAGAACAAGGTCTCTGGGCTCCAATGGATTTCAGTGGTGTGTGGGTACCTACTTGCTTCTTTGTCCCATGTGAAGGAACAGGTCCATGAGTAACGATGAACAGCTGTGCCTGGCTTGAGTGGATGGCTGCTGCCTGCTTAGATACTCTGACTGCTAAACTGTGGGCTGTCACTTCAACTTTTTTCCACCATGGGGTCATCTGAAGAATCCCTATCCTGTATAGGTTTTTCAGGTTACCTTGCGACCTCATTGAGACTTTTCCTTTGTCAAACCTGGGCTGAAACTGGTCAAGTTCAAAGTCATTTTGAGAGGAAGGTCACACACTCAGGCACGCACCCAGCAGAGTTGCAGAAGCTTCCTTTTTTATTTTAGGAAACTGTGCTAAAATGGCCTTTCCATAAGGCTAAGCTTGTAATACCAGACATAAGGGAAGAACATTTAGACCAGAGAAGACAAATATGGTTACAAGCCAGTTTAGTAAAAGTAGGATGACGAAATACTGAAAATGTTTTCTTTGCTGTATTCTTCTGCTACAGTAAGAGCCTGAACGTTTTTTCTTCAGAGCATTACTGTTCTTCAGTTAGAGAAGGGCCCTGGGAACATGTACTACTTTGTTTTGTTAGAAGTGAAAAATCTATTAAAGCAGATTATTTCATTTCAGAGTGATTGAACCAATTCTGATTAAGTGAGAACAGACAAGATTCTTTTATGCAAATCTGAAGCAGAATCAAACAAACCCCAAATATTTTAAATCTCTAAAAGTTTGTTTTATATGTGAATATGCTTTAGGGAACAGAGAATATAAATGTTGTTAATTATCTGAGCGAGATTACCATTTCTGATGTACTTTCTGGTTTTAGTCAGCAATAACTTTACAAGTGAGTGTTTTTGAGGGAGTGAGAACATCATGAGAGAGTATGATCATCTGGATTTCTCATTGTGCTTTTGTTTTTTTTGTTTTTCCTTTGGGCATTAATTAAACACCTGAAATTTTCATACCATATTGGAAGTTAGTCATTGAACCTTTCCAAATTAGCTCTGCATATTCAGTTTTGTACTGGACAGGTGTTCTGCTAGTATGAAACATGATGCAGTTATAATATGCCAGATCTACACACACAATTGTTCATGCCTTACTTGAGTGCTTAGCTGATGGTTTGTAGCAATGTTGTTCACTGACTTGTACAATGCTAATAGCATAATGTTAAGTTTTTTGGACACTCTTCTCTCATGCTTATCTTCCTTTTAAAGGATATCAATCAGAAGCTGCAAGAAGATAACCAGGAACTGAGAGACCTTTGTTACCTTCTTGCCTTTCTGCCTATCATCATCCAGAAAGCATCCCGTGAGTGGCAGAGACTGGGCAGGCACAGTGCTAGCATTATGCACAAAGAGGTTGCCTCCTACCTACAGAAGCTGAAAGGATTGGAAGTGAGGCAAGAAGAAGTGGTTAAAGAAAAGCTGGAGCTAAAAGAGTTGTGTGTGTTGCTGGATGAGGAGAAGACTGGTGGAGCAGGCAGCCGGAGCTCTATTGACAGCCAAATCAGCCTGTGCCAGTTAACTGCAACAAGCACATCCATAAGAGATGTTGGTGATGGGAGTAGTACTTCTAGCACTGGAAGTCCAGGCAGTCCAGACCATCATAAACATCATCTGAGTACTAGTCCAGAACATCTTCAAAAAACCAGGGGTGAAGGAAGCCCTGAGCATCAGAAACACAGGAGCATCAGCCCTGAGCATCTCCAGAAGCCTAGGGGTTCTGGCAGTCCTGATCATCACCTGAAAGGACCAAGTCCAGAACATCACAAAACCCTTGTCAAAGCACCTGAGCAACAAAAGCACAGCAGCAGCAGTCCAGAAACTCTCCCAAAGCATGTTTTGAGTAGTAGCCCTGAACACTTTCAAAAGCACAGGCCTGGCAGTAGCCCTGAGCATCAAAAGCACAGCAGTGGCAGCCCAGATCATCTTCAAAAGCGCACACCAAGCGGAAGCTCAGAACATCTGCACAAAGTGAGGGGTACGAGCCCTGAGCACCTCAAACAACATTTTGGAGGGAGCCCAGAGCATCTCAAACACCTCAGTGGAGGCAGCAGAGAAGGTCCCCTCAGGAGACAAGTAGCAGATGAGCTGTCACCTCACCACAGAAGTATATACAATGGAATGAATGGTGGGTCAATATATTTAGTGAAAGCTCGTTTTTCAAAATTCCTAAGGTAGTTTCAGTTCTGTATCACCACTTTTGGAAAAAGAATAGTATTTTATGTGAAATGAAAGGTAACAAGTCTGATGTTAGTATTAACTGACTTGATAAATAATCGGGGTTTACCCAGTTGTCCTTCTGCCAGGTTTTAGGGGGATTGATGAAAGAGTGGAGGAAGAAGTTCATCTTGAGTGCTTGTGTAAGGTATCAAGAAGCAACTTTTGGACTTGATTCTGCCCGGTGGTTGGTAGACATAAACTGTCCCTATGTAGACCTATGTTTACATCAGGTATCAGATAGGGAGGAGTTATGTGTGTTTCTTATGCTGTCTGTATTTGAGTCAGCAGAATGGAGGTGAATGTCTCCAATTTCATTTCCACCTTTCTAAGCTAGTCTGTCTGTAGCTTTGAAGATTTTAACATTTCCTCTTTCTTGATGGAAAGCTTCTTATATGCTTTTCCATAAACTCTGGAGAAGATGCCAGATGAAGAGCTAGGCTCAGTATAAATGAATCTGATACTCCTAAAGCTTTCCAAAGCCTTGATTTTTGCATGTATTTAATTATAACAAATTAAAAATTAAGGAAGATCCTAAGGGATATTTGTTGTTATTGCTGCCCTTTAGGAAGATACCCAATACACATGCCTAGCTTTAAGGAGCTGATATCCCCACTGATTGCAATTAACTTTTTTTTTCCTAAGATAAGGCACAATGTAAGTATCTTGGTATTTTGGGAGACAAGTGGTTATGCCAATATTATTGAAATGAATATGGATTGGAATAGAGTAAATGAAATAATTAAAAAAAAAATTCGAATAAACATCTTTCTGTTGTTGAAATAACTTTTTGTAGACTTAGCAAAATTTCTGTAGTCTGCTCATTTCTTCTACATGCTCTGAGATCTTTTCATAAAAGAAATCAGCATCTTATTTATAGCTGAAAACTCATTTCTCAGTTCTTTGTACGTAGAAAGTGAGGATTTTGCCATAGTAACTTGTCTCGGATGGAGTTCATGTGTTGCCATTTTATAAGCAGCTGCGAGAAGTCTTTCTGCCATCGCTGGAACTGACTGCTTGTTGTTGGATCTGCTTGTGAGATGGAGACAGTGAGCTCTCTGCCGGGTGCTGTCCTCAGCATTTATCATGTTGCTGTCTCGCATCAGTCCATTTGTCTTTGATGAAGAACTTGCAGAATGCCTTCAGCTGAGATAACCTGCTTTGTAGGTGCAAGTCCAGATTACTTTCAGTGACATGTGCGTATTCCACAGGGCTGATAAACCCCAAAGCGGTAAGTGTGGAGACTTCAAATTAATTTTTAAAACAGGTAATTAATAAGGTGAATGTATGAAAACTATGTGAAGATGCAAATAAGTAAGTTCTAAAAGTTGACCTTGCCAGACTTCCTTTAAATGCTGTATTTCTTTCTCCCTTCAGTTCAGTTAAAATAAGGGAACAACACTGACTTGTAAGTAGCATGTAGTATGGAAACACGCTTCCTAGAGACTTCTTACTTTTACCCATGATGTTCACGAATGTATTCACTGGTTACGTAGAAAGGTGATTTAAGGTCTTAAGTATGCATTTTTCAAACTCATTCACAGACAAGGATACAGGTTTTCTGCTCCCAGCACGGTGGGCTTTCTGGTGTTTTCAATCCAAATAGTTCTTTTTTGTTGTGTTTTTAACAGTGGGATGACAGCAGTTGTTACTTTAAACCTGAGGTGACTGACCCGCTTTGTGCAGGGCATCTCAAATAGCTGCAGTTGTGACTCAGATAACAGGGAGCTGGAGAGGGGAGCCAGTGATTTGGGAGTCTGTTTATTGACTTGAATCAGAGCATCGCCTGTCCCACCCTTTGTGTTAATCACTTTTGCAGAGGAATTTGCACACGGATAAGTTGTCAAGCCTCTCTCATGTTTATGTAACTTGATATAAGCATGAGGTAGATGTTAGCTGTGAGTTGACTTCTGGCTTTGGTCTGACTTTTTGTCTCATTTTGGTCAAGTGTTAAACTCTTGTGAGCTTTGCTGTAAGGAATAACCCTTAAAAACTTGAGGAAAAGACTTTGTCTTCACATCCTCGCAGCTAGGCTCAACTGCTGCTCTCCTCCCTCCCCCCCCCCCCCCCCCGGCCTTTTAGGGAAGAAGTTGCACAAAAGTGCTAGAAGCGCTGACCAATATAATTTACCATCACTGCAAATGTAATCTGTAAACCTTAATTGGCATGTTTTGTGTGTTCCTGTATACATGAACCTGCCAACTGAGTACAGACTGGGAGCTGTACATTGAGCTTGTAGCAAAAATGCCAATTTTGCATCTGCGGCAAGAAATGCTAAAATTGTGCAAACATAGGTAAGAAAGTGGTGTGGAAACCTGGCCTTAAACTCAGATGAGCAATGTAAAAGGATGCTATTTTTGAATCTTATCCCCAAATCAAGTAGTAAGTCTATGTTCCATAGATGGGTTCTAAGTCATGTTGGTGAAAACCTAGTTTACTTGAAAATTCAGAATATATTCAGCTAGTAGGCTGATTGCGCGGCCATTTGATTATTTTGCAGGGCATTTCCAATGTTACAGCAGTACTTCTGTGACTGTCATTTGTTTGACCAGCAAGAATGAAGTTTTTGTGTTGATAAATGGTAAATAGCGAAGAGTAACATCTTTTGACTCTTCTGTAGAAATAATATATTTTAATCATGTAATTGGAACTTACCCGGCTCAGTAGAGGCCTGGCCCATCTCCCTTTGGATGAGATGGAATGGCCTCCATTGCCTTATGTGGACTCCAGATCAGGTCTGAGAGGAGAAGGTATTCCTCTGCGTATCAGACCTTGCTCTGAGAAGTACTATACTGTCCACCTGAAATTGCTCTTCTTTCTTGGAAAGCATGTTTGCAGACAGCCCAGCTGTTTCTGTTGAAATAAAATCTTCCATCCATAACTAATAGCTCCTATTTACCCTGAGTTCTGGTCTTGTTAGCACTTGCATGACCACAGGGAAGCAATGTATTCAGTCATATGCAGTTATCTATACCAAAATTTTGTATGTAAATATACAGGGAGCAGAGAAGGAATCTCTGCAGGCTTTAGTCAAACTCTTAAGCAATATAATGTTGTGATGGTTTCAGAAATACGGTGTGTAGCTATAGTCTGCATTACAGGATATGGTATATGCATTCGTTGTTTGGGCCTCGTGCATCTTTTAAGCTCCCATGAGGGACATGAGAAGTTGTCTTTGGTCCGTTGTCTCTTCTGAAACGGGCGCCCTCAAGCTGTGGAGTCCCAGAAGTGGGGTCTGAAAGCTCTGTTTGGCTTGGTGCTTGTTAGTTGAAAACATATTTCATTTTAAAGGCTCTAACCAAATTCAAGGTGTGTTGTAGCAGTTAATGATCTTTTGCTGTAATCCCTCTTAAAATGTTCTGGTTAATGAGCACAGGGCTATTTGGGATAGGAAGATGGCTGAAATTAGGTAGAAACTAGCAGTGGTAAAAACATTTTACAGTGAACACTTATGCAGTCTCAAATAATACATGACAGTCTTTAACTCTGACACAAATATGTGGGTGCAAAAAATATAAATTAATGTGTGTTCAGGATTTGCAATCTAAGTGTTTTTTTTATTCTAAGCAGTTTATTGTAAATTTTCTATTTTAGAAGTCTTTTGTTTGATTCTGGGCTTTGACTTTTGTGTGAAAGGAAACTATCAGAAGGCTTTCAGATGTGCTTTTTGCTTCCTGCTGAGGTTATTAATGACTAGAAATAAAAGTGCTGACTAACACTGTATGCGCTGCTGGAGGTGCGAGGACTCATGTACAGAACAAATGCAATGCTGTCTCTTGAGCAAAAGTATTTGTTGTCTTAAATGGAGACTCAGCTTAAATTTTGAAAAATTCCGCTATAAATGCGTTGCTGCTTATAAGGAAAATAAAATAAGAGCCTACTGCTTTGAGTAAAAAGAGGAAAGTGCAATGTGACTTCAGAGAGCAAAAATCGGTAATAATGTTACTGAGTTAATTTCAGTGGAAATAGCTCCTATCCTGCTGCTCAAATAGTGAAATGATGTCACGTGTCTGTGTAGGCTTGCTTACATGTTACTTCTCATACAATTGAAATGAAAATAATTTGCTTGCCATTCGTAGCAGTGCACAATACTTTGTGTGTAAATTGAGCTTTCCTGATGGCACCCAATACACATCTGACATTTAGAGCCTAATACAGTGTTATTTACTCTTAAGAGTAACCTGCTGTATAAACAAAGGCTACAGGATTGATAGAATTTCTACTTGTCGCTGTGAATTAATCTACTATTTATTTCAGGGGTTTATTATTTTAAGTGTAGGGGTCTAAAACTTCCATGTCAATGGGAGTCTTTCAGTTGAATTCCATAGGATTTGCATCAGACTCATAAATCGGGTTCAGACATTACAGACTGCAAGAGAACTGAGGCCTGATATGTGAGTATGTATGTGATTAGAGCATGCTGTATTTATTGACAAAGTCCTTTCTGTGGGGTAATTTGCCAAGCTAAAACATGGCTTATAATATGAGAGCTATGAAACTACTAGAAACTCATGTCTGAGGGCTTATGGGAGAACTTTACATTTACATTTCTTTAACTTCACTGGCAAAAATAGTTCTGCTTTAAAAGTTTGAGTATATGCTGGATCATCTTTCCAGTAAAAGTATGTGAATCTTAATGGGAAGACTGTCTGTTCATAAAGAAGCTTGTCTGGTTTAAACCAGCTGGCTGAATGTTGCAGCACTCTGGTTACTGAGAAGTTCAGCTGAGGATCAGAGTGGGAATCAGCCAGTGCTGACTGCAGAGATGTGCTTCCCTCTGTAGCTATTTGATGGGAGATGGGAGGTTGCACTACACTTTAAAGTGGGAATGCATAGGAAGGATTCAGCTTAACAGTCCCCCCCTTCCAGGACTGCAAATAAACCACAGCCACACATGGTATGTAACACTTTGCGTGAACTCACCACTTCCAGCTTCTGTGCTAGTATTTCTGAAGTGCCTGGTGGAGGCTTCTGAATGCTGAAGTGTTGAATGCTTAGCTGAAGCCTTACCTACCCCCTTGGTTTTGTTAATGCTTTTAGGGCAGGCAGGACAAGCAGTACATGAATAACACCTGTCTTGGGTTGAAGGCTTGTTGTCAGCTGAGAGCATCCTGGGTGGGATTTTCTTACCTACTGTGGTGTTCTTCAAAACAAACAAAAATATCACTCACCAAGCAGCCTGTCCCCCTGCCATTTAAGGGCCCGGTGTGGAAGAAGGGTAGGCGGTACAGTTAAAGACCAGTGCATTTAGGTTGTGAGCTCCTCAGTGATTAGGAAATCAACACCGAAGTTCCCATAAAGTGGGAGTGAGATCCAGTTCCTCTGAGGGTAGAAGAAGAATGTGAGCTGAGGTGTTTTTGAGACCATACTTAAAAGAAACCACATGCATGAAAACGTGTGCACGGTACTATTTCTGCACTTGTGTACTATAGAAGCCCATGAGGATGTAATGAGAAAGGCTGTTGGAAAGTACAGCTAACCAAGGGCTTAAAGGACAAAAGCATTCTGCAAGTATTTTACTATCACAAGGAAGATGACGGCTACTCTTCTACTTAATACCATCTACAAGTGATGCTGGATTTTTCATTGATGGATTTTTACTTTTTGATTCCGTCTTAGTCCATTTAGTGAACGGTGATTGGATGGCTAAAACCATTCTAGTAAGACCTCAAACTTAAAAAAAGGAAAGGGAAGAGGAAAAAAATAATTAGTGTTTTTTTTTGTTTTTTTTCCTCCAAGTAAACTAGGCCTGATAAAGTTCATAGTAAATTCTCTAAGGAGAATCTCAATCTCTTCTTTGATATCTTGAAAGAAGATGAGTGAAGTTTTGGAAGAGAGACTATGCTGACTTTCCAGTCTTGAGGGGGGAAAAAAATGAGAAAACTGTGGAATTGTCAATTTAATAATAATATCTGGAAAAATACTGGAACAAGTAACTAAACTTTTTAAATGTCTAGGTGGTAAGGAGGAAATAAGTTGAGGTAAACTTGTTAAGAAGAATGATACAAAACAATCTCTCTCCTGTGTATTGTAACAGGCGCTGGGGAGAGTGGGGGGTAGGGAATGTAACTATCTTGAACTAGGAAGGGTTTTGGCCCTGTCTCACCTGATATCCCCTAGCAAGCTAGGGAAGCATGGCTTGATTAAACTCCCATAAGGCAGGTCCACAGCAGTTTGGAAAATGTGTCTAGAGATGCATCTTCTCAGTAACTGTCTGTACTTCTTGCCCTTTCAGGAAGGCTGTATCAGAATTGAGCTTTCACAGGCGTCTGTCGTTCTTCACTGTTTTCTTTCATAACTTGCTAAAGGAATGGAGTGTATACTTTGTAAAATTCAAGATGACCCACTTTGTGGGAAGGTCCGAAAGCAAGGTTATTTTGAACCACTGATTGAAAACATGAACCTTGTTATGCACTTAAGAAAAAAAGAGGATAAGCCTGCCTAGGGTTTACCTGTACAGAGCCTTCTTCTCATCTCTTTTCTCTGCTTCCTTACTTTTCCCTTTAGAGTGCTTATTCTGCTGCACAGATGTCTTTATTTCGGCTGTCAGGACTTGATGCTAATTCAGTCTTTCCTTGATGCAGGCACTGACCCTTTCACTATGAGTGCCAGAGCAGGGAAGGGGTTCCTGGAAGTGATATGTTATCTTTAAATCATCAGCAGTATGCCACATATCTTTAAGAACAAAGTCTCTGTTAGCTAGCCTGTGATGACTGTGTGCATTAATAAGGCAGGAGGGAAGTGATGGTGAATAGAATAACAAGCAAGAGCTTTTGCCCTCTTGAGGTACCATTTTCAGTTTGTGCAAAGGTAAGCACAGCAGAGCTAGACAGGGTCAAGGCTGGACAAGATGGGCAGTTTATTGAAGACAAATTATTTAAAGAGTAGTTTCCTTCTGATTAATTGGCCCTCAAAGAGGGACTCACCAATAAAGGTAATGTTTCAAAGGCTATCGGAAATAACTTTCAAAAGGTAGAGAGTGGAGTGCAGACTTTATCCATTTTGAATAGCACCTCAATGTGTTCCTGTTCTTTTAAACACAAATACCTTTCAGTGTGAAGGCCAGAAGAGTTTTAAAAAAAAAAATTTTTTTTTTTTTTGGTGAATGGGGCTCCTATAGAGGGAATGGGAGATACCCCTAGTTCAGGCAAGTTATTTGGAAGAGATTTAAAAATATGTTTAATTTTAATTAGTCTTTTATGGGTGACTCATTTATGGGTGAATTAGTCTTTTATGTTGCTGAATCAGTTCCTCCCTTCCCCCAGTGTATGTGGCCAGGGCCAGGCATATTGCAGTTGCACAGAAGCATTGACACAGTGCCGTCAGTAACCCTTGCTTCAGACCTGAGGAGTGCCCTTATCTTCCAAGCATTTAACCAATACGAAATGGAGATTAGCGGCTATGCCAGCTGGCTGGTTATTTGAGATTTATGGCCTTATCTCTTGTTTTGAGCGTCCATTAGAACTTCACTGACATTTGAACGCAGACCTCCAGAGGCGGAAGGCTGACGTAGTGCATCACTGTGCCGGTGGTGTCAGAGTCTTGACCAACTCTGCAAGCCAGCGTTTGTGTGGCTCCCCTGACTTTACTGGTGTTCTACGTGGGACGCGTCTGATGCGTTGCGGGGTTTTTTGGTTTATTTAAATGTATGTTTTGAAAACAATAGATTTTTCAAGTAGTGAGTAGGAGGTTGTTTCGTCATGTACTGAAGCCAACATAAAAGCTCATTTATTTTCATGATAACTGGGTCAAGTTGTAAGATATTTGCCTTCTCTTTGCCTTCCTGATGATTGCTGAGTCATCAGGAGCTTGGAGGGGCAGTTAGTGTTGTCTGCCTGAAATATATAGGCAGACTACTTTTGTAGCAGGATGAAAAGTCCTTACGTTAAAGCCTAGTTGGAATCGTTGCTTGGGGAGAGCACCTTTAACTTCAGGAGGGGCCATTGTGCAACGTAGCCCTTCAAACAGCTTTCTGAGTTACTATGTTATGGTATTATTATAGTAAAATGTTTTTAGAACTATTGCAGTGATTAAATTGTCAAATTCTCTGGACTCTGGCAGTTTTAATGCAGAGTTGAAATATTATTCTAATTCTTGGTAAGTGCTGCTTGTTTAAGCCCTTCAGCCTTGCAGGATGTACTGTGCATGTTAATCAAAGGGTGTCCTGTCTTTCCAGCTCTACCTATTAATGGAGCCTTTCTTTTTCTTGTGACTTTTTTTATTTTATTAGAAAAGTAATAATGGGGGGCTGCAGATTGTGCAGCGAGTTGAATGGGTTAATAATACCCAGTGAGGAACAAAGCAGTCAGTGTAGAGAGGTGCTGAAAATATTGTACTTACCGTTCACACACCACGTACATTCTTTAGATGTTGACAGGTGCTATAGGACAGTGAAGCATTCCAAATTAGAGGGTATTTAACGAGGTGTGATAAAGCTTTGTGTACTTAGAATGACTCTAGCAATGAAAACTGATTGGTTTCTGAGCTAGCAAGTCATGTCTCAATTAGTGAACTGAAGCACAGCTTATCTTAGGTCTTATTGTCAAATACACAGATCTATAGTAACTGAGAGAACACTTAGAATTATGTTCAAGTAACGATCTTGATATAAATCTTGTGTGTGTGTGCTTCTTGAACAGTTAAAGGGTGGGTTCCATTGAGCAAAGTAGCTAGGATGGAAACACTGAGCTCTGAATTTTGCTGCTTCATGCAGGAAGAAGTCAGTCTTTAATATACCACATCTGTTCTTGCAAAAAGGTTAAACCTGAATCATGCAGTGCTTGTTTTACTACTACAGGTTTTACTACAGCCGCATACTTGAAGCTGCAGAAGAGTCCACTGTATCCACTTGCCTGTCTGAAGAAACCTGGAGTATTAAGCCATAGTAAAGAAAAAGGGCTAGAACACTTGACCGTGGAATTTGGAAATGTATTTTAATAGGATGCTCAATTGTAACTGAGCTCTTAAGCCCCATTAGCACATTTAGCCAGATGCTCATTGCTGTGAAATGACACTGAGCCCAACAGCTGTCGAGGTCCTAAAAAGGATCATACATATTATCTTTCATTCAGTAGCATTCAAAGAAATGTAAAAACATGGGAATGCATGACACTTTGGGAGAGAGATGTGATCCTTTTGGTCTAAGGCATAAATTGCCATCTACCTAATGGAAACTAAGAATGAATTTCACTCTGACGTGTTATTCCATTTCTGTTTATGGCAAGAGGTTTTGTGTGCCTCCATCTAAAGCAGCTGGTACTGGTCACTATAGAAAAAGGAATAAAAGACTGATTGGGTCAGTTGCCTGATCCAGTATAGCAAGCTGTAATTGTTGTAGGTGGTTCTTTTGTAGTCCTCTGTATGTGGATGCATTTTTCTTTTTTTCCGTATCCTTGTTCTCCAGCAGTGGTTTGTAATATGCCTCAAGGGCTTAATAGTATGGTCTTTACCTTCATGGCAAACCTGAAGTACTGTGAAGGGTTTTAGTGGTGCTTATATACATGAATTAAGAATCTTCCATAATGTGTGGGGCATTTACAATCAAGAAACCTAAAAGCACATCTAAATAAACAAGCAAGAAAAACCTACCTTTCTCTCTTACCTCCCCCCCTGCCCAGCTTGTTGTGTCTCAGGTCCTTCTTTTGAAACCTGATCACTTGTGATCAAATTTTCAGACAGTCTTACAGCTCAAAGATATCAAATGAAATAAGGAAATGGAGGGATTAGCCTGGAAGGAGCCTTGGACAGTGGGACTGCAAGACAGTGAGATATACCATTAATAACAGTAACTTGTTTCAGAGGAAATTAATTCTACAGTTATAACATGGGAGGGAGGGGAAAAAAAGACATCAGTCATTAAAAAAGCCCTAATGATACTAGTCTATGCACACTTAGTATCTTTGTGAAATTTTTAATGCTTTTAATCTTGTAAAATCCATAGAAAAGAAACAGGATCATAGTTTGAGATCTGTCCGTGAGCATGTGGTCCACACCATGAAAAAAGTTGCAGATGTATTAATTGCAAATGGGAAAGGTGCCATATTGAGCTGGCTATCTTGAAGGATAAACAGATCTGTGAAGCCTGATTGTGAATAATAAGTAAGCTTAGTTCAACATGTGTCAGTTTTGCTATAAAACTTCTGGTTTGTTTGCACTGGTGCCTACACATTGTTTGGGGAGGGGAGGGATCTAGCAGGTTTTTGCACCTGTGTACTTCAGCAAGCAAATCTTTGACCCTGTATTTTTCCTGTGCGTGATTTGTGTGAACTTTGCACTAGATGATGACACGTATTGTGTCAGGTGACAGAGCATGGGGAGAAAGATGACAGTATTTGCAATGCTGACCTGTAAAAATCCATATCATCATTTTAAGTGGTTTAGACTAATCGAACACAGCACTGTTCAAACACTGTCAGGAATAAGAGATGCATTATCTTTCAGCTATGATCAGTGAGCCCTGTGATAAACGACAGTATTGAATATCTTTTGAAGTTCTCTATTTTGGTACTTCATCAAAGTTACCTAAATATTCCGAAGCTTTTATGATATTGTTTAAATTTAAGGTTCTAATGAGACAGAACCTGCAATATCAAACTTCTATTTGATAAATAGTGAGATCTCTTTCAAATGTTTGGCCTCAAAACTGATTGTTTCTTTTAAGTGCATCTGTTTAAATTCCTGTGGATTTTAAAAATTTGGCTTGATCAGCACTTGCTGTAGGCTTTGGAATATATATTTGCAACTTGGATTCAAACAATATATATACTTTTACCAAAGGTTGCAGGGTTTATTCATTACGTTGCTCATATTCATGCTAAGCTCAGATAAACCTGGGGAAAAGCATTGACTGGTGACCCACATGCCCTGTTGGTTTGTGAGTCCGTTTTAGTTTTACAGTGGGTGAATCTTAATGCTAAATGTCCATCTTATGTTTTTTTTGTGGTCTGAGAATATTACTGATGGCCTGAAGATGGGTCTCTGAAAAATACTCTTTGTTTCTGAAAGAGCAAAAGAACACTTCATTGAAGGCAGCTAATAAAACAATACACCAAATGCGTTCAACTGAATGCTTAAAGGTTAAACATGCAGATTGTCTTAGTCCTTTAAAGTATTTGATCATTTCACTCCTTGGGCACCTGACTTCCCCTCAAGCTGGCTGCCCAGACAAGAGCAAGATATCCTTGCTCTTGCAGCACTTTTACAGACATCGCTTGCCTGTTATTGTAGTTTGTCTTGCTTGCTTGTATCTATTTTAAGATTTTTGTAACCTGAAGTTAGACTTTGAATTTTAGGTTTTTGCAGCATCATTAAAGATACTGCAGTAAAGATTATGCAGTCCATAGAGATAACATGAAAGCAAAGCATTCCAACAACTCTTTTTTCCTAACCAGATCTCCAGCCTCCAAGACCAAAGGCTCTGCAGTCTTAAATTAAGGCAGAAGATCCCAGAATCGGTCTCCTACAGGTACAGGCGCTAAGAATTTTTTGATTTATTCCTTGTTGTTGGAACTTGACACCTGAACTCTACACTCCAATCAATAATACTGAATGCTACATGTTGACTGCTTGCTGCCACAGCACAGGTGAATGATTTGGAGAGTTAGGAGGACAAAAAGCATCTTGAGCATATTAAGCCAAACTCTGCTTTCAGTCTTTAGGTGTCTGTACTGACATTTTGCCTTCCATATAAAAGTAGTAAAATGGAAAGATATCTTTTATAGTGTGTTGAAAAGTTGTACTTAGGCTGATAAAAATGAATTGCTGGGTTGCCTGACAGCATGAAAAATGACTGATCAGACTATTTTGGAAGCTTGGATCTGAGTTTTATCACCTCAAGTCATTCCGTTGTCCTTCTTTTGTCAAGAATGAATTGGATAGTGCTAACCCCTTGTGTTGATCACACTACTGCAATTATATGCAGTTACAGACCCGTGGAGTGCTGAAAAGATACTTGTGGAAGCCTAAAAAGAGACTTGCTTTACCCTCTTTCATGATAACTCTACAACAACCCAAATCAAGCAGAGTGTGTTGCATAGAACAGGTAAGTCAATGCATGTCAGCTGCCACCTGAAAATGTGTGCTGTGGGTGCTGAAGCTAGGAGCCAGTTTCCTGGGCAACATGTTCTATTCCAGCTCTATTGCCTGATGCTGCTTTTATTTTAATATATATATTTATTTAACTAACCCACTCAGTTGACAGAGATGATTCTGATATCTGTTTGGAAAATGGAGGTACATTTGAAGGATTAATAAGGATGTTTGAATATGAAATAATTACTCTTTGAGAGCAAAATATTTGTTGAATTTATCAGTGTGAAAGGTTCTATGCTTTTAATGTGGCAGGTCTTGGTTTGGTCTGTTTCTGTGTTTGATAAAGGTGCACTTAGCAGATGTATCTTTCAGTAAGTTGATGAGAGTTATCAGTCCTACGTGTCCATTCTCCTCCTGTTGTGAGATTTTGGGTATTCATTGCCTTGGTTATAGGAAAAGAAGGTGCTGACTGAGGAAATGCAGTCGGGGACGTTTTCTCTCCAACTTAACATTTTTAAGTAGGAACTTTTAATAACCCCCAAACTTGGCTAAATTTTTCTTGATTTGTTTTTGAAGTGCTACCCAGAAATACATCATGATGCAAGGAAGTCATAGGATCTTGAAACTGGTCAGAAGGGGTCTGTAGTAGAAGATGAAAGTGGTAGAATTTCCACTGTCCAAAATGTGGAAAAATAGAGAGAATAAATCCAGAGAGTGCAAACATTAACTAATGTTGTTTCTGAGGGGACCAGGAACATCTTAATTCAAAACACTGAGGCTCAGTGTATCTTCTGTGTGTTTCTGCTCATCAGTGTAGTATTCGGGTGCTCAGGTGTATCTCTTGAGCTCAGGTGTTTAGTCGTGCTAGCTAGATGATGAATAAATCAACCAACTGGCTTCCTCAGCCGGGTAGCGTGACTGTTTATACAGTGCTAAGTACTGAACTTGTGTCCCAGTCTATCTGGTAAAACAAACTGAGAAAGGCTGTCTGAGGGTCAGTTCCTTTATTGCTCCGGAAACCTAATGAGGAATCTGGAGGTGTATTGTGCAGAAAAGTAAAGAAACCCTCAGACCCTAACCCTAAACAACCAAACCCAAATGTATATCAGATCTGAAAGCCACCAAAATGAATGTTATGTGGTAACCTTTTTTGTCTGTGCTATGTTGAAATCTTGCTGAATTCATGAGCATCTGGCAAAAGGAGAGGCTGAAAATCTCTAATATATTGGTCATCAGACTAATCAGATTAGTGCATCTGCTGGAAAATGGCATTTGCAGCATGTCTGTTCTCTTTGGGCCCAATCTGTTACGCTTCTGGATGTGAAAATCTTGCTCTGGTTCTTGCTGGCCAAGCTTGCTTCTGCTTTTCAGTGATCCTATCAGCTTCTCAAAGGCCCAAAGAAGTCTGCAATTTCAGAGATGGGGGCTGTGGTAGCAGCTGGAGGACCTGAAGGAGTGCAAGACACTGCTGTCTTCCTTTGTTCTCCTGATCGCAATGAGAAGCGATCAGAAGGTCCTTTTTTCTCTACAGCTCAGAAGTAGTACAAGTCAAAAAATGTATTTGCAAAATGGAGGCCCTAATGCTTATGAAGAACTATGGATGAACTGTTAACCTGACTTAAATATTATGCTTGTTAGTAGTGCCTGATTATTATTTAGAACTTTTTATCAGTAGGCTTCAAAACAATTTCCCAAGGAAGCAAGTATTGTGATCTTCATGTTGCACTTGAAGAACACTGAGCAAAACAAATAACCAAACAGGATTAGTCAACCACCAATTAGACCTTAAATCTAGGTCTTCTGAGTTTTAGGCTGCTGCTTATTCTTTTGCATCACACCGCTTTTCTGACAGCTTCTTTTATAGAAATCTGTGCTTGGTGTGTGGAGTAAAGAATGGGGCTGAGGTTACTAACATGCCTAGAAAACACCTTTATGAACAATTAGCTTGATACAGACATTTTCAGTGTGTTTCCTCTCCAAATCAAGTTTTAAGGCAAACTGTTTCCTTCCTTCCTGACAAATGCTAACCAGGCCAGTGAGGAACAAAGCTATTTTTATTTATATTTTTTTCATGGAACAGACA
Organism: Apteryx mantelli; assembly: GCF_036417845.1. Taxonomy (NCBI): domain Eukaryota; kingdom Metazoa; phylum Chordata; class Aves; order Apterygiformes; family Apterygidae; genus Apteryx; species Apteryx mantelli. The sequence goes on from NC_089991.1 coordinate 26,085,155, forward strand.
TCAGAATATGTTAATGTGCCTTTTCCATTTATGGGGTGCTTAAGAACTCTTCTTGCAGGTTTAAAACACAAAGTTCACAATAAATCCCAATTTTGAGTAAAAATGAAGTGCTGCGATAGCTTTTGCAAAGCAAGCTGTATTTCTCTGTCTTGGTTCTGGTGGCCTGTTTTTGCTGTTGTCAAATGGTTATGTGACTGTAATTGTCTTCATTTGGGAAATCGAGATGCTGATATGAATCTGGGGTGCAGTTAGCTGTTAGCTGGGGCTTTCAGGTTTCTCATCTTCCATGAGACTAAATATGGAAAAAGAAAGTGGTCTTAGACTTAATAAATAAAATCTGAGCACAACCTGTGGCAAGATGGTCATTTGACCCTTAGTGTCAATCAGTAATGTGCCACCTTGCAAATGTGCCAGGGAGCAGGGGAAGTAGTACTTAGTAGATGTAAATCTCCATGGCGCCTGCCATAGTGTGAACATCTGTGTGACTTGGCAGATGTAGAAGATTGGATCTTGGTGAACTAGTATATTTTGAGATTTTTGGTTAATTGATTATTCTTCTATTTTTTCCAGCAGACTTATTTCTGGCAGGTGGATGGTTGCTGCTGCTATCTATCAAGTACTGCAGTCTGAAATGTTTAAACTCCTGTGGAGGAGTGGCTGAAAGTGTCAGGGAGATGGTTCTAAATACAGGGCGATAGGAAGAGAATGGCCAGACATGGAGAAACAGATGTGCGCTGATGCGACAGTGGAGTCGGTGTCAGCAAAGGACAAGCAATATGCGGGTTAATGTCAGAATATTGTAGATCCTTTGGTGACTAGTAAATTCCCCGTCTTGGTGCATGCTTGGCATCCCAGCTTGAGGAGCAAGTTGTGTCCAAATGAAGAGGTCTACCAAACCCAGATGCAGGTGAAATCACTCATACGATTGACTTCTTGACCACTAGGGATGTTTAAAGTCGGTCTGGTCTGAGAACCAAAATGCTCTTGAAGTCAGCAGTAGTGAAACACGTGGACTGGCTGTGTTGAATAGCTCTAGGAAGAGGATGCAAGCGAAGGAGAACCTCTCCTAAGCGTGCATTACAGTAACTAGCACGAGCGTTTCTCTTACAAGATTTTCATGGGATCCAGGAGAAAGTGTCAGACTGCAACTGCAGAAACCTCCCTGTTGGGTCATATCCAGGCCATTGTCAATTTTTAGCAGTAAAGGAGATCACCTGAGGCAATAAGACTTCATCTGACTTGCCTTGAGAGGAAGGGATATTGATGATGAGGAAGCTTCCTCCAAAAGCTGGTGGAGGTGGGGAGGACATTTTTTTTTTTTTGATGTCCCTTCTTTCTTCATTCTTCCATAAAGTTGCTAAGGAGTAGTTTTCTAGTGTTCAGGGAAAAGATACTGGATGTGTTAGTCATAAAGAGCTGAGAAAGGCAAATTGTATGGTCTTTTTTCTCCTGCCCTAGGAGCGGGGCGTTATATGCAGAGACATAGTCGACCACTCTTAGGAAGACTTGTAAGCAGTGCATGCACCACTTTGCCTCCTTCAGAGACAGTCTCTCCAGATGGCTGTAAAGGGAGTTTATTTGGGGTGGTGGTTCCTCTTTTCTTTACTCTTTCTCCCTCCTTTCAAGCCTTCTGCTGTGCAGTTTCAGTTCATCAGGCAGCCACTAAAAGTTTCTATGATAAGCGATTAATGGCTCATTCTAATTGCTTATTTGCCTTCAGTATCAGTTTGGGCTTTTCAATTCTCCTTTGCAATTGGATTGCGATTGAAAACCATGCAAAAATTAATTTAATCAGTCTTTCAGACACTTCTACATTGCATCCTGCGTAATTCTAGTTATCTTTTTGAACAATCAGAGTGTGTGTGTATATATATATACACACATACATACTTAATATTAGTTATTTATTTTGCAGTGAACACAGCAAGGAGTTTTGGTATTTGACAGCCTTGAAAGGTCAGCAAATACATTCACTACTGTTTGTTCTGGAATGTGCAAGAAATCTCATTTACCAAAGAATGCAGAATAACACATTAAATACTGTGAAGGAAAACTGAAAATGTTTTTGAGACTGAAGACCCTGGCATAGCTGACACAGTTTGTATTAGTTCTTCTAGAGGAACAGAATAACCAGAGTACTTTTGCACATTGCTAAACCATTATCGAACATGAGAGAGAATTAGCAAAAGTTTGTTAAACAAACTTCCTCTTTAGAAGTGGGCAAAAATATTTTTCTCAAGGAGTGGTATGGATCTAAAACTACTCCTCTTCCGCAGCAGTGGAAAAGCAAGGATGCTGCTTAATGTGGTGGTCTTGAAGTAATGTAGGGTATCAAGATATGGGCATGTGATAAGCATTACCCGTATTACCTGTCAATCTAGGAAATGCTCTAGGGCATACAACTAGTAAAAAAAAAAAAACTGGTGACAGGGCCTTGTGCTGCCCTGTGCCTTCCCAGGAGCTATGTTACAGAGGAGCCTGCAGCTTGAGTGCACGTAAGGATTGAATTGGACAGGCTTTGAAAGACAAGCTCCCAGAAAATGCTTCCTTTAACATCTGAAGCCTTAAGCCTGTGCATTAAGGTTCAATAAAGAATTTTAGCATGTCTTTTAGGAGTATGCACGAATAGTATTAAACCAACATGTGAAACTCCTGTTGATGCTACTTAGAATAAATGCTTGCCTGTTTTAGACACTTGTATACTGTACTATAGAAATGCACGTGTGCACAGATGTGTGCTGTAATCTTACTTCTGAAAACAAAGTGACTCACCGTGTTGTCACACTGGAGATACTGTTCTTGCTAATGAGACTGTTTAGGGTTTGATACTGCATTTGTTTATGCAGGTGACAGGCTTTATACACTTGCAGATTCCCACCATGTTCACAGCCTTCCAGGAGCAGTAGTTTTTGCATGGCACCATGCAAACAAGCTGGGCCTTAGAAATTTATTCCAGGGGAAGCGATAGCAATCCCTTTTTGCCCGCAATGTTCTGATGTGAAGGAAATCTAAACTTCTGTTTCAAGAAGTTCTACTCTTCTACCCTCTACTTTCAAAAGGATTGATAGCTGAAGGTTTCCTTGTTATTGAATATGCATGGTTTTTGTGAGCTGCAGATATCAGATTGATATCCCTCCCCCCTTTCCATTATCAGACAAGAAATAGGAGATGTTTTACAGCATCTGCCAGTCCTGATGTGGCTAGCCTCATGGCAGTACTGATTCTGACTGGCTCATAGTGGGCAGTCAGGACACTTTTGTAGCATCTTGACTCTGTGGCGTTTGACGTCTCAAGCGCTTGAGGTGTCTGCTGTAAGTCTTGTCTTGTGATTGAGAATGAGAATGGAGAAATTATGCTAGAAGAGCAACTAAAAGTCTAACGCAAGATAAAAGCTTTACAGTGCTAGTACCTGTATTGGGCAGGGATAGTCTCTTGCTACATTCTATGTGCATAGTTTAGACTATCTACAGGTAGAATGGAAGCGAGGAATTATTTGGATTTTCAGTTTTGCTAGGTGCGTTTCTTCTCTTTTTGTGATTTGTTGCTGCAACAATAAATTCTTCAAATTAGTGTGTCAGCCATCTCTCCTCAAAGTGCAAAATGCATTACCCTAATGCTGTTGGGTTTGACAGAAGATTCAGCCAAGAAATATCTTGCCCATGAGAACAGGGAATTTTCATGAGTCCTGGCTTGGCAACCACATTTCATGTGTGGTTTTTTGGAGGCGTGTGTTTGTGTCCAGGAATAGACAAGAAAAGTCTAGCAAAATCAGATGGGTTTAGCAATATGGCAAAAGAGAGAGAGAGTCCAGCAGTACCTAAGGATATAATGAAGACTTTCAGTGGAAGATCCAGGTGGCTCTCACAGCACTGTTCTTTCAGCATTGTAGAGCTGCTTAAAAGCATAGTGATGTGCATGTAAGCATAATCAGAATGATCTGTCGGGCCAGGGACAGTGCACATTGCTCTGAAGTAAAGAATAGCTTAGCAGATGCATAGGGTTGCAATCCTCATTTATTTCCCCCTTCCCCCTCCTCCCTCTCCCCTTGCAGTTATGAAGTGCATAGCTTTACACTGTTGGCTCTAAATCGTGGTCATTCACCAACAGCTCTAACATAATGTGCTAAAGTGATCCTGCTGACTTCTGCAAGCTTGTCTGTGTGTTCCTTATTTTAAGTACAAATGCAGTATTTGCTGATATGAGGGCTTGGTCTTGTTTTAAAGGGCAAAGCTGTGCAAAGTTTTTTCATTAAAGTTGGCACATGGTGCAGGGAATTTGTTGCAGACCTAAAGTTCAGACCGTGTTGATAAGTAAAGTTTAATTAACTTTGGGTTTGGAAACTGTGCTTTGGACACTGCAAAACAAACCTAACGTAGATCAAAGTCATAGAAAACGTTTTCCAGAACTAGTTTACAAGTTCTGTTCTGCAACACAAACCCAGCTGTGAGAGTCCTGTCTGTCCTCGTAAAACACATCATCCTATGATTGCTGCCTTTCATGCAGCACTTAATGTTTTCTGTTTCAGTTTTATTTCATCATCTCTTATATATTGTGTGCAGTGTAGTAGTAAATAGGTTTAATTTCTTTTGTGTATTGGAAGAAGTTTAGTGTATATGACTTTTACGTTTGTGTAGTACATCTCATTAGATAAACTTGGTCACATCCAGATCTGACGTGATTCTTCTGCTTTCAACAGCACTATCCCTGTTCCCATGAGGAGGGACTTTCCCCCTAGCCAATACTGAGGTTTGTTACTGCAAATCTGGCAGTGACTACAAAAGATAATAGGTTCTTCTAAAATGTTTACTTTACCTGGATTTATTTTTGATAGCAGATGAGGTATTATTCAGAGGGAGGCAGGGATGTAGGAATTCCTCCTGGTTCATCTTATTATTCCATGTCTAGCAGCTGTTTTAATGGGTGCTGTCTGGCTAATATAGAGTCATCATTTGGTGGTATGAAGAGCTCTGCAGTGTTTCCTAAATGTGCCTATGCTTTAGCACTCAGGGGGGGAAAAAAAAATCGTGTAGATTATCTGAATGAGGGAAGAATATGATGATTCACATTGTGTTTCCTTACATGGTAGCAGTTATGAATTTAGGGAACCACTTCATTCAAATTCAGTAAAAAGTGTTCAGTCAACTGCTCGAATGCCATGATAATAGATAGGTCTACCCATCTGTCATATCAAATTAATTAAATTAAAACTAACAAATTAATTTCAGTTACTAAGGTTGTGTCATGTGTCACTTGATGATCATATAGTTGTACATTGCATAGATGTAAGGCGCCACTGAACTAGCATGTTAAACTACCATCTACATATCATTTTAAACTTCTAATATCTTACAGCAGAATCCTGATATGTTTTCCACTAGCCAGTTCTCCAAGTTTTTCTATGGGCCTCAGGGAAGTTGTTTGTGTGTTACTTGCTCAGGTTCTGGTCTTTAGAGTTATCAGTTTAGGCTAGGCATTTTTTTCTTTTTCCTTTTTCCTTTTTTCTTTTTTTCCTTCTTCTCTCTTGTAGTGATAAATAGCAAACTCAAACATTGACTCCAGTTATAAAGGGGACACAATATTTAACAGTATCTCAGTGTGGCTTCCTCCTCCTGTTGGTCCCCCAGTGCTCTTCTATTTCTGCAGGATTGTAACCAGCTCTACTAGCACTTTTCACTAGCAGTGAAAAACTGCTGAACTCATCACAAGTTGAAAAAAAGGAAAGGTTGTTATTGCTAAGAGAAAGAGGTTGGTTTTTTTGGAAACAGAACAATGAGTACTAGTTGGAACAAAAGCACTAAGCTCTTCCTACCTGTCTTTTTTCCGCCATCATTTCATATAGGTGGACTTGCAGCTCTCTGGATAATCGTACCCAGAAACAGAGCTGGGGGTGGGGAATAGCTGAATCTGTAATTTTTCATAAACTTCAGTCCTGTAAGATGTTTAGGGAGAGAGAGAGGAAGAAATGCAGCTTTCTGAAGTGGATGAAGTGTGTAGCGCTGGGTAGCGTTATCAAGGGACGTTGCCGTGAGGTTGTTTCCTAGTGTTTGGATTTTGGAGCCTGTATTTCAGGTGCTGGAAAGTAAACTCATGGATGAAAATGGTAGCAAAGGATTTGTTCAGAGCCAGAAAAGTATAGAAAATCAGCGGCAGATGAAGGTTCTCAGAAGTATATTACACATTATACAAGGTATTCAGAGTGTCCAGGGGATGGTATGAGGTATTTTCTGAAGACTTTAGTAACTTTGGGAAGTGTAAGCACCTAATTTAGGCACCTAAGTTAGTCAAAGATGGACAATGTGAATACACTCGTAAAGGATGGATTCTCGCTTGGTCTGTCCTTCAGCTAAAGGGATTATGGAGCAGGAAGAAGAAAGAATTGTCCTTTTAGAGTCTTATTGACGTTATCTAGGCTTTGAATCCACACGTGCAGGAAGGGCTGAAATGAAATTGCCTGTTTGCTGCCTCATGGAGGGAGAGAAGCAGGTAGTGAGGGGTCTCTTGTCTTCATTTTCAAGCCAAAGGGTTCGAGGCAGTACACTGCAGGCAGCAGTTTGTTGCTGGTGTAAGTCAATGTTTCATTACCTTTCCAGCACTTGTGGAGCAAGGAGGAAGCAGGAGGGGAAATGATCCTTGGCAGAAGTTTGACTAATGATTTCTCCCCGTTTCTTCTGTTTTTAATGTGGGTAAGTTTCCTTTCCCATGCCTTGCTCGAAGCATTGTCGAATTCATAATTCGTACATGAAACGAATCCTGCAAACCAGGCAGTACTTAAATGAACAGGGTAGAATTTGAAAAATCTGAAGAAAAAAAAACCTTAAATGTTAAATGGTTTCCCCCAATAGACTGGAATCACCATAATGACTGAGCAGATTTTAATAAACCTTTCCAAAATAATGTCTTTTGGTTCTTACTTAGCATGAAAAAGTACTGGACTACATAATCTGAGGAAATGAAAATGAGTAAAGGGAGGTGGCAGGATAAGAAAGGCTGTCTTAGTGTTAGCTCCCTGTAGTGAACAGTGCTGTGATACAACGCCAGAATGGATCACAAATCTCATTGACAGTACGCCAGTGAGAAGAAAGAAAATGCTTATGAAGAATGAGTTTGTTTGTGTGCATTTTTTATTTATTGTAGAAATATCCTCTCACATTAGCATATTTTCATAAAGAAAATACAGCATCAACCATAAACTCTTTAAAAATAATGAATACTTCTTATTCCAAGCTTTGCCTTAGTAATGCCCTACTAAGTAAATGTATGTCTTTTAGTTAAGGTCTGAAAACAATTTCCTACAATTCAGAAGACCAATTGAGGCTTTTTGGTAATTCATGATGAGTATTTTTTGTTGTTGCTTTGAAGATTATCAAGGAACTAACTAAATAATCTTTTGAAGGCTGTAGATGAGAAAGCTGTCTTGAGTAACTTGAAATCCATAGCCTTTAGTGTTATGACTCTTTTTGAGCGTAGCCTTGATTACCTTTAATTTTTCAGTTTGTCTAAATGTTACCTTTGGTTCCTGTTAACTTTATCAAAATTATTGTGGGAGTGAAAACTTTCATTGAAGATCAATGAGATGAGAAAGAGATTTTAGAACTGGACCAAATTAACATGAAATTCCCTTTCTGTTTTAAAAAGTTTAAGTTAAGAGAGCAGATGCTTTGTCTTGGAGAGACTGGAGAGTAAAACGGTGCAAGTGCCTGGGGACTGTGGTCACACTGCCAAGGTTTTTGGTGAAAAGCAAAAATGTTTATCGGAGAGGGTTTTTATGTTTCAGATTTCAGCACAGAGTGATATGTGCTCCTTCAGGAAAAGAGAGAGATGTGGGCTATATTCTCCCCCATCCCCTTCCTTCCATGTATTATAGATCCTTTTGTGCAAAACTCCAGGTATGATATGCACTTCTGTCTGGAAAATTCTATATCCATGTTTCAAAAAGATAGGTCAAATGCAAGAGCATATGCAATGTAATAAAGTATAGATTATATTCTAGCTCTACAAATGAACTGTATGTTCAAATATACAGGCTGTCTGGGATTTAACAAGAGATGTAAAGTAGAATTAATGCAAGAGTGTTGCCACCTGTTGCCAGGCTATCGCTGTACTGATGGCACGAAGTGACACCTCCTCTGTGCAGGAAGTTAATTTTATGAGCGTCTATGAGACAGCCTTTCTGTATGCCAGGCTAGATGTAATGCTTCTAGGAGAAAACTATACATGAGTGAGCACTCAAGCTGTTCTAACGCGGAATATGATTGTGTTTCTGGAGACTAATCTGTTGCTTCTTTCCTTTTGACTTTGCTTTGGTGACAGCCAAGGGCCGGCAGTGTTTGCTTGCTAAAGAGATAATGGTAGACTGATAAAAGAAGACAACTCTGCTCCCTGAGTGATGTGCAGATGTTAGTCACTGATCTCTTAAAAGTCACAATTACTGTGGGTGTAATTTTGGCCATGCTGTTTGGAGCTTTTTCCTCACAAGTAAAGGAATTGCATTAAATATTTCACTGTTTTTCAGGAAAATGGAATTAGATTGGGAAAGGTGTTGTTGTTGATGCTTTGGAGAGAGAGAAATGCAGGATTTTACTGCCCTTGGATTACGTTCTGCTGGGCTACAGTTAGTTCTGTCATTACTTTAGATGAGATGAAAGTCAATGTGAAGACTCCCATGGACTCCTGTTTCTGAGCAGTGGACCTGTGACTAGGAATATGAAGAAAGCCAAGTGATCAAGACTTACCAGGCAGCACAGAGTAAAAGGAAAGGCAAACAGAAATTTACAGTAGACACAAAGCTTCCTATAAAACTCCATATAGCTGTAAAATATGTTTTTAAATTTATTAGAGACTTTTCTCTTTAAGGTTAGTTTTTCTTATTTTGTCAGATAGGCAAAAGCCACAGATTTTCCTTGGCTATCTTTTGCTAGCTGGTCATTGTCAGTGTAACCAGTATCTGAGATCCCTGCACTGTGACCTGGCGTTCATCAGAGCAACGGACATGTTGTTGAAATGATAAGCCTAAAAGCTTGAGGGTAAATTAGCAGAACTTCCTGTAATCATTGAACTTTTCTTCACATCAGATGTTCTGGTCCTTATGTATTTCGAATAATAAGAGTATAGTATGCTTTTTCAGTAATCCCTTTTGCTACATATGTACAAAAAGAGAAATCCATACACATGCTCATCCCATGTAAGTACATATATATATGTGCGCGCGCACACACACACACACACACACACACAGAGAGAGAAGGAGAGAAATCCATAGTAGAATCAAGAAAATACTGAACTGGATGAATTGTAGGGCTTGTTTTCTTGCCAGACAGCAGTGTTCTTTGAAGCACGAATAAGAATTAATGCTACCAAGGTCAACAATTAACCCCTGGACAATTGGAGTGGTGGAGGTTAGAAGGTGACATGGGTGGTTCCAAAGTGCTGCTTCCAGACTGTTCAACACCATTTTGGGTTTTGAGGAAAAGTGGAATGTTAGAAGGAGAGGAAAAAACCTATCTTACTGTTAAGAGCTGGTAGTACAGAATTGCCTTTTGATTTTATTTTCATGGGAATGTATGTTTCATACTTGATAGTGAACTTTTTCCCTAAACCTCTGTTTCCCATGATAGTTAGAAGTTTGAAAAATCAATGCGAAGGAAACAGCTGTGTGGGGTTGGAATAAAACCTTGACACACTAGGCCACAATTCATCCTTTAGAACATTAAACAGGGGATCGCACCAGAAAAGAATGGTCAGTAAAGTGTGGGGAGAAAGGACAGAGGAATTTGGAAACTGCTGAAGTTGCTTTCATTTCATTTTGGGCACAGGGGAAAAATCTGAATGAGAAGTTGATGGTAGAGGTTTTGATCTTGTCATTGAAATTGATAGAAATATTGCCATCGTTTCTAGAGGAAACGGATGTAGCCTCACTATTTAAGATTCAGTGCTTCTCCGTTGGTATAGACTAATTCACTGACACTTAGAAAAGGTTAGGGTTGGGTTAGGTTAGGGTGTGTTCCTTGGGAAGTGATTTGTTCGGTATGACTTTTGAGACAGAATCACAGAATAGCTGAGGTTAGAAGGGACCTCTGGAGATTGTCCAGTCCCCCCCCGCCGTGCTCAGAGCAGGGTCACCTAGAGCAGGCTGCCAAAGACCATGCGCACTTGCATTTTGATCATCTGCAAGAATGGAGACTCCACAACCTTTCTGAGCAAGCTCTTCCACCAACTGCCCTCACAGTAACTTCTTTTTCGTTATGCTTAAGTGGAGTTTCCTGTGTTTCAGTTTGTGCCCATTGCCTCTTATCCTGTCACTGGGCTCCACTGAGAGTCTGGCCCTGTCGTTTTTACTGCCTCCCATCAGGTATTTGTACACATTAATACACTCGTTGCCCTTCCCCCCACTCCCGAGCCTTCTCTTCTCCAGGCTGAACAGTCCCAGTTCTCTCAGCCCCTCCTCATAGGAGAGATGCTCCAGTCGCTTAATCATCTTTGCTGGACTCACTCCAGTATGTCCATGTCTCTCTTGTACCAGGGCACCCAGACCTAGACCCAGCACTCCAGGTGTGGTCTCAGCACTGCTGAGTAGAGGGGAAGGATCACCTCCCTGGACCTGCTGGCAATGATCTTCCTAGTGCAGCCCAGGAGGCTGTTGGCCGCCTTTGCTGTGAGGGCGCATTGCTGGGCCATGGTCAACTTGTTGTCCACCAACCAGGACGCTCAGGTCCTTCTCTGCAGAGCTGCTTTCCAGTCTGTTGGCCCCCAGCCTGTTTTGATACATGGGATTGTTGCTGCCCAAATACAGGACTTGGCATTTCCCTTTGCTGAACTTCATGAGGTTCCTCTCTGCACATTTCTCCAGCCTGTTGTGATCCCTCTAAGTGGCAGCCCAACCCTTCGGAGTATCAACCACTCCCACCAGTTCATGATGCCCTTTCATCAGGTATCAGGGTGGTTCAAATGCCCCATGTGTCCCAGGGCCTGCAAACATGAGGCTTCCTCCAGTTGTCTGAAGAAGGCCTCATCTACTTCTTCCTGATCTGGCAGTCTGTAGCAGACACCCACCCACAAAGACTTTTTGCAGACTCTGCAAGTTGTACCTCAGATTTGTTTAGGAAATGCAAATTCATGCTGTTTGCCTTCCTTTTCATGGACTAAATTTGATGTGACATCAACACATAGGCTGTCGCTGTTCTTCTGATGTAATCTGAGGGATGAAATAAAAGATAATTGCTTAAAATTTTGGTTAAACTTTAGGAAGTGACACTATCTCAGTTGGTGTGTGAGAAGGTGAGAGAAGAGGAGGAAGGTGCTGACTAGTTCAGTAGTTGAAATGGTTAAGTAATTTTCTAAAAACCCAGTAGGTACATGAAAATGAGAGAGTTTTTGATTTATTTGAATCTCTGAGGAATATAATGTGAAAGCCTCTTCAGGTTCTACTGCCTGGCCAGAGACTGCAGTGAGTTTAATAAAAGCCACAGCTAAATTTACCAGGATGAATTGCTGCTTCGTGCATGAAATAGATGCTCTAGTCTTGTGCTGGTGATTTGGTGATGTCTTGGTGATGACCTTTAAAACTGTGGAACCAACATGCAAAACTTTTAGTGGATTATTCACTTGATCATTTTTTGTACCCCCTGGACTCTTATATGATTGATAAATATCATTTAAGAAACCCTGAAAAATAAGATATGAGAGATTTAAAGAATTGTGCTTTTCACAACAATAATACTTCCCTTTTCCCTGAGAGATGTTTAAGAAGCTAGTCTAACAGCAGTTTATGCTGCAAAAGATGTTGGTAGCTCACTGTAATCCGGTTCCATATGAAATTCCTGGTGTTATTCTTTAAAGTTCTCATGGGGCTTGACTTAAATGATGAGCCTGTCGTCCCTCTCTCTGTGTGCGGTGCTTTGTTACCCACTGCAGTGTCTGGGCTCATCTCTTGGCAGGCCTTTGCTTGAAAGCCCAGGTGGGGAGAGAGAAGTCGCTGTATTTTTTTCAGGGCTAGATCACCTAAGGGATGCCCCGTTCCAGTGCCTAAGGGAGTCTTCAGCGCCAGCCTCTGTACCTAGGCTTCCCCTTTAACTTATGGTGAGAATAAAGCGTTTGGGAGTGGGATTAGCAAAGGCTAGGAAACTGAGCGGAGAAGCCAACAGGAGGCGGAGGGGAGAAGTACATCAGGGGCATCACCTCTTAAAGGTAATAGGTCAGCTGTGGTATGGATGTTAGCTCTCCCCTGGAGAGAAAATGCCTAATGACACAGAGATGAGGGATTTCTGTTGGTACAGAAGAGACTTGGGTTTGAGTCGGGCGCTGTGGAGATTTGAAAATACCTGTGCTGTTTCCGAAGTGGGTATCTTAAATGCAGATATATGCAGATATATGCAGATAATGTATATGTGAACATATACAGCCGGTTCCTGCTGAGAATCTCATTTTGGTAATCTTGACTAGATGGAATGAACTGTCAGTGTCCATTAGATCCTGGAGACAAGCAGTGCGTATTTGAGAGTCTTGCCAGAGTAAAGAGCAGCTCAGCTGGTGAATAGCTCAGCTGCATCAGGCTTTGCAGGAGCAGGGTGAGGGGTGTTTTATGTGCCTACTGGTGGAAACGCCAGTGTCTACAGGACTTTGGGAATCCGCAGAGTTAGGCCGCATATAGTAAAGACTTTGACAGTCTCACTAGCACCTAAATGCTGGACGTAAGTGACTACTTGCTCTTTCAGATTCTTAGTGGTTTTGGTTCTGACCCTATGGGGATCAGGTGATCCTACAGTTTTGCTTTGTTCAGAGGTTGTTGCGTAATCCACACTTATACATAGGCTCTCATGCAGTTTCAGAATGGCAGAAGGTTCAGCAGTGTCTTAGCTAACTGAAGCAAAGACTCAGTGTAGAAAAGGAGAATTTAATTCGTAATAGGAAGTGTTCTTTAGTTCTTTAGAGCTTTAGTTTTGCCGCATTTAAGTGACAAGCATGTTAGAAATGTATATGTGCCTAGGTTTTTATTGAAGTATTGTTTTTTCTTTATTTACGTGTGTTCTGTATAGTGTCTTCAAAATGCAGTTTGTCCCTATCTAACTAGCAGGTGGAATCTGAGAGCAGATCATCTGCTCACTTGGGCCTTCCCACGCTGCTGTACTTTAGCAAGCGAGGCTGTTCTTGGCATTTGTAAGCTAAGCGTGGTCAGTCTGGGTTATTGCTTGGATGTATCACCTCTGCAGAGAGCACAGGTGCTCTAGGAAGTGATGGAAGAAAACATCATCTTTCCTTTGAGTCAGTCATAAATCCTGTTAGAGTAAAGTCTGAAAGATTAAGCTAAGATTCTTTCGACTTGTTGTTTAAAGTCCCAAAGACCAAGAGCAGTGACATTTTTCCAAGGCTCTCTGCTAACATAGCTGATGCATTTTGCTTCGCATGCATTTCTCCTGTTATTTTGGCTGAAAATATTACCGTTCACTTCTTGTCAGGAACTGTTGCATAATACTGTTGTGTGCTTCTGAACAAATACAGCCTTTTACGCCGATCTGCTTCAAGTCCTGAAGCAGACTCACTTTCTCTTCTCTCACAGTAGTAACTATTTATTCTCTTTATCAAAACCGTCTTTGGTCTTATATGATCTCTTTGCCCCTTTTTGTTCATTCCCAGTTCCCTGCCAGCCTTCAGTATTTATTTTTGGAAGTTCAAATAGATCTAATTATAAGCAAAAATACCTGCTGAGAGTGGAGATAGTCTGAGACTGTGTCTGGAAGAGATCATTGCCTTTGTGGGAAAAACTCTTCTTTGTCCTGTTGTTGGAAATGCTGTTTCCTCTCTGACTATGTGTCTTCAAAAAAAATCTGTGTTAAAGCATTTCAAAATATCTGAGCTGGATTTCTGCTTATCCTGGCTGGTGAAGTCAATATGTACCTGGTGACTATGCAATTCTCCCTACTCTGATTGCCTGAGAACCACCCGCTGCAGTGCCCTGTGACTCCCAGCTGTTCACAAGTGATCCTGCAAATTACAGGTTTCAGTCCCTGTAGTGCAACAAACCAGAGAATATTCTGCTGGGTAAGAAATGATCGTGATTATTCTTTACACATCTCCCTTTTTTTTCCAATGTCATCTTGTATTTATCAGAACGAACAGCATTTGGACTCTCATAGTTGCGTCTGGCTTGACTGTCTGATGAACAAGCGTAGTTATGAAAGAGACGGTTTCTTTAAGGGGCTGTTGGCATCCCAGTCTTCACCACTGGAAAAAGTTGTAAAAAAAAATGAGTGAACGTTGATGGTGCAGTAAACATGGGTGTGTGTTAAAAGAGTAAGCTTAAGCTCAGTGTAGTCATAAAGCAATGATTTCAAATTATTGACTTCTGGAATGTGAAGTCATGAAACTTCAGTTTTGGAAAAATCTTTTTATATTAAAGAAATGCATCTTAGGTCACAAATAGTTTCCTTTGTCTTTCTCAACAGCCAGGCCTCTGTGGGCTCTTCACCAGCTCTCCGAAATGATCCTAATTTGGCAATATTAGTACTGGATTGTACTGTCTGGTCATAGTGGGGAAAAAAGTTGGCCAAAATCAAGATCCAGTTTCTGCTGTTCCCTCTGCTATAGCCTTCCTGCATTGCCTGTAGATGTTCTGCATTACCTGTCAGGCTGCTCAAGGCACAAACTCTTTCAGGACCGCTCAACATTGGCTTTGTTGTCAATGGTAGAATATGTTCTACTGCCTGCTTTTGTAAATACTACTGCAGTTTCTCTTCTGTCACCATGGTGTACTCCTGACTTGCTTTACAATGTGAGTAATAATAATAATAAAAGGTTCTATTATTTATTTACAATTATGTATAGTAGTGAACATTTTGCTGAATCTAGTCATAGGTTTTAAGCCTATGGCCATTTACAGTACATTAGGGTTGCTAATGGAAGAGACACTAAGATTTGTTACTATGCTTTAGATAGGATCCTGTGATCACTCCAGCAAAGTCTAGTTAGAGGATAATCAAACTAGCACTCTTCTGCAGGAAGTGTTAGATGCAACAGATCTAACAGATGACAGGCTGGGCTTAATTTTTATTTGAAGACATGAAAGATGCAGTGCATTTCAGGGCTGGTAAAAGTGCTGCTTCTCTGGAAGTTTTAGCAAAGTTAAAATGGTTCTACAGGCCAAGCAGGTAGAAAAGTTTAAAAAAAAAAAAAAAAAAAAAAAGCCGCCTCTGGCCAAGAACAGAATGTGCATCCAAAATGTTACTTTTTCAAATGTAAGTAATTCTTATAATTCCAACTTCTAAAAAGCTGAAAGTGCTGTCAGACAGCATGGAATGAGAGAGCATCTCGAAACATAGGGGATAAAACCTTGGAATAGAAAACAGTGAAGGACTAATGGCTTGATCTTTTGTTGCCTGCTATACCAGAGAAAAGAGTGTTGACTGGGGCCATGTGTTGCATCATATGAAGTGCTGTATTGCCAAAAAGTACAGGCCTGCTTCCAGCCTCTGACTCTGGCAATTCAGACAACTTGAGTATTACACTTGTACTTGGTGGTCTCAGTTGAATGCTGAAAAAATTCTTTCCCTTAGATACTTGCAGAAGCTTTATGCTTGCATCCAAAGGCAGCATTTAGTTTTGATGCATACGTTAAGATATATTGCACTTTATGTCAAATATGTACTTTGTACTATATGATTTGCTTTAGTGTTTCCTGGTTGAATAGACAAGGGAATGGCAAAAATGTGGTGGAGAAAGAAAGTACTTAGGATGTGTTGTTGTCAGAAATGGCGCATTCAGCAAAGTCATGTGAGAAGAAAGCAGCCCTAAAACTTTTCCCTAGGGAGCTAGAAGACGAAGCTCAGAATAATTGTGCCTTACCTGGTCTGGTCTGTGCTTTCACCCGGCCTGTGGAAAGTTATCACAGCTTTGTCTTTCCCTGGTTGTTACTAGATCATTTTTGAAAGCAACAGCAGAGATACAGAAAGCGATATTACTCAGCTGACTGTATCGAGATGTCTCAATATTTGGAAGCCATGATGTGTCATGCTGATGAATGGTTCCATTCTCCCATTGCTACAGAGGACAGGGAGAAGAGTTCCAGAATATGTCAGGATAGTTCATTATCTTCAGAGAATGTACTGGCCTGAAAAGACTATGAATGTGGAAAACATATATGTGTGTGTGTATATATATATATTTTGTTGTTGTTTAATTTTATCTTATATGGTGTGCGCAGCCATTTACTTAGGGACAGTGCACTGAAAAATAGCAGCAGCATCACTTGAAGTAGTAGCTGAAGCAAACAGGAAAATGATGATATTCAGCCAAAAGTTTTGCTCACATTGTGTATTGTGGAAGGTTTTCTTTTGTGTTGAAATGCAAGGGAGTTATCACTGTAGTCTCTAGGTCATTTTACTAGTGACTGTGACTCGTGGATTCCAAATAAATTCAGATTGATGAGCTTCTCAATATTAATAAAGTACTTGCTAGAGTGGGATGAAGCTATGCGTTTTTTTGTTTGCTTTTTGCATATTCAAATTCTATTTGTTATTCCTCAAAGGGTAGGAAAATGAATTGAAATGAGTGTTTAACTTCTTTCTTAAGCATCGGGGTGAGAAAATGAGAAATAAAAGACAGGAAAATGTTGTAGCTCAAAACCTCAAATGACAAAACGAGGCAATGTTAAACTTTTTTGGGCTTTGAATTACATGGTCAGAACAATGCCACATTTGAGCATTTGCAGCCCTGGTTTAGGTGTAAGTACCTGTGAGGGATAGATTTCTGGCTGCAAATTGCCCCAGGCAGCATTCTGATCCTTCGGATTCGTGGAGTGCCTGAACCCTGTGGAATCTCTGCTCCTATTATGTGGAAGATACGCTGATGGTGATGGGTGGCAGCTAATGCTGAGGATGTACAGAGAAAGTGAGTGTGAGTTTTGAGAATTAGGTACCTGCTTCCCACTGACAAGCAGAGCCTAGGAGAGACCTTTTCCAATTTCCCTGTAACCAGGCAATCTTGTTGGTAGTGCTGCAGGCTAAGGCCTGTGGCAGGGCTGCAAGTGAATCGTGTTTTCCATGGAGCTGGTTGGGAGCTTTACCTACAAGCTTGTTCTTCCTCTTCTGCGATCTTGTTTTGCGTTTGTCAGAAGGCAGCAGGCATGGATGAGCTTCTTCCTGTGTGAACGCTGTTGATGCGCACGACAAAATTTAGCCCTAGTTCATTTGCAGAGCATATGTGATCTTGGCTTCCTTACAATCACTGATGATTTATTCCTGAACACGGATCGCTAGGCCCTGGATCCTTACAGTAGAAGGTCCATGCCTCCCACGTCCTTTGTTACTGACAGAGAAGAGCTTATTAGCATTCTTGAGATTAATGTTTCCTGATCATTCTCAGGAACAGAGCAGAGGACTGCATCACCCTGCTTGGTATGAGAGGAAAGGAAAGGTTAAATGTGAGGTGCCAGTTACAAGCTGCCTATTCTACTCAAATATTGTACTAGTTGTGAGTTTTCATTGTAGAGAGAAGTGAACTGTCTGGAGGAATCAAGTAGCCTGGAAAATGGGCCTCTTCTGATTCAGTGATATCAGGGTGGAATCGTAAGAACACAGACTAGTTTAGGCTTGGTGGAACCTTTGGAGGTTTCTAGTCCAACCTCCTGCTGAAAGCAGGACCAGCTTAGCTCAGGGTGCTCAGGGCCTCGTGCAGTTGCGCTCCGAGTATCTCCAAGGGTGGAGATTGCATGCCTCTCTGGGTAACCTGGCCAAGCATTTGATCACCCTCATTGTGAATTTTGTTTCCTAATAGCTCATCAGAATTTCCCTTGATGCACCTTGTGCTCGGAACCTTTTATTCTTTCCCTGTGCATCTGAGAAGAGTCTGACTCCATCTTCTCCATAACCACCTGTTAGGTAGTCATAGACAGCAGTAAGACCCCCTTTGCCTTCTCTTCTGCAGACTGAACAACCCCGCTTCCTTCATATGCCATGTGTTCCAGCCCCGTGACCATTCTGGTGGCCCTCCCCTGGATTCGCTCCAGTTTGTCAATGTCTGTCTTGTACTGGAAGTCCAAAACAAAGGAGGACCAAATCCATCAGTGTGGATGAAGTCGCATTGTCTCTACACCTGCTTAGGCTGACACGCAGTTTAGAGGAAGCATTGGTTCTTCTTGATCTAGAAAGAAAAAAAACTAGAGCTCTTGCAAAGAAAGCACCCCAAAACATTTGACTGATTAATATGAGTTAAGTAAGGCAATTGATTTGATGGGATATTTCTTTTCTTTCTTTCTTTCTTTTTTCCATTTTCTTAGAGAAACTGAAACAAAATCCTTTTCCAGATCTGAGATCTCCTAGGCAAGCAATGCCAGCAGGAATCATAAAAGCCTGAGAAGAGCAGGAGAATAAAGAAAAAGTGCAAGATCTAGTTGATGCTCAGTATTCCTTACACACAATGCAATGACTAGTTAAAATGATGAGAAGACTTATAGTCAAGCTTTAAGGAAATTGTAGTGTGATCAAGAAGAGGGGAGAAAACTGGGAAGCACTGGGAGCAGTGATGGTGATGTTTGTTTAGACAGAAGACATTAATAGCAGGTATTCTGAAAGTAAATAGCAGTTGCAGAATGCCAGTGCTTTAATAATCTACTCCTTGAAATTCCTACTGTGGCTGGTTTGAGTTATGCTAAACGTGCAGGACCTAGAAACACATCCTGTGCTGAGGTGTAGAAAGATCAGTGTTGTCTTCAGAAGTCAAATTCTCCTGCTGAGTACCCTCAGTCCGTGTGGATTAGTCAGGGAAAGGTGTTCAATCCCAGTAACTCAATAATTGCTGCAATGCCAGATGCTGACTGACACGGCCTGATACTGAGCTTTAGTGATGTTCTGAATGTCATGTCAGAAGGAGTAGATCGCAAGGAAAGTGTCTGGGAATATGTTGCAGTGCAAATAGTTGTAGTGTTTGTAGTATTTTTGGAATCTTTTCTCTTGCCTAGGGAGTATCTTGATGAGATCAAGTAAGACTTGACTATGTTTAACATTTTTGGAGAAAGAAGGCAATAATGATATTTTTCTTAAGGTCAATTCTCATCTCAGAACCATTTCTTCATTTCTCCTTTTTCCAGTAAGAGGTGGCTCTGATTGCAGGAGATCATTTAATCCAATTTAGTAATAGCCAGAAAAGAGAGGCTTTTTGGTTACTTATTAATACATCTTTCTTGCTGTTTTCATTTTTTCCCTATTCTTCATGAAAGAGTTTTAAAAATGTAAAGACATTGTAGTGAGGAGGGAAGAAAATGATGAGCCATGATGTATGCAGAGCTAGATACAGCATTGAGGTAACTCTTCTGTCATTGCAGTGAATAGTATACCTCCCTTAACCTCAGGCTAAGCACAGACCGCTACAGAGCTGCTTTTTTTTTTGGGGGGGGGGGGGGGGAATTCCATGTACCTAACATGGACTTGCTTGAATATGAACATGACTGCAGGCATACCTCAGAGATATTGTGGGTTTGGTTCCAGACCACCGCCATAAAGCGAATATCGCAATAAGGCAAGTCACATGAATTTTTTGGTTTTCCAGTGCATATAAAAGTTATGTTTACACTATACTGTAGTCTATTAAGTGTGCAATAGCATTATGTCTTAAAAAAAAAGTGTGACACAGAGACACGAAGTGAGCATATGCTGTTGGAAGAATGGTGCCGATAGACTTGCTTGACACAGGGTTGCTGCAAACATTCAGTTCGTGTTTAAAAAAAAAAAAAATCTGCAAAGCACAATAAAACGAGGTACGCCTGTATTGAGTGATATGTTTCAGGACTGGAACTGACTTATTAAATTTCTAATGCTTTTTTAACCACTTCATTCTATTGCCATGGCACCTGGTATTCATGGCTGGCTCCAAACTCTTGCTCGTCTACCTCATCTGTAGAAGCCTATGCAAAAAGGTATTTGTACATGTAGACCAATTCAGTCATCTCTTGGCTGTTCTGCGAATGCTTAATGACACGTCCAAACGTATAGTTTGGAGGGTGTCCCAACAGTGCTGTAGCTTTTAACGCTCTCTCCTTAATGAGCTGACAGCCTGCAAAGGGCCACGTGTGTATTTTATAGTCTGATGCACAACGAAGGCCTGATAGCAAATGCAAGCTGATCGATGCTGCAGAAGGACTTTAAAAATAAGGTGAATTAAATTGTGAACAGAGTTTTCTGATTTTGAACATTCTGCTTTGGGGTTCAAAGGTAAGGAAATTAAGCTCCAAACCCTACTT
This sequence comes from Apteryx mantelli, assembly GCF_036417845.1. Taxonomy (NCBI): domain Eukaryota; kingdom Metazoa; phylum Chordata; class Aves; order Apterygiformes; family Apterygidae; genus Apteryx; species Apteryx mantelli. The sequence goes on from NC_089991.1 coordinate 26,105,379, forward strand.
CATGGGTAATTTTAGTCATAAGCGATCAGCTCCCTTGGGATCTTTTTAGCCTGACTTGAAAATCTAGCTTGATGGTTCCTGATAAATGGTCTGTCTCCTGGCCTTTTCTGAGGCTTTATGAAGAAATGTAAGCTGCATATGAAGTTGCAAGAAGAGTAAGCTGTATTTCACTTTTACAGGGATTTTTATCAGCTGCTATTTTTATTCGCCTTGTAATTTAACACCATTAACTTTCAGTATTGTGCCTTAAAGGTTTAAAACTAAAGCTCACTAGAAGACAGCAGGCTTTCCAGCATCTCCTAGGAATGATAAAGGAAAACTTTAGACAAGGCAAGAAGCATCTCTGTTGGGTTAAAATAGAACATCCAACATTTTACAGATAATGGGATAGGTGGGTTGCTAGAAACCTCTCTCAACTGAGGGGACATCTGAGCAGGAAAGTACTGTCTCTGTGAAAGCTGTTTTGTGCTATACAGCACAGAAACACAGCTTACCTTCTCCCAGGTGGTCTGCAGGCAGCCAAAATCTGCAGTTACCTAGAGGAGAAGGTACTGGCAAGATAGAACTGTTTTCTGATTCAGCAGGGCCCCCGTCCTTGTCCTGTGGAGCTTCTGATGGTTACTGCAGCAGAAGACTGACTAGGAGGGCTGTGCAATGCCGCTGGTGTGAGCTGGCTCGGCGACTGAGCCCTCCGGGGTGCAGTGGCAGCCGTGCTGGCAGGAGGGCTTAGAGCTCTGCACGTATGGATGTAGCTCAGCCTTCCTAGGTATCCTGACGGGAAGTTATCTGTTCCCTTCAAAACAGGGGAAGGCACGATGCAGACATTGTAGTAGGGTAAAACAGCAGGACCCATCTCTTAGTTAGAACTGCCTCTATGTTACTCTGCCTTTGGTTTACACCTGAAAGTGTGTGTAGCACAGGTGGCTACATGAACTTTCATGCCCTTGCTGTCAGGATGGTCCTTACTCTCATTTTGGACCATGTTAGGTCAAAGGAAAGGAGACTTGGTCAATGTGAATGTAAGGCATTTATCTCCTTTTCTTTAAGTTCCTCATTCTGCCTTCTGATCCTCGCTAGTAAGGCTGGCCTGGGGACTGGAAGAGCAGGTCTCCCACCTGGCACCTGCGTATGCTCCCTCCGGTCGCTGGTTCTTGCTGTACCAGTTCTGCGGACTGTCAGCAGGAACAACTGGTGTAATATCTACAAATTCCAACAGAGAAGACCCCACTACCACCAAAGTACTGACCTCGCAGGTGAGTGTGAAGTACTTGATTCCTCGCTGGCACTGGCTCTTAGTGACCGGTTGCCTTTTGGGACCTTGACTATAAAACTGCAAAGAGCAACTGAGGAGGAATACTACTCCTTGCCTGGATTCGACCAGTGTCTGTCACCTGGAGATCAGGTGTTTGTACTGTAAGTGCCCATGCAGAAAGTGCTGCTCTTTTGTTTGGGGCGCTTTAGTACAATACTGAACCCTCTGTTACCTCTGGTGAAAAACTTGACCTTTGTTGGAATTAATTTTTCTTAGTTCAGCTCTAAGCCCCTGCTGCATGCCGTTTCACTCTGCCTCTGGATAGCTCTTGCCATGTGTCTATGGGTCTCTGAACGAGAGGAATGAAAGGAGCGTGAAGCAGGTGATGAGATTAAATTGACTACAGAACAGGACTGGAACCGAAAATGTTAAACTCTTGCTCTGCCTCCAGTTGCCCTTTTACCAAATAAGAAAAGCTGTCTTTAGATCAATGGTGGGCACCTGAAAAGAGAATGACATGTGAAAGAGAACAGAGGGAACCTCTGCAGAATTCACAATGAAGGTGTGAGTACAGCAAGTAAAAGCCAGTGGAAAAGTAGCAATTGAACAAAGATTGCCCCTGGAGGAAGTCTCAAATATTTGTCCTTCTGTCTCTTTTTAGAAAAAAGATTCAAATGCCTTTAGGAGTAAAAACACATTGTGGATAGTGTTTGCTTAATATGTGAGTCATGCCTGGAAAAATTCCACAGCAAAACAAACTTATTCATGATCAGCTTGCTTGAATATAATAAATTTTTCTGCAAAAATTTGATGCAAAGTCATCATATTGTATCAAGCAACATATTGAAAAACATTTCATCTTGGGATTTGTCTTGCTAGTGCTAGTTAACCCTCTTCCATTTTTAATGACATACATGATACTTTCATTGGTGGTGTGAATTGCTTGCTCATGGGGAAGCTGTGGATACCCCTGCTACCTAAAGCGTTATATGTTAATGTTGTTTTCTTTCTGTGAGAAGCTAGGGTTGACAGTGTTGGATCAATGACTCTAGCTAGCTAGTTACATGTTGGAGCTTGATGATAGGAGAAATGGTTAACACCAGATGCCATACACTAGACATGTTTAACAAGATGACTGATATGAATCATTTACACGTTTGCATTAATTTAAAATCTTGAAATTCGGTGCACTTGTTTCTTATAGGATATCAAGTGTGGGAAATGATTGCATCTTTAATGTTTTCATCACAGTTCAGTGATAGATCACTAAAAAGACCAAGGATACAACTTGTCTTCAGAGCGATAAATTCTGTATACGGTGGTGAACTTAAACTACTGTAGTAGCTTAAATGGGTGTTGTATTGTTCCAAGCCTGCATATCCTGTAAAGAGTGATGGAAACCTGTGCCTAAGAAAGGTATTATGCAGGCTAGGGAGAGAGGCTGGCATTTATTTGGATTCTTGAGACTAAAGAGCTCAAGGCCACGATATGTGGCCTGAATATGACAGCCATACTGTCCAGGTAGGATAATTTTAACAGGGATGTGAAATAACTAAGATACTTTTCATAGCTCTAAAGTCATGGCATCATCAATACTGCTATTGAACCTGGGCATTCCAGCTGAATGAGGTCATATTCTCGTGTGGCATTGGTTAGAAAACATGAAGGCGATGCTAGCTTGCATGGGACCTTGAATGCTATGGAGAATATGATAATACATGTGTATTCTGTATAAGTCTTATCTTAAATAGTATGTCAAGTTCTGGTCATCTCCGTCTCATAAAAAAGATTCAGCGAAGGGCAATTGAGAAAAGATTTTTAATCTTTGAGGAGAGGAAGAAGAGAAAATAGATTGAAAATATGTAAAGCATGAATAACTGCAGAATACACTTTGGAGCTTTTTTTCTACTTCTCTCATAGAAAAGATAAGAGATACTCCATGAAATTCAAAACCAGGAAATTCAAAATCAATGAAAAAAATCTACATCTGTTGTTTAAATAAATAAATAAAATTACTACCCAAAGAAGTTGTCAATGCTTAAAATGTAGTTATATTTGAAAAAAGACTCAGACGTGGATATTAGGAATGTCCGGTGTCGTCATAATTAAATGGAATAAACTTTGCTCTAGAATAACTGTATTTCAGGATTTTGTTTGCTTCTGTCCAGTAAAGAACAAGATATGCTCCCTACTGACGGGGGCAAATTAACCTGCATGAGCCTGTGGTGGAGTGTTTGCCTGTTGCTCTGCAGCATCTTGATCCAATCACTGGTAGAGCTAGACTGACTTCAGATCTTCAGTGTGATAATTCGTGTGTCCCTGAAACAGCAAGTTAGTTTGTCCACTTCAAGGCTGTATGTAGTCTTTTATTCTGGATCTTCACTTCATCCTGAAGTGCTACTCCACAAATTGTTTGTATTACCTGTTTTTTTTGAATCGATTACTGTCGTGCACAGAAACTTGCTCACCTGGTGAGGAGCCCTAAGTGCAGAAGAGTCTGCCTGTATATGCAGTATAGAGCGAGCTGGTCTGGATCATTTGGTCTGCACACAAAGTGAGCTCATACTGAGCATGTTGTGATTGAAGACTATGAGCATTAGGTACTGTGGCTTATTTTAGTGCTAGTGGATGGTTATAATTAAGGGAATTTGCAAGCAGAAATGTTGTTTAGGCTATATGTACAGAAATAACACCATATGGATTAAATCCTACAGATGTGCACATTTTTATATGAAAATGTGACTGAAGAGTTATGAAAGAGATTGAATAAAAATCAGCATGAAACAAGGACAAGGGAGAAGCCCTCTAGCAGTATCTGCAAATGGGAGAAAGGCATTATTTACTTATTATGTATTCAGCAGGATCAAACGGGACAAAAGTTGGAGGACCAAACAGGAAGAAGGGCAGAGTGCAGTAGGTGTTTGGTTGGAGGTTTTAGTCCCTGCCCCTGCCAGTTCTGCACCCCAGCGATGTGGTGGTGTTGCATCTGGCATCTGCAAGGACAGCAGTAACAGCACTGGACAGTGCTACTGATCAGGGCTGAAGGGGTAGATTCAAACACTGCCAGCTCCTGGTCTCAAGACCATCCTGGTGCATGGCCCAGAAGGGCATGGCAGATGCTAGAGCTGGAAGAGGAAGCAGTGTCACTTGTCAGCTGCCTTTGGACTCTTCGTACTGAACGCAAGCTGGCTAGGAAAGAGGATAAGTGGTGAAGTATTGAAGGAGGCACCAATTTCTTATTTGGTGGCTGAGCAAAAGCCAGTACGATTTATGCTCCTGGGAGATAGAGCAGGATTTAAGTTGCAAGCTCCCCTGCTTTACCACTGGGCCTGCTACTGAATTCAGTAAGAACCAGTCTATATTTCCGTAGCTGTCTTGGCAGGACAACAGTGGAATAGAGGTTTCCCAAAGCGTTTTGCCCAGAGAGTATGCCGAGATGGAAAAATCCCTATTTTTCAGATGTCTGGTATACTCTTATTTTAACTTTCTTCTTAACATTTTTATGAGACAAAATCTCCCCTCTATCTCCTCTACAACCCCATATATGTAATTTTTTTTTTTTTTTTTTTTTTTTTTTTTTTTTTTTTATACAAAAGACAGGGTTTTCCTCCTAGGATTCTGCCTGGCACCAGATGGGAAAAGGTCAAAACTTCAATAGTAACTATTTTATCACCATTATGAGTCAAAGGGTGTGATAGGTCAAGAAGATGTAATTTGATGTTGTCATCTGCAGTCCTGGTACACGCTCTTTTTCTGATGGAGTCATAACTTATTCCAGGTCAAGCCTTGAGAGCAATATCCAAATCTGCTTACGAACACAGAAGACGAAATTAGTCAGGTTTGTACTTTTTCATCTGCTGCAGCAAGTGTTCGTTGCTGCACTTCTGCTTTGTTTTGGCCTTTCGTGCTCTCTTTTACTCAATAAGCCTTGTAGGTGTCAGCCAACGAGTTCTAAGGGGACAGATATTAGCTAGATTGTGGTGGCATCCCCAAAGTGTCCAGCACTGTCGAAACACAAAGGAATGTTGTCTTTTCCACAAAGATGATAAACACTAGAAAAACAGTAAAAAAGGGATGCAGAGAGAGCTACACCAAGCAACTCTAACGATCAGTGTGATCATAAATATATAGTTCATTGTTCACATATTTTTATGTAGTTTTTACATTGTGTATGTATAACTAAACACAGTAAGTTATCTTCCTCTCTCCATACATTGGCCCCCTCGCCCAGCTGTTTACCAGCTTTGGTTTATGACTTTAAGGTAAATAAAATGTATTTAAAAATTAAATAAAAATGGGACTAAGTAAAAGATTTTGCTCTGTAGTTCCCTGTAGACTGTGAGAATGGGTCAGTGAAGGAATTTAAATTCTTGGGTAGAAACGAGTGAAAGGTTCCTGTTTGCTCTCATTTGTCGTTTTGCTAGAAATGTAATAAACCCTAGGTACTAGAGTAGGATATTACTGTTTTCAGGTTGATAAAGTCTGCCTAGAAAGTACTGTTCAATTCCTTTAAATTAGAGACTTGCCGAATTATAAACCAACCCAGTGGAACACAAGAAGTTCTTATGAGTTCTCTCTCTTTCATTTTGTGATGTGCAATATCCTGCCCTTTATTAAACCACCTTAAGGATGGACATCAAACATATGGTTTAGTGATTACAGAAAATGGCATTTCAGACACAAATACATATTTTTATTCACTAAGCAGGGTGTTATACATTAGTGAGCATCCAATCACCAAATGTGTACCACCACCACTTTACATAACATTATTTTTCTCTGTTGGAAAACCAAAAGAGTCGAGGGGAATGCTGAACGCTTAGGTTTATTATGTGGTCTCCATAGTTAAGACAGGTATCCCAGTAACCCTAGCTGAAGTCACACATCAGGTTGGTAAAAACTAAAGTAATCCACCTGAAATGTTTTGTCTGTGGTCTTTTACTGAACAAGAATTTATGGAGGCGGGGAATTCAGAAGGCAATTGGACAAATACATTTCAGTTCAAATATAGTTTCAATTTTCCAATTTTTTTTCCAGACCCTAGAAATCTTCTTTTGTGCTTTTTAAGCCTGGGGAAGAGTAAAGGCTCAGTAGTGACTGGTGTCTCTGAATCTTTCTGGCAAGTCTGATGAACTGAAGGCTGTATTCCTCCCATCTATCTTCACACTCCCAACTGCGAAAGCTGGGAGCTTAGTCACCCAAGGCTCCCTCTAGTTAATGGAGAGAGAAACAGGCAACTTCAGATGGCCAATGAACTGTGGAGTCAAGCTTAATAAATTGCAGATAATATTTTTTCTGCCAAATCAAGGCAGTTTTCTGAAAAATGTAATTAATAAAATACACTTTTTAAAGCATTCTCCCATTTAAGTCATTCTAAGAGAAAATCGCTTTCATTTAAAAGCTACTAAGTAAAAGGAAATAAGGAGTCAGTTGGAATGAGACATAGCTAGTCATTTGTAACCATACAGCCCATGGGCTGATGAAACTAGCTTAAACTATTAATTGCTATGAAATAGTTTATGTTCCCAGTGTTTTAGTGCTTATTTATTTGGCTTAATTGTTTACTCCCTTAAGTTTATCAGGAAAGGGCTTAGTCATTCAACTCACAAAGCAATTTTGTTGCCATCTCCCAGTGTGGAAAGGATAATTTATCTTGTGGATGTCCTGAATGGTTTTCATTTGCTCGGACAGACAGGAAATAACCATTCCCACGCTTGCCTAATTGGTTAAAAATGTGTTTATTCGTTGGAAGGTGAAACCTTCCCTCCCCTAGTGCTGGGAAGTGATCACAGTGCAGATTAATTATAGTATAGATATTAATACACACATTTATATATACACCCGCACATGCATGCGCACACCGAGTTAGCAAGCTGTATGTCAAATCATATGATGATGATTAATGTAAGTAGCTATTCGCTGACTTCCATCTGCAGCCAGATGTGGTGATAGCTTCCCTGAGGTGATAATGGGTCTGCAGAGCTCAAGCCCTTTGCTGTTTTTGAGGGATAAGGTAAAAACCTTATTTCTTTGTGGCAAGAGAATTATAGTATATTTTCTGTCCATTAGCCCAGGTGTGTGAGATGAATTTGATCTAGAGACTTTGGCTCAGGAGAGTGAGCAGAGCCAGTGAAAAGAAGAGCAGTGGTTTGGAATAGATTCTAGGTCACAGTTTTTTTTATAATATCTCTCTATATATTTTGCTTCTAAAGATATAAATTTAGAAACTCATTAAAGTTTTGTTCTCATGGATTAGACACACTTAAAACAACCACTGGATTTTCTCTGAAAGAAGTGATAGAATTTGCTGCCAAGATTAAGGACAGACTATGGGTGTCAGCCAAAGCTCATGGAAGTCAGTGAGAAGCCTTCACTGACTTCTAAGGGCTTTGGATATGGTTTGAAGGGCTTTGAATTTTTACAGGAAAAGCAAGCTTCTGTTATCTGCTGGATAAGTAATAATTCATTGCTCCTTGCTAATATAAGCCATGGGCATTGATTTTTCTATAGGTTTATGTGTGATGGTTTATAAGACTCTAATTTTGATAAATGCTTTCTACTTGCAGATGTGAGTAATCTCTTACTGCAGTGCCTGTACAACTGCCATTTAGCATGTGGTTGTTATCAGAAGGTAATTTTTTTTAGAGCTTAATTTGACTTAAACGTTTGTTGTTTTTTAAAGTAGAAGAAATATCTGTAAAATTGCAAAAATGGAAAAAAAGCCCGTATGTATTTCAGATGGCCGAGAAATCTTTGAGAATATTGGTTTAGGTTGTACCTTAAAAGGATGACCACTACTGTACCGTTTTGCCTGTTGAAGATCATTGTGCACACAAAATCCACTGATGTCTAAAAAATTGAATTGGTATTTGAAAGATCTTTCTGCAAATCTCTATTCCTTCCACCCCTTTCCTCTGAGACTACTTCAACTTTTTAGATAGGTTTTTCTCCGCTTCTGATTATCAGCTGCAACTCAAAACATAACCTGTAAGAGTCTCACAAAAGATTGATGTTCTTGAGATGTTGAAGTTCTCATTTAGGGCCTTGCTGCATTTGGGTATTTTGGAAGCATTTCAGAAAAAAATCATAGTTTCAAACCAGCCTTTTGTATCGTTCATGGGTAATTATGTCTTCACTACGCTACAGAAGGTAAACAGAAGGAAACTGGTATTTCTGCTTTCTGAAAATTTTTCTTATGTTGTTCCTTAGGTATGTGGCACAGCACTGGTTTTGGGACATATATTTCACATTTGTCATCAAATACTCTGTACTTTTACTTGGAACCAGTGTGACTCAGCTAGGTTGTCTGCTCCCTTCATATACAGCCTTTTCTTTGAGCAAAAGTACTTGAAAATTTAGATCTTTCTAGAGCTACTGGGGAACAATATTGAAAATATTAACAGGAGATGTTTTTAACATAGCCCACTTGAAAAAGAACCTGCAAAGAGTGTTTCATGCAAAGCTCTTGTTTGTTTGTTTGTTTTAGTATAAATTGCAATAATGGAAAATGAAACAGACCTTCGTCCTATAAACTGTTCAATTTACATAATGAAAAATAGAAATCTTCAGTTCTGTTCTCCTATATAGCTTTACTAGACAACCTTTTTGTTTTTTCAGTGCCCAATATCACACAGAAAGTGTCTTACTCTTCTGGTGCAGAAGTTTCATTCATTCATTCATAGCCTTATTGGCAGCAGATTATGCGAGGTGGGAGTAGGCTATTAAGTCACCATCAGTTTATTTTGAGGCAGAATATTCATTGTCAGACTGTTCCCTGCCCTTGATGTTTCTCCTGGGTCTACATGATCTAGTGATGCAAATTCCTTCCTTTGTGAAAGAGAGGTGACTTGGACCCACGTGCCCACACTGCATGCATTCCTGTTGCATCGAATTGCATGGAAGGTCCAGCATATTTACATTCAGCAGTTAGTGTCAGATATTAATAATGTTGCTTACAGCTGTTACTATTGGTTTGTTACGGGTTCATTGGTGCACTAGGGCTAGGCTTCTGGTGATATATTACCCTAATTTTGGTCAGGAGTGAAATACTATAATCCTTGGTTCTGATGGCATTCATCTAAACCTGTCTGTCGCCTGACAGGGTGTTTATGCTGAAAGAGTGAAAGATTTGCAAGTCTGGATTATGCAGTGTTTTGGCAGACTAGTGTGTTGGAACTTAGAAAGTTTTGGCACTTTGCATGGAAAATTTGGCTGAAACTTTTCAGGAGTTCTGACTGGTTGAACCGCAGATACATTGATCATAGCTCCCAGGTAGGACAAGCAAATCCTATTCGTTCAGTTTCAATTGCAGATGCTGACGTCTGCTCTTTTTCATCTAGGCGGTGAAAGGGCTCAGGAGTATGACAGAGACTATTCTTCACTGGGATATGGCTTCTTGGATGTACCTAAACGCGCAGGTACTTAGGATCACGCTTAGGTGCGTGTGTTAGTGTTTGGATGGGAGATACTTCTGAAATGAATTGGGCATTTCTTGAGGAAATGGGGTTTTGTCCTGATGGGCTTTGGTCCTGTGAGCTGTGGTGCGCAGCCAAGGCTTTGTACTTGCTCTTCATGCCAACCTTGAGTTTACGTGCACGATCAGGTCCTGAGTAAAGGGAGCTCAGCATGACCAAAGGTAGCAATTTGGATCCTTATTTATTTAACAGAACTGCTGTTGTAAGTGGCCCTTAAGAAAACCCAATGTTTGGGAAGAATGTCTGTAGCGTTAGGATATGGTACTTCCTCTTCTAAGTACAGAAAACTGTATACAGCCTCTCAGATTCTGTCATGTTGAAAGTCCAGGTATATGGCAGTTACTTCTTTAAACACACTAAACCGTTAGATTATTTGGTGAAGGTAAAAATTATTTGCTCTAAGTGCTTTACTATTCCTTACACTATCTGTTAAGAGTTTTAAAACCTAAATGTGATGCTATTTTAATGCAACATATTATTTATTTAATATTTCTGTTAATCTCCTCTTAATTATTCGTGTTACTTAAGTTTATAAGTTACTGCTACAAGATATATCTCCTTTTGCTGTAAGAAACATTGTGCTGCCATGTATTATACTTCAGGTGTAGGTTAAGACTCAAACATCATGCATTATGTCCAGATTTAAGAAACAAAGAGAGTCATGAATCTCAGTTCTCTCTCTCTGCTCCTCTTGACTTTCATGTCTGCTGTGGCTTTGAAGTGAAATACCTGCAAACTGCAAAATTATTTTCTGAGGTAAATTTAAAGAATTGTTTGAGCAATTTACATTTGTGTATACCCATTTTGTAAGCTTTTACATCTCCATGTAAGTTAGGATTTAAAAAAAATTCTGAGTGTTCCTCTAACTTTTCCGCTGAAGTCAAGAGAGACTTTTCCTGGTAACTTCAAGGAGAACAGAGCGGGCATTGGCTGCCTTTCAAAATCCGACCCGTAATTTATTAAACAATAAATCCATGTCAGCAACAGTGGATTTACAGCAGATGTCAGCATGTACAGTGTAAATACATTCACCGTATGCACACGTACAGTACTGTATGTAGAGCACCACAACACTCGCAGTATAGATATGCCCACTACATTAATCATTGCGAAAGCGTGAGAGTTACCACTGGATTAGCTGGGACGTTGCTCGGCTGTTAGCCAAGGCCAGGCTGCCGAAGTGGGGCAGGTCGCAGGCGTCTCCTTAGGGAACTTGCCTTGGTGGCTGCTGGTTTACTCGCTGCCTGTGTATGGGGCCAGGCAGCATCGCAGCTCTGCTGGGACAGGCAGCGTGCAGACACATCGCCCGAGGCAGTCCCTTTTCCTGAAGTGGTTACATCGGGAATAAAGAAATGAAGATGACCTGGGATTTACTCAGAAAGGCAGGTTTCAAACTGGGGTCAGCATCCACGGTCCTGACGCCAGCGACAATTTAATGCCTCTGGTCTTGGTGCCAGCTGCCCTTTACTTGGGGGGGGCTGTGCTTGTTGACACAAACTAGAGAGCTCTTATGGTGTCTGAAGAAATTACTGATACGGTAGTTGGTGATGAAAACACAAATACGTGTATGTGTTTTATATTATACATATATTACATTTCTATTATATTTTATATTATATATATATAATGTGAAGTAAAAATCAAGTGGTTCCGCTTTTACTGTGCTGAATACAGGTGTTCTAATAGCAGGAAGGATCACAGAGAAATCCAGTGTATGTAATGCAACAGGATTGCGTAAATGTACTACTGTGTAAAATATTTATTGTTCTGTGTTAGTAGAGCTCGCATCTTAACAATTTTCTGTGTATTACGAGAGCCTGAGTCGGTGCATTTAGAAGAAAAGTGAATACTAGAAATGACGCTGGCACAGCTTCCTTCTGCCGGGGAGGTATTATTTGTCGGGGATATTTACTGGCGAGGGCTAGCGCCATTGAAGGGCGGAAGAAGAGACGTCTGTGGTCCGCACGTTGTTCCCCTCGGTCTGCAGTCTATGAAGTTAGTTGGGCGTCTCGGCACGGTGGCCCGAAACGACGGGAAGGCTGAGCCCCCGCTCGGCGCAGGGGGGCCCGGCCCGGGGGCTGCTGCCGGGAAGGGCAGAGGGGGAAGGTAGTCCTGCACCCGTCTGCTCGCAGCCTGCTCTGTCTCTTCTGAAATGCAGAAGTAGGTCTCTTCCCCGCCTTGCTTTTGAGGACCAGACTCTCAAGATGATAGCTTCGCTGTCCCTTTTGTGCTCTGTTTTTACCTTAGTCTCCAATTAATTTTTTGCATGGTCGACAAGCAAGGGAAAGACTATCCGCTCTGCCTCGGTCCCTTCCTCTCCCACCAAGCCTGAGGCTTGGCGTGTCGAACGTTTGCCTGAGGTGCCAGCTCCACTCGGAGCTCCTTTGCTCTGTCAAGCTGGAGCCATTTTAGGCAAGTCCAGAGGCGTAACAGGTTCCCTGGCAAATTTTACAGTTTAAAATGTGATGTGACCAAGGAGCTTGGAGATGGTGTTTAAGCAGATTTTTTTCAAGGTTAGAGTTTTTGATGTGGAAGTCCAAGTTCCACCTAAATGCCCTTATAAGCATGGAAATCTGTTTTAAATCTGACTTGCAAGCATAGGCACATCTGATTGGTAGAGGCACACTGTGATAAACACACATATTTCTGTTTTACGAAGCGTCACTTGGTCTTCCAAGCAAAAAATGTTGTTGTTAACAGAACCAAGATGATGTTTGCATTCTCATGAAATCGTCTTCTTCTGTTTTCTGGCCATCAGGAGAGCCTGCTGCTCCACACCGGCTTTCTGTCTGGCCTAGCATCCTGTCTCCAACAGTGGCCATAAGTAAATGCCTAGGATCAAGGCAAACAGTGTTCTACTTTTCTCCCAATACCTCCAGCCTCCAAGTATTTTCATCTTGGAGGATTTTCTCTCTTATTGTGGCTTGTCTGCTTTGTTTATCCACTGTATTACAGTTTTTCTTCAAAGTTAGGAAACTCTAACCTTCTTTTAACATCAGTGAAGCAACTAGTATCTTCTGCACTGATGATTTATTGTTTAGAGTTAATCAAAAGGCGGTATGTAGATACCCAGTGGTCAATTTTTGCAGAGAACTATTATTAGTATATTTGGAATCAACATTTTTTAAAAATCCAGAAAAACAGAGTTTTAGTTCTTGAGTTGAAGCAGTTTTAATGGATTATTTTCCGAGCTTATGTCAGTACTAGAGGTATTACATCTTCTACCCTTACTTTACCTCAAATATAAAGGCATTAGATAATATCCCTTCCACCTGCCTTATTGCGCTTGGCGCCCAAGCTCTCTTGAACAAGTAGAAGTATAGGTTGAACCCTTGAGTTTTTCCTTTGTATGGGATTTTGATCTATCTGTTTCATGAGGAGCTAACAGCTGGGTAAAGGTCCTCATATTTTAGGAAGTTCTCCAGTGCTGTCCCACATTTGCCTGTACCTTGTAACCCCCCTTGTCTCTGTAACTTCCATTAGCTCCAGGGTGCCAGAAACGACCTGCTAGATCATGCCCATTTCATCAGTGTGGGCTCTCTTACTCCCCGCACATCTTCTGCACCACTCGTCTTCTCTTTACCAGCCTGTTTAAGAGACTGTCGCATCAGCTGGCTGGAAGAAGATATTGGCATCCTGGTTAAACATTGTTCTGAGAAGGGAGGTTACAGGGAACGTGATTTTTGGAAAAAAAGTGTTTGTGTGAACCTATTTGGAGCTGGGAGAGCAGGATCAGGTGGACAGATGTCTGCTTAAGAGAGTGCATTACTTAGATGTCTGTCACATAGCAAAGGGTGGCAACTGTGAGTCTAACAACTCCATGTCCACATGCTGCTTACTGCGGGGATTTTGAGCTGCTGCCTCGAGTGCAGAGCTCACAAATCAGCATGACTGGGGAGTGCACCGGTTTCTAGAGGAGCAGGCCCTAGAGCAGCTTCTAGTAAACGAGGAGGTGAAGTGACAAGGACAGAGCTAACAAAAATTGGGATGTTGGAACAGAGTCTGAGTCAAGCTCTGCAGGGGAACTATGAGGGGAAGATGCTGCAGCTGTTCCAGTTCAGAAATGGTCATGGGGAATACTGTGGACTGAAGCCTGCAGGCTTTCCAAATCTTTTTGGTTACTTTGGATGTTTTAATGTTGTTAATAATTTGTTTTTCTCAATGTAATATTTGGGTTGTAATAGAGACAAGAGAAACAGAAGTTGGCTCTTTTATTATCCAATATATGCAATTTCACATACGCCACAGAAAAATGAACAGATTAGTTACCCTGTAAACTGCCAGAGCACGCTGCCTTGCAATCCCCAGCCCTGCATCACTTTTCTCCGTGGTTTATCATGACTATATGAGAAAAGTGGTGCCCAGAACATCCTGTTTCTTCTTCTTCGCTCAAATTTTATGATGGTAGACGTGATGGTACCTGTGCCAATGGTGACAGTTGTGTTTTCTGGTTATCCTTTTAAGACCTGAAAATTGTGGGGCTACTTAGAAAGCACCACTTTATTTGGAGGGGAAAAAAGGACCTTGCTTCTCCAAATGGGTAAACAGGAGACCTGCTTAGCATCCTGGCATCATGAGACTTGGTACAACCAACAGCAGTTGATCACAAACCGTCCTGTAAGGCCATTCAGTCCACAAGACCATCAGCTAGTGTCCTTTGCTTTGACTGAGATGCCCGCACCTGTGAGGAATATATGAGTGCAGTTTGGGAACCTAGCATGCTCTGAGTAACCCATCATCTCAATCTCCAGTATTATTCCAGGCATAGTGCCTATTTGCGCTGTCCTAAGGGCGGCTCATTTTTAATAACTCCATGCAAGTCTAGTGTTGCGGTACTGACATTTTACTTGCTAGTACCAGCTGGTTAGTAGTAGACCCCTTGGTAAGGAGCCTGCTCGGAGCTGATAGCATCCTATTTCTGTATCTCCACAGCCTCCATCACCTCAGTGCCTGGGCAGTGCGAGGCTTTACGCTAGTTACCCCCATCTACGTGACCCCATTTACCAGAGGGAATTCGCAACGGCAGGATGCTGCGGGTGTCTCAACACTGCTGCGTTGCGGCCCAGCATGGCTGGCGTCTTTGCGTTGCAGTGCACCCTGCTGCCTTCCTCTCAAGAAGGGCTGAAATGTTACCGCCATCTCCACTGGAAGAGTGGAGCTGCAGTAAGGAGCAGCTCATCCTGCCATGCTGGATCCCTGCCTTGGCACCAGCCGGAGCAGATGAAAGTCAGGAACGCAGAGAGCCAGAAGTGCTGAAGGGTGGAGACCGGGGACGCTTTGGGGAGGGTAGGTGAGCTCTCCTGTGAGGTATGGGGAGTCTGTCCCTGGTGTGACTTGGACTGGGGGCACAGGGGTAGAACAGGAAGAGAAGGCGAGTGTGCAGCTCTGCAGTGTGAAAGCTTGTTTGTGAGAGGCTGCCTGCGTGCTGGGGACTCTCCCCCAGCTGTGCTCTGCAGCGTAGACAGAGGTGCCGCAGCGAGCGTGCGGGCTAGGAAGGCTGGTCTCCAAAGGGAGCCAGGCTCACGTGCACGTCCTCAGGGCTAACCCTGATGTGGAACAGAAAAGTCTTTTTTGGCTTTACTTGTCACTGGATCAATGCCTTTTTAATACTGGCCTTAAAAGGAGGAAAAAGAAAAAAAAAAACAGAAAAGAAGGGAATCTGTCTTTAGAAAGTTAGAATTTAATGTGACATCTTCAACCATTCTAAAAGAGCAGAGGATAATCTAGCTTAAAGAACATTATGAGGTATTTAATAGAGTGAGATCAGGCATAGACACACAAAAAATGGATAAAGCCAAGGCACAAATATGCCCTTGGCAGCAACATACGGGTCTGATACAGTTTGACATAAGCCCAAAATATCTACCAGCTTCAAGAGCGTGGATGTCAAAAGAAAAAGAGATCAGCTACATCAATATTGATGTTCTCTAATAACATGTTAGAATGATGGATTTGGAGAAAGAGCAGATTGTCACTGAATTTCGCTAAAAGCAAGATATTATTGTCGCTATAATAATTTGGAAAAGAATTTGAGTTTCATTCCTGAAATGAAGCACTGCACAATGATCATATTTGCAATCATCTTAAGAGCATGGGAAGCTAAACTGTGGAAGTTCCTTTGGTGAAATTGCAAAGTTTTTTCCGTTTTTTTCCACTGGAAAGATCAAATGAATTTGAATATTATTTGTCACTGAAATAGGACTTAGACTGCCCTAATGGTAAATTAATAGTCCTATAACTTAGTTCCTTGGTTTGCTCCTGGTCTTCTGATCATGTTTATTGCAGGTTTTTTTCACAAGCTCTTTTTTGGAGTGAACCGATTAGTTCTCTCTGAGACAAAACCCGGGGATATTTTATTCTGGGAACTGCTTTCTACAGCTGTTATAGACAAGACCATGTCACGTTTAACTTCCTTCGCCCTGCGTGATCTGACACTTTCCCAGCATGCGTTGTACACCTCCCACTCTGTCGTGTCATGTCCCACATACATACCATGCTGCATGCTTAAAAACACCGTTCCGGTAAGACGGGACATGTTCCTCACAATATTCCAGATGCTTTGCACTGAAGAAAACATGCAGGGATCTGTGGCTTAGAGCCCTAGGGGCAAACAAACTCGCTGAGCGTGGACTTGGGCAGGCTGCACTGGTGTGGACGAGAGCCACTGTGAACCCCTTGGCCTAAGAGTGGGTGACTTTAGCAGTGTGGATGTATCCCGAAGGAGCAATGTGTAAAGAAATATTTGGGAAAGAATATGAGAATGGGAGTTTTTTCCATCTTTAATAGATAGTGATATAATTTAGGAGCATTAATGTAGGAACATTAATTTATTCAGTATAAATCTGGTTGTGAGAATGGAAATTGTTCAAAATTGTTATTTCAGTAAAACTTCTGCTTAGCAAAGGAAGACTGGAAGGAGCACAAATAATGCAACCAAGAAGCCCGTAGTTGATGAAACTGGTAATTTGGCTACCACAGTGTCATGTCTCTGTGGTCAGATCTTGTTGAGATGTTGACCCAAATTAATTATCTGTTTTTATCTGCATTTGATCTCAACACAGTTAACAGTTTTGTGCTGTTACTCAGAATACAATACTAGAGCTTTTATAGTGTTAATACAAATACCCTTTTTTCCTTTTGTATTTTAGACAGAGGGAGCTCCCTTTAGAGCTGTATTTGGAAGTTTGTATATAAGCAGTCTACTAGTCAAATTTAAGATCTGGCAAGTAATGCAGGGCTTTTATGTGTACTTGCAGTTGTGTGAAAATTATAGCTATTAAATAAATCTACTTGGGAAGGATAAAACAGAAAAGGTTTTATGACTAATGACATCAGCTGAAAAATCCTGTTTGCTCAGGTTATTTTTCGGAGCAGTGATTGCCTGATATATTGTAGCATCTTATAAAATGCTTTAATGTCAGATAACAATAATGTTATGAAGAAATGCTACGTTTCTGTTCTCCTTGACTTTGGGAGACATTTGTTTTCAGGTCAGATACATATTCTTGTTGAAAATAAAGCATTGTGATCATCAGTTCGTTCTGCCTCAGTTTAAACTTGCTTAATTTTCATGTGAAAATTTGCCTGGAACAACAAGGAGAGCGACAACAGGTGACCATTTTCTGGCTGGCAGTTTAAGGTCTACTTTTTAGTTAGGGCTCTTTACTGGTCTCCAGGCTAGTTAAGAATAGATGGATTTTATAGTCCCTTCCATAAACACTTTTACGATGCAACTTTTTGGGGATGGTTTGCTGTCGACATCACTGATGACAGCGTTTCACTTTGTGTATTTTCAATTCCTCGTTCTCTTGTGTCCTTGACTGCCTTTTCCACTCTCCCTTTCCTCTAAGCTCATGCATAGCATCACAGTAGAAATACATTAACAGATACTGAAATATATATGCATCTAGCCTATACGTCAAGAATACTCACATAAATAAGGATTTGCTAGATCAGGCCTTTGGTAGCTGACCTAATTTTCAGTTTTCATCAGATTACAAAAGGAAATTTAAACAAATGTTTCACACTTTAAAAGGGTTAAAACGCCAGGAGATTTTAGACCAGATCCTCAGCTGGTGTAAACTGGCACTGTGAGGTTCTGAGCTGACAGTGGAGCTGTCTTTTTTGAGGCAGCAGACATCTCAGCGCTAGACTCCAACATATAAGTGAAGGAATAAAACTGAGAGGCAAACTTTGCCGAGAGCTATGCAGCATATACGGAACTAATAAATGGTAACACAGAAAATGCCTCGGAGTTAACGGGAATTCAAAAGGGAGCTTGCATGAACTAAGCTGGTGAGCCCGGTATGCTCTGAAGGGGTCGCCGGGGGTATATTATAGTGCTTTTGTAGCTGTGCTCGGGTTTGGCTCAGGCCTGTGGATCCGATTAGCTTGAGGCAATTGTGCCCCCATGTGCAAATCACATGGTGCCCAAGCTGACATAGCAGCAGAATTGTAACCAACAAATTGGGAGATTGCTAGTGCCGAAGAAAGCCCCTACTTCAGTCCCTCGGAAAAGGTGGTTGCACAAAAAAACATCTTCTGTAGAAAACAGCAGAGAGGAGAAAAGAAATGTGCTGGGAGCTATTGCCAACACTAATGGCCATACCAGTGAGGAAGCTTCTACAGCTCCTCGCAGAAGCGCTACTGCTGGGAAAGGAGCTGATTTGATGGGAGGGACCCTGTCGTCTATAGTTAATTGAATAAGCTGTTCATTTTCTAAGTGCTCATCCGAACCGGGCTTAGCAGCTCTCCAGAGATGCACCCATCACTAGCTATGAAAATCGTTATGCCGTAGAGCACACAGAACCTCAGATTACCTCTTTCCCTTTTGTTGTACAATGCTATTTTTAATGCAGTGCCTTGCTGTGCGGTAATCGTTCTTGACAAATTTCTGTCTGTTGTCCTCATGCTCTGTAAATTCGCATGCGCTATCCGTGCGTGCATATTTTAGCCTACTGCAGTCTCACAAGAGCAATAAGTGACACCTCATGTCCTGTCACTTTTATTTTATGGGCAGGCTGGCACGGTGATTCAGATATCAGAGGAGAAGGGTACACAAATTCATCTGATAATTTATATCAGAGAACTGCTCTGGTGTCAATGCAGCTTTGCAGGTTGATATCAACTGACAGTACTGCCCTGACACCGATGGATTCCATACAGTTAGACATCAGAGATGCAGTTGTTTCTCTTTGTACACTAGTTACATGGTAGTGTGAGTACATATAAATTAATGGAATTGACATCTCAAAGAAAGTTTAATGGGTCGTTGAGTCAGGAGTAAACCCATGGTGGACTTCCACCTAAGTATGAGGAGGTCCTAGAGTCATAGCAGTGATTCTGTATTGAGAAGAGGTCTTTTCTCTTACAGTGACCAACTACTTTCTCAGGCATGTATTTTTTCTAGGTACAGTATTTTAATGGCAGAATTTCTGTGTGCCCCCCAAAATGCGTGATACAAGACCTCTCAGATGCTTCTAGCGATGGATCTTGGATCTACTCTTCTTACAGTAAATTCTTGGGAACGGAACAGACCGTGACTCATTTTCCAGGGGGAAATAAGACCATTGATTGAAACATTCAGATGCTCTTTCAATACTCATATCCACGGGAAATGTTATTCTCCATAATCAATCGATTTATCTTATGAAGGCCAGTGATGTTACTCGTGAGTAGGGTGGGTGGGATTTTGCTCTGCAGCCAAGCAGCTTTACGAGAGCATATGCTAGTACGGTGCTGCCCTAGCTTGCATGAGGAATAATAGTTGTAAGGATGCTGTGTCTCAGGCGGTTGTGCACTCTATCAACCAGACTCCAAGCTCTCTCAGGACCCTGGAGATGCACACAACTGATTCCCAGCACAGGCTAAAGCCAGAACAACGCACCTGATTCCCAGCACAGGCTATACCTTGTGCCTCCGTGCTGGCTAGCTGTGGTATTCCCTGCAGGCTAGATCACTGCTTGCATGGGAAGTCTGCATGTGCTGCACCAGCCCTCCGCTTACTGGTGTGGAGGGACCTCTTTGGCTGCCTCTGTCAGCAGAAGACAGTCTTCTCTTTCTGAGTTTTGAAGTGGTGACCCTGTAGAAGAATGCATTGCTCTTGTCCAAGCTCACAGAGCTTAGGGTATGGGATAGAAGAAATCAAGTCTGTGTTGCCTTTCTGTAAGATTTCCTTTGTCTGAGAAGGGACTATAAATATTGTTTTAAAGTGCAGTAGTTTAGAATCCAAAGTGACAAAGAACTGGATTAATTCTAGTACCAGCATTATTTGCAGTGCCCTTGAGAGGAACAGAGCTGCATGTTTAAGGGAATTTTAAGAGAAGAAGGCTGCTGCGAGCACAAGTCAGCATGTGGCACAGGCTCTGACACTAGTCTACACAAGCAGATCTCTGTGGATAATGAGAGTTTTTTTCTTTTTAATTTTAGAATCAACCTTGTCCTATGTTAGGCAGCTGGAGGCAAGAGGGAGACAGCTGGAGGAGGAAAACCGCGTGCTGCCCCAGGTGGGTGACTTCCTGTTGGTGGGAGCAGTCGTGGGTAGCTAGACAGTAACTCTTGAGTCTCAGTGCTTCAGATAAAGTCAGCATTTCTGTGATCTGGCTTTGCATTTGGGTGATCAAAGGCTCTCGCATCTTTTCTTTCTCTCTCTCATGGTTGAGTGGAACATTTCTACTGGTGTATTTAAGACTATGACAATACTTTCATTCATTTTTCTCCATTTTTCAAAGGTGTTGATACTTTGCTGAGAAAAATTCACTGGAAGCTGCTACTTATATTCTAATTCAAAATTCCTTTAACAGTTGAAAATTACAGTAAGCTGACCCTTTACATTCTGGTTTCATTCCAAGAGGTTCTTGTAATTAGAATATCAAATACTTTTTAGAGTTAACTGAAATATTTTGCTCTAAATGTGCAACGATTTTAAATAATAATAATTGGGTTATATGATTTTTAATATTTTGAGGAGTATAGCAGTACTTAAATGCAAGACTGAAATTAAATTGAATAAATAAATAAGCAAATATGAAATTAAAGGTTTTCCTAATATGTTTCTAAAAATGAAAAGTTTACAAGTTGATTAAGAATGAATCAAAGACACTTCTATTAAATTTCATTAAATAGTCCTTCAGAAAATCAGTAATGTCTCCAAGTGAAGTTGCCCACTGGAAAAAAAAAAGCATTTTGGTTAATTGAAGCACTAGTTTAAATGAAGTAATTGCTCTGAGAAACGAAAATGCTTTTCATTGAACTTAGTCAGAACACTGTCATTTGAATATAAAACCCAAGATAACAGTGAAATGTAGGAAGAAGTAAAATCCACTGACTCTGATTTATTCATTTATATAAGCCAAGATGCAAATCCTTTAGCTAGAAGCTATTTCCTTCCTTAAGCAGATTCTAAGCAAAGTTATTTTCTCAATCACAGTGTAACAATTAGAAAGGCCTCTATAGTCCTATCGCTTGCTTTGGTCTTGACTTGTTAGGTGACCTCGTGAATTTATTTAATTTCTCTGTACCCTAATTTGTTAATCTGGAAAAGAAGAGCAAGAGGAGTGGTTAAATGTCTATCCAGAAACATTTATATGGTCTTGGATAAGAAAGAAAAAGTGAGATGCTCTCTGGTGAAGAATATTATTTTCTTGTCAAGGAAGGTATTCAGGGCAAATGCTAAAAAAAAAAAGTTGCCTGAAAACTACCGTTGTGATTTGCCTTAGGTCTGGAAGAGCACTAGGAGATAAATCATGCAGACCGTTCTTGGTGGGCAGCCTTTAGCAGTGACCATATGTTCTATTTGTCCAGCTTTGGAGGTGTCCGGGTGGAGGCCCATTAAGCGGATTGCCCGATCGTGTCAAAGACTGGAACGCCCACGTTCTGAATGTTGAGTTCTTTGAAAATATTTTCGCTGGGGTGCCAAAACCAGAAATTGCTTGTGAGAACAGTGCCTCCCCCTGTAGCTATTGCAAAAGTAGTCCAAACAAAGTGTGCTGAATGTGGGACATTTAAGGGGGAAAACTAAGGCAGCAAGTCTGCAAATTGCTTTTCACTGATACACAGGTCTCAAGCCCCAGGTTTGTCATATGTTTGGTTTTGTTGGCACCAGGATCTACAGCAGAGTTCTGAAAAATATCCTAACGTCTCCGAATAGTTTATCGTAAGAAATAATGAGTGACATGGGTTCACATTTCCTGGCGTGCCTTCCTCACCTTTCCTGCTGAAGAAAGTCCTTGCTTATGGGAGAGGAGGGAAGGGAAGACACGAGGCTTATTCTGAGTTTGCACTTGGTTGCATTGGCGTTACGTGTGTACGAGTTTGTTCGGGGAGTTTGTTGTTCCTGTGGGTAACACCCTGAATGTGCTGTCAGTGCTGGTCAGGCCCCATCGGAAACACGAGGACACTGGATGGAAATGCACGAGCTCCTGGCACGGGTCTGATCCCGTTTAATGGGAGGAATGGGAGGTTGTTAGGCGTTGAGCCAAACGCAGTGCTTTTGACAGATCAGCTGAAAATATGTGACAAGCTACACGACAGACGAGGGGTTTTGGCGCAGCTATTACCTAGTCCCGGTGTTGTGCCTTAAAATCTCAGCAGTGCTTCAGCGCGAGTGCCTTCTGGTTTTTGTGTAGGCCTTCGTTATTTATCACTGGTTGGCATATAGCAGCACTGGGAGGGTTTGAAAGTTGCAGAGCTGCACTTGGTGTGAGAGAGGTGACGGCTCCCGCTCGTGGAAGTGACTCTTCTACTAGCTCTGTCCTGAAGAGTCCCCCCTCGCTATCTAAGACACTTTTTTCTCTCCTCCTGCTGCACTTTTCCTCTTTCTCCCCTCTGCTTTCTCTCAGTATCTATCCTATTCCTCCTTTTCTGCTTATTTATCACTCATGAAAATATACCAGCACGTTTGTTGACACCCTCTTCAGATAAATCACTCCTTTCATTTACCACTTAGTTATGATTCTTTTCCAGCTTCTCTTGCTTTGCTTGTCTCCTTCCATACATATTATTTTTCTTTTCAAACCCCACCGACCTCTGATATAAAGGTTTTGTTAATATTTAGTGGCAAGAACATTTCCAGAGAAGATGGTCTTAAGTGCTGCCATCGCTGCTCAAATGGGATCTGAGTTCAGTTCACTCTGCTGTACCGACAGACTTCCTTGTCTGGGGAAAAGCAGCAGCAGCCCTGAGTCAATATTTTAGTCTGATCAGGTAACAGAAAAGGTATAAAAATGCCCGTGTTCACTCTAAGCCCGTTAGTGTCTCTTCCTGTGCTGCACAGTTGTGCTGGTGATGGTTTATAGCGTACTAGTGGGTTTAAGAGTTATGAGAAGCTCTAGATGGGCTGTAGGTTTGCTTTGTTGGTGCAGGCCATAATTAGCTGTTTTCTTCTTTTTCCCCCAGATAGCGTGGAACAAGATATGATCCAGACCCTTTCAGTTTCTGGCCACAGATAGGATTTTTGTGCAAGAAAGCAGATACTTTCCAGGATTTATGGTATGCAGCTGGGTCTTCTGTAGAGAATGCCAAACTGAGGACTCGGCTGAGTCCGAGAGGAGGGGTGTACACAGCTCGCACTGGTGCTTCTCAAACCCTGACGTGGGTAAGGGGGCTTGGCAGCAGCGTGTAGAGGCAAAAGAATTTGAGAGAGAACATTTCTGTTCTGCCGGATGCGTTTCAACCCAGAGGAGTTCCCACCGGGTTCAGCACACAGCTGCACGTTTCCTGTGCTGGGGCTGCAGCGATGCTGGCGCAGGGACGGCGCTCTGCAGCAGAGGGGCAGGGGGCTGCTTATTCCGGCAGTGGCTGTCTGCTGCTGCCTTGCGATGTTCAGGGAACTACAGCTTCGCTGTGGCTCAGTTTTTGCCGTAATGTTCAAAGAAATGCGTGGTAGTGTGGCCAGCAGCCTAGCCAGACCAAAATTTGTGTATCGTAATGAAGATGCCTAGCAATGATCAAGAAAATATGTACGGATCAAACAGTGGATTCAGATCCCAATTACAGCTTCCTGGGCTGTGTTATGGTATCAGTTAGGTCAGTGAATAACTTCCGATAACTGAAAACAGGGGAGTTCTCCCAGACCTGATGTGGTGCAGAACTGCTAACCGTGTTTTACACTGGTGGAAGTGAGATCAGGATCTGGCACCCACATGTCAATTCACTGAAGACATTCCTCAGTTTTTTTAGGGATGCTATTTCAGGGCTGAGAAGCTAAGCTGAAATGTTACGGGAATGTGGACATCTGTCCTAATGACAATGAATGCATTTCAAAAAGATGTTCTTGGCAAGGCACCAGTTTAAATTACTTCAATTTTTATTTGTTTTATGGGAGGAGGGAGCAAGTGGCGCAGATGGAGAGCTGTGAGATATCTCCGCCTTCTAATTCTTTGTATTCGTAATTTGGTTATACCTTTTAATGAAAGAGAAAGGAAATATCGCCAGGACACTGCTTCCTGAGCAAGCAGAAAGAATCGGCCGCTGGGGCCAGAGGCTCCACGAGAGCGCTCAAGGAACGGAGTTTCCGACTTCCACGGCAACCCTGCCTCCGCTGGACCCAGTGGAGTTAACACGGCAACGTGCTAGTGCAGGGCTTGGCGAGCAAGTCGGCAAAAAGGGTCCCCAGGGGGATCTCTCATTTCCTCTCCGTTTTCTGCGTTAAGTTGCTTCCTTTCAGTTTCCTCTTTTGATCACTTATTGCTATTTGCTAATGTAACGTCTGGAGCAAAACCCACGCAGGACCAGATCTCTGCTCTGCCAGCTGCTGCTTGGATATTTAATGTAGGAGGCAGAGCCTGCCGCAAACAGCTTAAGCTCTGTAGTCACAACAGGATGGTTGAGAAGAAACACAAACCACGAGGAAACAGGCACCTAAAGTGCATCTCGTGTATTAAGCTGTGCCCGTTCCGCAAAGCCTTCCCTGGTCCCGCAGCCAGTCTGCTGTTCCTTCTTCCGCTTTCTCTGGGCCAGCTGGCAAGTGTCTAGTTTATCTGGAAGGCAGGATGGCAAAACGGGGACTGTCTTTTAACCCTCTGCTTAGTGGGTCCTTCAGTGCAGCAGAGAAAACCTGGAAATATTGATGTACAAGAATACACCGGCGTGTGTGTTATCGTTCTTCAGCATGTTCCTGGCAGGAGCCACCAGCTGTGCTTGGAGTACCCTTAACAGACCAAGTCAGCATCAAGAAGCAAGCACAAGAAGTCAGACGTTCATGCGAGTTTTGTGCAAAATGACATTGCGGGTTTAGATCATGGCAGGTTTGGAAGCCAGGCTTGTGGCTAAACTTGGAGAGCCCTTGGAAGAGCCTGGCACCCAGGCGGCAAAGCACTGTATAGACGCAGGATTTTTCAGGAAACAGCTGCAGCGGCCAGCCCCCCCTTTTCCTCATCTGTGGCTGATCACAGAATTTTGCCCCCTTCCCGTGGATGTGGTGTGGGGCTTCATGCCTTCCAGGTCTGCCCTCACAATGTTCTGGGCCTCGCTGGGCCTGAGTTGAAGATTACCCACATGCTGTCACCGGCCTCAGAGTCTTTTTATGCCCAACTAAATGCACATCTTTCTCCAAAGGATTAGGATTTCTTTCCTCTCATATCAGGGTTAGATCTTAAGACGTGTCCGTGAGGTCTGATGCAGGCATCCATCTCTGAGCTGGCCATGTATGAGCCAGCATTGGTCCCAAAGCCATGAGGGAGCTTTAACGCAGGACTGAACCTGAACAATTCTGCTGTCACTCGTGGGTTTTTCTGTCTCTGTTTCCTCATTCTTTCCCCAGCTTCCCTTTGCTAACCTTTATGTTCTTTTGCATCTTCTTTTGTTGCATCTCTTTTCTTTTTTGCATCCTTGCTAGCCTTTTCCAGTCCTGGTATGTCTAAGTGTGAAATGGCAGACATGACCCTTGGGCACACGCTAATTTATTTTTAAGCACTTGCGACACTTTCCATTTCCGCCTTGCTTTCTTCTCTTCTATTACATTATCACCTTTTATTTCATCCTATATTTCCAAATCTTTCAGAAATCCTTTTGCTGAGATTTATGCTCTTGATTTTCCCTCTGCATGGCCTGATTCTAGTTATAAATCTAATTAGAAGATGGTAACTGCTTGGTTAAACAGTATTTCACTCACTTTGTGAAATCTGTGCCATTCACAATCTAATATTGTTTTGTCTCCTCCTTTCCATGGCATGTAGAAGAACAGAGGAGACTTCTTCAACCAGAATGTAATTAAACTCGTTGAACAAGCCCATATTACCTAATCATGTCATCAAATATTTGCTGAAAGAAAATCAGCAGCATCCACCAACCCAGTTCTTTCAAGTAATCTTATCCTCAGTTTAATAGTAATAGTTCATTAATGTAGTGACATCAATTAATCACAGCTGAGGTTCTGACCAGATTCTTTGTCTCAAGGTATCCTAAGTATAAAGTTTCTGCCTTGGTTTGTCTGGGCTTGCCCATATGGCAGGAACTTATTTGCTTGCCGTTACTAAGACACAAAATTCAAGAAAAACCTGGGATACAAAAGGAGTTTCCCGTTTAGAGGGAAGGACGTTTTTTCCCCCCAGAGTAATTTCCAAATGTCCTGAGTTAACTTGTACTCAAAATTTTCTACTAGAGTCCACTGAATTTGCCAAATTTTAAGTTGCGTTGATTTTTATAGGCATGTCCTATAAGATTCTGAGACACTAGAGCCCCGAGCCTTTTCCTCTTACAGGTTTATTAGCCGGCAAAAGAGGTTTATGAAGGGCCTGCTGAAAACGGCTGCTTCTGAAGGTGTGTAGCCAGCAGTAGTTTGGACCGTGCAGAAAGACTGTGCATTTAATATGCCATGGAGATATGTGGATTTAGGCAGAAATGTGGAGAAGTACAAGTCTTTACTGAGGCCTCTGAGCACAGGAATTATGCTGAATAACAGCAGCATTTTTAAGTTGTATATTACAATTGACAGGAGTGTTTCCTAAAAAAAAATTGTTGCTGATTTGTTTGGTGCCTGATTTATCCAGCAGAGCAACATACTGCAGTTTATTGCTTTCCGTTTTCCCTTTCTCCTGCCTGCTTGAAACAAGCTGACAAATGCAGCCTGTGTTTTCTTCGGAGCTAACGGGGAAATTGAGGGCTGAGGAAATAAGAAAACCGGTTTGAGAATCAAATAGTGCTTGAAGCGGCACGGCAGTTACCCAGCAGGAAGAATGCACTTCCCTAGTAAAGCACTTGCCTCTGGGATAAAAGCTTCCTGAAGAACAAGGTCTTTTGCCTTTGCTGAGCTAGAACTGCCTCTGGTGAGTGTGCGGTGCGGTGCCTAGTGGGCAGGAAAGTTGTGTTTTCTCTGAAGCCTGCTCTGGAGGCGACTGCTGCTGTCCTTGGGGCAGCGATGTACTGTGTGTCTTTCGCTTCCTGGCTATTCCTGCGTGGGATGGGGAGAGTGCTAGTCGGGCAGTAAGTGGCAAGCTTCCTTTGAAGGACGCTTGCAGGTCAACTGAATGTAATTTGAGTTACGCAGTGTGTTTTGCACTGCAGCGGTTTTCATTCATGACTGTCCTTATCATCTGTACGAATAGAAAAAACAGTGTTTTCTACTGGCTCAAGTAACCAAAGGCTCCTGATGAGTTTTCTCCACCAAGGAGAATCCTGTTCTGCACAGAGGTCTCTGTTCTGTCTGGGAACAGTGCACAGTGCGGCGTTTGCCTCCGGCACTGTGCGAGAATGGCCTGAGTATCCCTAACACTTTGCAGCCAAGGAGAGGGAGATACTAAATTTCCATTCATCTGTTGCTTTGTTAAGTGGCATTATGGGCTTGAGGCAGGTTTCCTGTGCTTTCTGCTCACTAAAGAGTTGCTTATTGCCATTAGGTATTTTGTGCATTTACTTACAACAGAAAATGGATCTGCACATTTACTGATTGCACTGCTCTCTGTTATCTTTGCGACAAAATATGCAGGGAATATTACGTGTGTTCTGCCTCCTAAAGTCAATGTGCTTTCTGCAGCTGCATAATTTAGACACAGTATGCGTTTGACTCGGAGGAGCCAGTCTGCAAACCGTGCTGTAGCTTGGGCAGATGGGCTAGGCAGGGGCAATAGGGAAGTCTGACAGTGCAGGATGAAGGACAAAGTCAATTCTTTCTCTCACATTGACCGTGCGCAGTACCATTTACTCAAAATGGCTCAAGATGTTTAAGATCAATGCAGATTTCAGCACTGCTCTATGGAGCCATGACTTTATGACTGTTTGATTTGTTTCCATGTCCACAGCTTGGTTCCTGGATAATAGATGAGAAGATCTGTCCTAGACACGGGGACACGTGGGACGCCCATGTTGAGCGGCTGAAAACAAATGCACTGTGTGGTGTTAGAGAAGAGGAGAAAGGGAACAGGGAATTCTCCTCCCTTCCTCAAGTTCCTGCTCAGCATGTGGTTATAATCGATCAGCCTTGGTCTGGCAGTGGTGGAAAAGGGACTCAGTGGAGAGAAAAGCAGGTCACGTTTTGGTGGAAGGATGAACATTGCCATGCTCCCCGCTGGCAAGCAGCTCCTGGGACAGTGGGTCTGAAAAGCCCACTTTTCTAGTCTCTTGAGGCATCTTGTTTGCAGATACCAGCACTTTGGAAAAATGTCTTTTCCTCTAGTTTTGCTTTACTGCATCAGAAACTTGTCATGGAGTCAATAGGACCGAAGTCTCTTTAGGCTCACAGGACTTGCCGAAGAAGAACAGACCCATGTTCAGACTGGTCCGGTCTTCTGTCTCCTCCGGTAGCTGGAATAAGCTTCCTCCAAAGAAGGCAGAAGCTGTACTGCATTTGCAGAGTGGCCTAACCTGAGGTCTAAATTGGTCTGAAACGCACTCAGAAGCAGATCTTCCATCTTTCTTCCTGTGTAGTTCATGCCCCTCTCAAATGACAGGTGCACCATGCAGAGGAGGATGGTGATGCAAAATTATCCTAGATTTCCCTCTTTAATCCAGATTAAGCATCTTAAAAATCTGTAATGTTTTGAAACATTAGCTAGTGCTCTTGTTTGCCATGGTTTTAAGGCAAACAGGCTTAACTTGGCGTACCTTTAAGTATTTTTAAGTAGGGTCAGATTTCCATAAGGTGTCTCAAACTGTGTACACCAAAATGGGGTTTCTTAGAATAACCATTTACTTTGGGAAAGGAAGGCCTATCTCAAAGTTCCCAAACACCCTTACAGTCTCTTCCCAGTGTTGCTATGTGACATCAGCCCAGTGGCACCAGCTCTGGCACTGTGACCCTGATTCATCCTTCCTAATTTTAGGTACAAGTCAGGAGCACAGTGTCTCCTGCAAAATCAGTAGAGAGAATTAGGCATTTCCTAGCTTAATCTCTCTCTTTGATGCCTCTCTCTTCAGCAGTGAAAGGAGGAACCTGCTTACCTGTATGTCCACTTTTACGCTGCCCCCAGGAGCCTGCGCTTTGGTAAGATAAATGCAGACTTGCTTGTACAAAGGAGAAAGCTGACTACCAGCTTTGGAAAGTGACTCTCAGGTCCAAGAGCGTGACTTTGTATGCTTACAGGACCCAAAGTAGAATGGGGGCTGTAAACCTCCGCAGAGCTTTGGGAAACGAAACAACCTTTCTGCCTGAAAATAGAGGTAAATCCAGATTCTGTTCTTAGGATGTGAAGCTAGCTAGGGGGGCTCATGAGAAGCCTCAAAGCCAGGAGGATGGGGTTTAAGGGCTGCAAAGCTTGTTTTAATTTTTAAGAAAAGTTTCCTTCTCTTCTAAAGGACAGGAGGAGGAGGGATAAGGAAGTCCACAGGGGAAATATTAATTTTCAGTCTTCTACTAGCATGTGTTGAGAACACTGTCTGCTTACAGCAATGAATGTTCACAACAAGCTTCTCATTCTCATGAAGGGAGACAGAAATGTGCTGCAGATGGCCCAGAAGTGGCTGTGGAAGAAAGCTGCCTAGAGGCAGCTGAACTCTGACAACAGCACAATTCGCAGGACTTTCAGATTGTCTCATATTCAGGAGACTTTATATGTGTCTGTACTAATTTTACGTGCCTTTTAATAGCACTGTTTGCATTATCCTGTTTGAAACTGGCCAAAATCGTTGCTGGCCCTTGAGCAGATAATAAACAGAATATACTGACTTATAAAAAAACAAGGCTGGCTGAGGGAACTTGTCCTAAACCAGAATTGCTCCAATCTGCTTTATTACTCCTTTTCCTTCCTCTTTCATTTCCTTTTCCAAAGTATAGCATTAAGTCTGCCTAGTGGCTAACAGGTCTATAAATCCTTCCCAAAGGAAAATAAGTCCTAACTCTCCCTCCGTACATCACAGCCAATTGATAATAGTTGTTGCTGTGGAGAAGTGTAGGATGATGCACTGCACGTTGCCTTAAACGTGCGCCAGTGTTGTCAGCCTGGTTAGGAGACACATTACTGTCCACTACTGTGGCTTACGTTCCTGCCACCCATTCCTTGACGGGACGGGGGCACTTGAAGATGAGTTTGTGTACTGAACGGGATTTAATATTCAGACTCAAGGTATCTGTTCTGTGGGCTTAGCATATGCAGCATTCCCATTTTTGAATTGCTTTTAGGGTTTTTTTTCGATATGTGAGGTTCAGTCCTGCAGTCGGGGTGCACACGTGGCTTAAGGAACCCTGGGATCAGGTCTGACATATTCAATAACGACAGCAGTTCTCTGTCCCTTGTGCTGTGGGTCATCATTTACCCCTTGGCACTGGTATGATCAGTGCAGCATCGCGTACAATGGATTGGGCATATTTTGATGAAGTCAGGCACAGATCTTGCTCTCTCTTCCTCGGTCCCTCTGCATTTCTCTTCTTGCCTCGCTCTCTCCTTCCCTCTCGTCTCTCACTAGCCTTGTTTCTCCTTTCTCTCTCCTTCACTCTTACTCTCTCTCTCTTTCTCTTGCTTTCTCTCTCTCCTGCTGTCTTTCTCTACCTCGCTTGCTCTCTTTTGCTTTTTTCTCTTCTTTCTCTCCTATCTGCCCGTCCTCCTCCCTCCTCCTGTCTTTCCCTCGGTTTGCCTCTCTCTCCTTCTCTCCTTCTCACCTTCATTCTCCTGGACTCTCTTTCTCTGCCCTTCTTTCCTTCTCTCCTTCTCCCACTTGGTCTCTTTCCCCCTCTGCTTCTCTCTTCCTCTCCCCAGAATTCCTGCCTTCCTGAGAGATCTCGCGCTCACCTGAGTTCTCACGCTCGCCAGAGTCCGCACTCACCAAGGTTCTTGCACTCACCAGAGTACGCACTCACCAGAGTTCCCGCGATCCCCAGAGTTCTCGCGCTCGCGAGAGTTCGCACTTGCCTGGTTTCTCGTGCTCGCCAGGGTTCACACTCCCCAGAGTTCCCGCCCTCCCGAGAGTTCTCGCGCTCGCCTGATTTCGCACTCACCAGGGTTCTCGCACTCACCAGAGTTCGTACTCACCAGAGTTCCCACGGTCGCCAGAGTTTGCGCTAACCTGAGTTCTCACGCTTGTCAGAGTTCGCATTCACCAGAGTTCCTGCACTCCCCAGAGTTCTCACACTCCCCAGGGTTCTCACGATCGCTAGAGTTCGCGCTTGCCAGAGTTCTTGCACTCACCACAGTTCCCGCGCTCCCCAGAGTTCCCGCACTCGCCAAAGTTGTCGCGCTCACCAGAGATCGCGCTTGCCAGAATTCCTGCGCTCCCCAGATTGCCCGCCCGAGAGATCTCGTGCTCCCCAGAGTTCTCACGCTCACCTGAGTTCTCGCGCTCGCCAGAGTTCGCACTCACCAGGGTTCTCATGCTTGCCAGAGTTTGTGCTTGCCAGAGTTCCTGTGCTCACCACAGTTCTCACGCTTGCCACAGTTGCCACGCGCCCCAGAATTCCCGCACTCACCAGAGTTCTCGCGCTCGCCAGAGTTCCCGCCCTCCCGAGAGATCTCATGCTCACCAGAGTTCGCACTTACCAGAGTTTGCGCTCACCAGAATTCCCGCGCTCGCCAGAGTTCACTCTCACCTGAGTTCTCGCACTCCCGAGAGTACGCGCTCCCCAGATTTCCTGCCCTCCCGAGAGATCTTGCACTCACCAGAGTTTGCGTTCACCAGAGTTCTCGCGTTTGCTAGATTTCCTGTGCTCGCCACAGTTCCTGCACTCACCAGAGTTTGCGCTCCCCAGAGTTCCCGCGCTCGCCAGAGTTTGCGCTCACCTGAGTTCTCGCGCTCACCTGAGTTCGCACTCACCAGGGTTCTCGCGCTTGTCAGAGTTCGCATTCGCCAGAGTTCTTGAGCTCACCAGAGATTGTGCTCACCAGAGTTCGCACTTGCCAGAGTTCCCGCGCTCGCCAAAGTTCCCGCGATCACCAGAGTTCGCACTCCCCAGAGTTAACGCTCAGCAGAGTTCCTGCGCTTGCCAGAGTTCGCGCTCACCTGAGTTCTCGTGCTCACCTGAGTTCTTGCGCTCTCCAGAGTTTGCACTCGCCAGGGTTCAAGCACTCGCCAGAGTTCACACTCGCCAGAGTTCCCGCGCTCCCCAGAATTCCCACGCTCGCCACAATTCTCGCGCTCGCCACAGTTCCCGCGCTCCCCAGAGTTCCCATGCTCGCCAAAGTTCTCGCGCTCCCCAGAGATCGCGCTCGCCAGAGTTCGCGCTTGCCAGAGTTCCCGCGCTCCCCAGAGTTCGCACTCCCCAGGGTTCTCACGCTCGCCAGAGTTCACGCTTTCCAGAGTTCTCGCACTCACCACAGTACCCCTCGCTCCCCAGAGTTCCCGTCCTCGCCAGAGTTCTCGCGCTCGCCAGAGATCGCGCTTGCCAGAGTTCGCTATCCCCAGAGTTCGCGCTACCCAGAGTTCTTGCACTACCCAGAGTTCCCACTCACCAGAGTTCTCGCGCTCGCCAGATTTCCCGTCCTCACCAGAGTTCGCACTCCCCAGAGTTCCTGCGCTCCCCAGATTTCTTGTGCTCACCAGAGTTCGCACTCACCAGAGTTCTTGCACTCCCCAGCGTTCTTGTGCTCACCAGAGTTTGCATTCACCAGAGTTCGCACACACCAGAGTTCCCACCCTCCCCAGAGTTCGCACTCGTCAGACTTCCCGCGCTCACCAGAGTTCCCGCCCTCCTGAGAGATCTCGCGCTCACCAGAGTTCACACTCCCCAGAGTTCCCGCTCTCCCCAGAATTCCCGCCCTCCCGAGAGATCTCGCGCTCACCAGATTTCGCGCTCACCAGAGTTCCTGCACTCGCCACATTCCCTCGCTCGCCAGAGTTCCCTCGCACCCCAGAGTTCCCATGCTCACCACAGTTCCCGCGCTCGCCAGAGTTCCCACCCTCCCGAGAGATCTCGGGCTCGCCAGAGTTCGCACTCACCAGAGTTAACGCTCAGCAGAGTTCTTGCGCTCACCTGAGTTCTCGCGCTCGCTAGAGTTCGCCCTCGCCAGGGTTCACGCGCTTGCCAGAGTTCCTGCACTCCCCAGAGTTCCCACGCTCATCAGAGTTCGCATTTGCCAGAGTTCTCGCGCTCGCCAGAGTTCGCTATCCACAGAGTTCGCGCTCGCCAGAGTTTGCACTCGCCAGAGTTCCCGCACTCGCCAGAGTTCCCGTGCTCGCCACAGTTCTCGTACTCGCCACAGTTCCTGCGCTCACCACAGTTCCCGCGCTCGCCACAGATCCCGTGCTCCCCAGAGTTCCCGTGCTCTCCAGAGTTCCCGTGCTCACAACAGTTCCCACGCTCACCAGAATTCGCGCTCCCCAGAGTTCTTGCACTCACTAGAGTTCGCACTCACCAGGGTTCTCGCGCTTGCCAGAGTTCCCGCGCTCCCCAAAGTTCCCGCGCTCACCTGAGTTCTCACGCTCGCCAGAGTTCGCACTCCCCAGAGTTCCCGCGCTCCCCAGAGTACGCACTCCCCAGATTTCGCGCTCCCCAGAGTTTGGGCTCGCCAGAGTTCACGCACTCGCCACAGTTCTCGTGCTCGCCAGAGTTCCCACGCTCCCCAGAGTTCCCGCGCTCGCCAAAGTTGTCGTGCTCGCCAGAGATCGCGCTCGCCAGAGTTCGCACTCCCCAGAGTTCTTGCGCTCCCCAGAGTTCCCACTCACCAGAGTTCTCGTGCTCACCAGATTTCTTGCGCTCCCCAAAGTTCACACTCGCCAGAGTTCCCGCGCTCCCCAGATTTCTCGCGCTCACCGGAGTTCGCACTCACCAGAGTTCTCGCGCTCGCCAGAGTTCTCGTACTCCCCAGAGTATGCACTCCCCAGAGTTCGCGCTCACCAGAGTTCTTCCGCTCACCAGAGTTCGCGCTCACCAGAGTTCCCGCACTCACCAGAGTTCGCACTCACCAGAGTTCCCACACTCCCCAGAGTTCCCGCGGTCCCCAGAACTCTCACGCCCACCAGAATTCCCACGCTTGCCAGAGTTCCCGCACTCGCCAGAGTTCCTGCGCTCCCCAGAGTTCCTGCGCTCCCCAGAGTTCGCGCTCCCCAGAGTTCTCGCGCTCCCCAGAGTTCACTATCCCCAGAGTTCTTGTGCTCCCCAGAGTTCGCCCTCACCACAGTTCTCGCGCTCGCCAGATTTCCCGCACTCCCCAGAGTTCGCACTCGCCAGAGTTCCCCCACTCCCCAGAGTTCTCACGCTCACCAGAGTTCGCACTCACCAGAGTTCTCGCGCTTGTCAGAGTTAGCACTCACCAGGGTTCTCGCAAATGTCAGAGTTCTCATTCGCCAGAGTTCCCGCGCTCCCCAGAGTTCCTGCTCTCCCCAGAGTTCTCACGCTCAGTAGAGTTCGCACTCGCCAGGGTTCTCGCACTCGCCAGTGTTCCTACTCCCCAGAGTTCCCGTGATCCCCAGAATTCCCGCCCTCCCGAGAGATCTCGCGCTCGCCAGAGTTCCCACGCTCACCAGAGTTCTCGCTCTTGCCAGAGTTTGCGCTCGCCAGAGTTCTCGCGCTTTCCAGAGTTCCCGCGCTCCCGAGAGATCTCGTGCTCGCCAGAGTTCGCGCTCACCAGAGTTCTCGTGCTCACCAGAGTTCTTGCGCTCCCCAGAGTTCCTACCCTTCCCAGAGTTCGCACTTGCTGGAATTCCCACGCTCCCCAGAGTTCTTGCACTCGCCAGAGTTCGCACTCACCAGAGTTCTCGCGCTCGCCAGATTTCCCGCGCTCCCCAAAGTTCGCACGCGCCAGAGTTCCCGTGCTCCCCAGAGTTCTTGTGCTCACCAGAGTTCGCACTCGCCAGACTTCCCGCGCTCCCCAGAGTTCGCACTCCCCAGAGTTCTTGCACTCACCAGAGTTCCCGCGCTCGCCAGAGTTCTCGCGCTCGCCAGAGTTCGCGCTTGCCAGAGTTCGCTATCCCCAGAGTTCGCGCTCCCCAGAGTTCTTGTGCTCCCCAGAGTTCCCACTCACCAGAGTTCTCGCGCTCGCCAGATTTCCCGTCCTCGCCAGAGTTCCCGCGCTCCGCAGAGTTCGCGCTCACCACAGTTCCCGCACTCGCCACAGTTCCCGCACTCGCCAGAGATCGTACTCCCCAGATTTGCACTTGCCAGAGTTCTCGCGCTCCCCAGAGTTCGCACTCACCAGAGTTCCTGCACTCCCCAGAGTTCCCGTGCTCACCACAGTTCTTGCACTCCCCAGAGTTCGCACTCCCCAGAGTTCCCGCGCTCCCCAGAGTCCCCGTGCTCACTCCACAGTGTTCTCACTCACCAGAGTGCTCGCTCTCCAGAGTTCATCCTCTCGCTCGAGTTCTTGCTCACCAGAGTTCGCGCGCTCGCCAGAGTTCAAGCTCACCGGAGCGCTCGCTCTATGTAGTGCTCACTTGCCTGAGAGCTCTCTCATGTGAGTGCTTACTCACCATACTGCTTGCTCACTGGAGTACTCATGCACCAGAGTGCTCAATCAGCAGAGTGCTCACTCGCCGGAATTCTCGCTTACCGGAGTGATCGATCACTGGAGTGCTCAGACACATGAGTGCTCACTCACCTGGGTGTTCACTCATGTGAGTGCTCGCTCAGAGTGTTCCCTCACTGGAGTTTCCACTCACTGGAGTGCTTGATCACCGGAGGGCTCACTCATGTTTGCACTGTCACCAGAGTGCTCAAACACGTGAGTGCTCCCTAACCAGGGTGTTTGCTTCTGTGAGTGCTCGCTCACCGGAGCACTCGCTCCACAGGGTGCTTGCTCACCACAGTGCTAACTCATGTGAGTGCTCACTCACCGGAGTGCTTGCTCCACAGGGTGCTCACTCACCGGAGTGCTCTGTCACCTCACTGTTCACTCAGAGTGCTCGCTCAACAGAGTGCTTGCTCATGTGAGCACTCACTCACCAGGGCGCTCGCTTACAGGAGTGCATGCTCTCTGTAGTGCTCAGTCCCTGGAGTTCATCTCATCAGAGTGCTCGCTCACTGGAGCGCTCAATTGTGTGAGCGCTTGCTCACCGGAGTGCTTGTTCACCAGAGTGCTCACTCTATGTAGTGCTCATTTGCCTGAGAGTTCACTCATGTGAATACTTGATCACCGGAGTGCTTACTCACTGTACTGCTTGCTCACTGGAGTGCTCACGTACCAGAGTGCTCGTTCACAGGAGTGTTGGCTCACTGGAGTGCACATTCATGTGAGTCCTTCCTCACCGGAGTGCTTGCTCCGAGTGCCTACTTACCAGAGTGTTCACTCAAAGGTGTGCTCACTTACAGGAGGGCTTGCTCACATGAGTGCTCGCTGAACACAGTCCTCGCTCCACAGGGTGCTCACTCACCAGAGTGCTCTGTCACCTCAGTGTTCACTCACCAGAGTGCTCGCTCAACAGAGTGCTCTCTCACCACAGTGCTCGCACACCAAAGCGCTCACTCATGTGATCGTTCACTCACCAGAGTGCTCGCTCATGTGAGTGATCCCTCTCCCGAGTGCTCAGTCACGTGAATTCTCGCTCACCAGGGTGTTCACTCACCAGAATGCTCGCTCACCAGAGTCTTCCCTCACTGCAGTGCTCTCTGGCTCCACAGAGTGCTCACTTGTGTCAGTGCTTGCTCACCAGAATATTCATTCACCAGAGTGCTCACTCACCAGAGTCCTTGCTCACTGCAGTGCTCATTCATGTGAGTGCTCACTCACCACAGTGTTCACTCACTGGAGTTTCCACTCACTGGAGTGCTTGATCACCAGAGTGCTCACTCATGTGTGTGCTCAATCACTGGACTGCTCGCGTGCCGGAGTGCTCGATCACTGGAGTGCTCACTCACATGAGTGTTCACTTAGCAGAGCGCTCGCTCACTGGATTTCTCACTCACCGGTGTGCACACTAACTGGAGTGCTAACTCATGTGAGCGCTTACCGGGGTGCTCGCTCACAGGGGTGAGTGCTCACTCACCAGAGGGCTCGCTAACCGGAGGGCTCTCTCGGTGGAAAGCTCACTCACCTGAGCGCTCGCTCACTGGAGCGCTCTTTTGGTGGAATGCTCGCTCACTGCAGTGATAGCTCATGTGATGGCTCACTCACAGGAGTGATCACTCACCAGAGTGCTCGCTTGCCAGACTACTCGCTCACAGGGTGCTCACTAGAGTGTTCATTCACCGTAGTGCTCATTAACCTGAGCACTCACTCACTGGAGTGCTCACTCTTGTGAGTGCTCACTCACTGGAGCGCTCGCTCGCCAGAGCGCTTATGCATGAGAGTGCTTGCTCACCAGAGTGCTTGCTCACTGGAGCGCTCTTTAATGCAAGTGCTCACTCACCAGAGGGATCGCTTGCTGGAGTGCTCACATTTGTGAATGTTCACTCACCGGGGGGCTCACTCAAGTAAGTGCTCGCTCACATGAGTGCTTTCTGGCTCACCAGAGTGCTCATTTGTGTGATTGCTCCCTCGCCGGAGCACTCCCTTGCTGTAGTGGTCCCTCATGTGAGTGCTCGCTCAGCAGAGTACTCACTGCAGTGTTCTCTTGCTGGAGTGCTCACTCACCGGGGCACTCACTCAGAGGAGTGCTCGCTCAGAGGAGCACACACTAATGTGAGTGGTCACTCAACAGAGGTCTCACTAACCGGACTACTCATTCACCAGAGTGCTCACTCACAAAAGTACTCATTCACGTGAGTGCTCTCTCGCCAGAGAGTCTACTTGTGAAAGTATTCACTCACTGGAGCGCCTGCTCACATGAGTGCCCGCTCACCAGAGAGCTCACAAATGTGAGTGCTCGCTCGCCAGAAAAACTCGCTCACCGGAGTGCTCACAAATGTGAGTGCTCAAACATGTGATTGCTGCACTCAGAGTGCTCGCTCGCTCCCTGGAGTGCTCAGTCGTGTGAGGTGCTCGCTCCCCAGAGTGTTCTGTCACCGGAGTCCTCACTCCCCAGAGTCCTTGCTCCCTGGAGTCCTCACTTGTGTGAGTGCTCGCTCACCAGAGTGTTCACTCACCAGAGTGCTCGCTCACTGGAGTACTCACTCAAATGAGTCCTCGCTCACCGGAGCGCTCAATCGTTTGAGTGCTCGCTCACCAGAGTGCTCATTCATGTGAGTGCTCACTCACCAGATTGTTCGCACACTGAAGTTTCCACTTACCATAGTGCTTGATCACCGGAGTGCTCATTCACTGGAGTGCTCGCTCACTGGGCTGATCACCTGCCCGAGTGCTCTCTCACAGGAGTGCACGCCCGCCAGAGAGCTTGCTCGCCTGCTGGAGTCTTCACCCACCGGAGTGCTTGCTCAGCGGAGTCCTCGATAATCAGAGTGCCCCCTCACCAGAGTGCTCCCTCTTGTGATTGCTCACTCACCAGAGTGCTCACTTGCCTTTTGTGCTCACATGAGTGCTCGCTCATGTGTGCTCACGTGACTGCATGTTCTCTCATGTGAATGTTCACGAGTGCTCGCTCGTGTGAGTGCTTGCTCAACTGAGTGCATGATCATGTGAGTGCATTCTCACGTGAGTGCTCGTTCGCATATGTGCGTGGTTGTGTGAGCACTCACGCGAGCACGCACGAAAGGAGCGATGCACTTCACCCGTAAGAGGGAAGCAGCACTACATTTATTGCAGTAAGACAGCGACTTAACGTTGAACCTTTTCCGTAGGCACTGATAGCTCCTGCTCTCGACACGCGCGCACACCTTTCGCTCTGGGGCCAATGGTGCTCTTGGTAGGCACCGATGACTCTTGACGTTGACCGTTTTTGACCTCGACGGGCCTTGGCAAGTATTGATTTCCACATGTTTTGTCAGGGCACGACATCCCTAGCTGTCACTCTCGGTACGCATCGCTCCCGCTCCATCTCAACAGGCACCAAGGCCTGTGGATTTCCAGACCCACTTCGAGGTATCGAGAGCACAACGGATCCTTGGTTCTTGGTAGCTGTCGCTATCCATCCTTGCCGATAGCCATCGATACCTCTCCATCTCAACAGGCATCTCTTGCATTCACCCTCACTCCCAGTTTCCTCTTGGCAGGCATCGAACCTGTTGACCTCAGGCCTCCTCAATATCGAGCACCATCGATACCTGTCCAATTCCACACCTATCGAGAGGGTTCGATAACAATATTGATATCAAATCCTATTGATAAGCACCAGTACCCCTTGCTCCACACGCGCATGCATACCTTGCTCTCCAAGGCCCATGCTGCTCTCCCGAGGTAATGACAACTATCGACATGGACCATTTTTGACATCGATGGGCCTTGACGAATATTCATTTCCAGGTGTACCTCTAGGGCACGATACCCTACCTTATCCTTCCCTCTCGGTACACATCGATACCTCTCCATCCCAACAGGCTTCAAGGACTCTCCATTTCCAGACCCACGTAGAGGCATCAATACCACTGTGCATTGACAGCTATCGATAAGTGTCTGTATCCATCCCTGCCGACAGCCATCGATACCTCTCCATCTCAACAGGCATCGATCGCTTTTGATCTTGCCCCCCCTTTCCTCTTGCCAGGCATCAAATGTATCAACATCGATCCCTCTCAATATTGAACATCATCGATGCCTGTCCAAAGCCACAGCTATAGAAAGCCATCGGTATCAAGAGTGAGTGTCAGAGGGGTATGATATGTCAGGGGGTTTAATAAATTGCAAGGGGCATAATAAATGGGGGGGGGCGCGATATCGATCAATACAGATATGAAACCCTATCGATAGGTACTGATACGTCTGCTTCCCCACACGCATGCTTACCTTTCGCTCTGTGGCCCATGCTGCTCTCCCTAGGCATCGACAACTATCGACATTGTTTTTGACATTGACAGGCCTCCACCAGTATTGATTTCCATACCGATCACTAGGGCACAGCTTCCAAGTATGTCCATCCCTCTCACTACACATCCATACCTCTCCATGTCAATAGGCATGGAGGCTTTTCGATTGCCATATGCATTTAGCGGCATCAAGAACACTGTGCATCTAGATGTATCGGTGACCGTCGGTATCGACACGTGCCCACAGCCACCCATACCTCTCATCTCAACAGGCAGCTATCGCTTTTGCGCTCGCCCCCATTTTGCTCTTGGGAGGCACTGAACGTATCAATATCGATCCCTCACAAGATCGAGCAGCATCGATGCCTGCCGAATTCCACACCTTTCGAAAGGGTTCGATGTAGATATCAAGAAGACATGGAGGGGGTGTGTGATATGTCAGGAGGGCCTGTAATAATGAGCAGGGAGGCATAAGAAGTGGCTGGGGGGCTTAATAAATGGCTGTGGGGGGCGTAATATGTCATAAAGGAGCGAAAGAGATGGCGGGGAGTGTAATATGTCAGCAGAGGGCATAATAACCGGCGGGGGGTGTAATAAGTGGCTGGGAGGGCATAATATCTCAGAAAGGGGCATAACACATGGCGGAGGAGCAAAATAATTTACAGGGGGCTTCATAAATAACAGGGGGGCAATATCAATCAATACGGAACCCTAGTGATAGGCACCAATACCTCTCTTTCCCTACTCGCACACATACCTTTTGGTCTAGAGCCCACGGTGCTTTCGGTAGCCACCGATGACTATTGACGTTGACTATTTTTGACATCAATAATAAGATATTAATAATAAGTGGAGGGGATGTGTGTTTTATCAGGAGGTGGTGTAATAATGAGCAGGGAGGCCTAAGAACTGGATGGGGAGGTTAATAAATGGTCGAGGGGGCGCAGTATGTCCTAAGGGGGCGTAACAATTGGCGGGATGGTGTAATACGTCGGAAGGGGACATAAGAACCTGCAGAGGGGTGTAAGAAGTGCCCAGGGCAGGGGGTGATAAGTTGTGGGGGGGAGGGCGTAAGAAATGGAGGAGGGGTGCAATATGTCTGAAGGGGCCAAATAAGTGGTGGTGGGGGCCTAATATGTTAGAAGGGGTGGGGGTGTAATAAATGGCAGGGGGACATTATATGGCGGAAGGGAGTGTAATAAGTGGCGGGGGGGCGCATTATGTCGGAAGGCGGCATAATACCTGCCGGCGGTATAGATAAAGGCACAAGGTTGGTCCAGAGTACCAGGGTCTCGACCCTGCCACAGCCCCTAGGAAGCAGCCGAGACTCTGCAAGGGAGAGCGAGAGGGAGGGGGGGCTGTCACCATAAGCTGCCTGCAAAGCGAGAAACCAGCAGCGCTGGGAGACGCCACGGCCTGAACCCGCTTCCAGGGAAGCCCCACACGGGGCTTCTGACTTGTCCTTTCCACAGAGCAGCGCCACGAGGTCGCTCTCCTCTGCCCAGCGCCGCCGGGAAAGCCTTTCCCGGCACATCACCCCCCTCACAGGGGCCGGACATGGCCCCTGGGTGCGAGGGCAGGGCTCCTCGCACGCTCCCAAGACCCGTGAGGCAGCGTAGCCTCCCCTCCCAAGCCGCTCGCCCCAGTGCCTCGCTGCTCCCTCCTGGCCCTCCTGCCTTGCTGGTTTCTTCCAGCAAGAGCCCAGGAAGCCACAGGCCCCTCTTCCCCCTGTTCCTGCTCAAAGGGGCCACGGCTCCTCCCAGCACCCTCCCCGACGCCTTGCAGCGCATGCACAACCCCAGCTGCACCGTGCCCTGCACGACACCTCGCCGTGGTCACCCCAAAGGGCTCCTGGACTTCTCAATATTGTTGCAGGAGCCAGAGGAGCTGCTCCCAGGCGTGCTTGTGGTGCTCCTCCGCGTGCACGAGGACACCCATCATGGCACCCATCGCCCTGAGGACAGCCTGCTTGACCTGCTGCGGGACAGGGACACACCGTGTCGAGGGCTGAGGGAGAGCTCACCTCCCCCAGGCACCAGCCTGCCCTTCCCGCACAGGGGGCTTTCCCTTCCCCTTCATCCCTGGCGAGAAGGGCTCGCTCGCCAGCACGGACAGCGTTTCCTCCCCGTGCCCTGGAGCCCACCCTGCCAAAAGGCCCCAGGATTCGCATGCTTCCCGGCATGTTCCCAGCCCCGCGGCTCCCAGCTCAGAGCCGCTACGGGGAGCTGCTGTCCTGCTGCCAGCCAGCACCGCTCGCTGCGGCACGTGGCCTGCAGGCTCCCGGCTTGGGGCACTTGCACGGCCAGCCTGCTGCCTTGGGCTCCTCGCACAGCGCCGCGCACAGCCCGACCGGCCCCCGCGGATGTGCCCACCGCTGCCCACGGCTGCAAAAGCAGCAACGCTCACCTCTTCCTCCTCACAGCCCCGCCAGTTCCTGCGCACGCAGCAGAAGAGGAGGTAAGTGGGAGCACAGAGCTGGGCTGCCTCCAGGCGAGGGAAGGCACATTGCTCCCATTCGCGGAAGTACGTGGTTATCCCTCTGCACCACTGCTCCACAACCGCAGCACCACAAGGGAAACAGGATCGCGCCAAAGCCTCTGACCCGCAGAAGACCTTGCGCCAGCCCCCACGCCTGCTTGAAGCCAAGGCCAGGCTTGCCAGGGCTCAGGTTGCCAGGAGATCCGGCTTCAGGAACATGCTGGCCCACGGGCTGAGATGTCTGCATTGAAATGCTGCCTTCTTTCTCCCCACTTCCACCCCAGCACCCCTTTCCCTCCGCACAGCCTCACTCCTCCACCACTGCCTGCTGCAGCCCCTGCCTCTTCCTTCCCAAGCGTTTGCCCCTCGGCCCAGGCCTGGAGGTTTGGGCAATTCTTTCTTGTGCTCTCCCTTAAAGCCCACAAACACAAAACCAGGCTGCCCTGCAGAAAAGGGAAGGGGGGGGGGGCAAAACTGGCCAGAGCTCAGCCGAAGACAGCTAAAATTTGCCAGGAGGCAAGTGGGGCAACGGAGGCAGCGAAGGCACCCAGGAGCTCCTCGGGCCAGCTGCACCGAGCGCCAGCCCGGCCTGCCCGCAGACACCTCTGGCGGCACCTGCTGCTCCTATGCGTTCAGGGCTGCCGGGCTCAGTTTGGGGCTGCCGAGGCCAAGGCCGGAGCTTGCCGCAGGCTCAGCCCTGCCAGCACCACCTCCCTTACAGCTGTGCAGCAGAGTCTCTCCCCTCCCGAAGCCACCAGCTGCAAGTAGCAGCTGCATCTAGTCCAGGCTGCTCTCACAGCAACAGGCAGCTCCCACCCAGCCCCCTGCGTTTCCCCAGGTCCCGGCCCTGAGCTCAGCAGCCCCCGACCTCCGCAGAGCCCAGCACGGCCGCGCTGCCAGAAGTGCTCACGGCACCAGGGGCTGCACGAGGTTAGTGGTAGGGGCTCTGGGGCTGACGACAGATGAAATAACTAGCTCTGTGGTGAGCGTGGAGGCTGTGG
This sequence comes from Apteryx mantelli, assembly GCF_036417845.1. Classification (NCBI taxonomy): domain Eukaryota; kingdom Metazoa; phylum Chordata; class Aves; order Apterygiformes; family Apterygidae; genus Apteryx; species Apteryx mantelli. Next base: position 26,148,675 of record NC_089991.1, read on the forward strand.
CCGGGGCAGCACTCATGCTGCAGCAAAGAGTTTTGTGGTTCTGGCACGACCGTGGCTCTGCTCAGCACCTGGGCACTGTTGGGCAGGACTCGCACAGTGCAAGCGGCTCCTTGCTGGCTGCAGACCCTCATGGGCTCGCTCTGCCTCTGTCTCCCCTGCTTGTCTCATCTCGCAGCAGGGCCCGCCCAGCAGCGGCACCCCACACAAAGTGCCCCAGCTTCAGCCCACCCCACAAAAGACCCCTCAGCGCTGGGCTCCTCACAGCGCCTGATCCCAGCCCTGCAGCCTGGGGCCCCAGGGAACAGGCCCTGCTCTGCCCACTTAGGCTGCCTGCGCTTGCACCGGCTCATTACTACTTTCAAATGCCCGGCCCATCACCAGCTGTTAAAGCAACTTGCCCAAAACCTCCACGCAGCCTAAACTAGACGCTGCTTTGGGGAAAACTCCCTTGTCCTTGCTTAGAGAGGCTGCCTTTATTCCGCGAGCTGATCCTGTGCGTTATCTACATGAGCCCTCACCCTTTTCACTACGCTTGCAACTTTTTCAGCCTTTCAACTTTCTCAACCCTTTTTCGACCTTTTCACTGAGAAGCCCCTAATGGAATCACACTATAGCAAGAGGACTCACTCTACGCAGAGAGCAAGAAGGGTTTGTACTTGGTTCCAACAGTCAAGAAACCTTTTCTTGAGCTCAAAAGCTGCACATCCACTGCAAAGTAGATTCATGTGGCCCCAAACTATGTTCAGTAAGTGCTGCTGTATCCGAGTGACTTTCCTTACTACCATCCCCACCCAGCTGTGTTTGCTTTAAGATTATCATTACCCCTGCAGCTAATTTGCTGCATCTATGATGTATAGGGAAGGCAGTTGAGTTATGGATAATTTGAAGGTCGTGCATCTTGCGGTGAATTTATTGTGGGGGTTTTTTTTAGTTTCAAGTTTTATATACCAGGCATGCACAGAATTTCCCTTTAGGCTCAAGCAGATACAAACAGCTCTGTCTCAGTTTTCACAGTGCCAAGCTCATACATTCCTCCTATGGCACAACCAAACCAAGAGCTGTCCTTTAGTTTAAAGCAGAAAATGGTAGGCTGAGGCAAAATTAAACACACACAGAGAGAGAGAAATGAATCACCCCCCCCTATTCAGAACCAGATGAGGAGGTTAAAAAATAAATAAATAAATAACCCAAAGCCTGGGAAAAAAACCCACCCACGGAAGATGTTTTGGTATTAACCCTGCTGGGGCAGCTGCTAACACAACTGCTTGCCAACCAAAGGGCATTAGCCCAACCAGCGTGTCAGCACAGTTGACCCAGGAAGGCTCGTGCATGCACAGCATGGCGCGCGCAGTGATTCCCTTTGCCTGTATTGACCTGACAGGGGGTTGGTAATTCTGCTTTGCCTCAACTGCCGCAAAAACAACAAAACCTTTCCGAAAGCCAGGCGGAGAGCTGATGGCATTGGAGCAGCTCAGTCTCAGGGGAGAAATCCAGCAATACCTGATCAAAAGAAAATTGGAAGCACAGGCTCAGTGTCGCTGCCCACATCCCCCCTTCAAAATGCGCCTTCCCCCTCACCCCTCTGGGCTGTGTCCATTCCTGCCCTCCCATGACACCCCCAGCCCCATCCCACCCACATCCATGCTGGGAGCTACCAGAAGACTGAAGATCCTCCCTGCTTGTCCCAAGCCACCCCCAGGCTCCAGAGGGTCGTCTGACAACAGCAGAGCCTGAGTGCCTGAGTCCGTGCATGCGTGCGTGAGAGCTTCCATGCATGCGTGCTCGCGTGAGTGTGTGAGTGCCCACTCACATGAGTGCGTTAGTCCTCGCGTGAGTGCTCACGTGAGTGTGTGAGCAAATGAGTGCCTGAGTGCTCGAATGTATGATTGCTCATGTGAGTGAGTGTTCACGTGAGTGAGCACATGAGTGCGTGCGTGAGTTCTCACGTGAGTTAGTGCTCACGTGATTGCTCGTTTGAGTGCTCGCGTGAGTTCATGAGTGCGTGCATGAGTGTGTGCATGAGTGCATGAGTGCTCACTGAAATGAGTGCTCACGTGAGCGCTCACGTGAATGAGTGCTCACAGGAGTGAGTGCGTGAGGGAGTGCGTGAGTTTTTGAGTGAGTGCGTGAATGCCTGAGTGCATGATTTTGTGACTCAGTGAGTGAGTGCTCACGTGAGTGCTCATGTGAGTGAGTGTGTGAGTGGTCGCCTGAGTGTGTGAGTGCTCACGTGAGAGAGTGCTCTAGTCTGTGCGTGAGTGATTGCTCGCGTGAGTGCATGAGTGCTTGCGTGAATGCCTGAGTGAGTTCGTGACTGCATGAATAAGTGCTTGCATGAGAGCTCACATGAGCGCTCATGTGAATGAGCACTCACATGAGTGAGGGCTCGCATGAGAGTGAGTGCATGAGTGACTGCGTGAGGGCTCGCGTGAGTGAGTGCTCACTTGAGTGTTCACTTGAGTGAGTGAGTGCTCGTGTGAGTGAGTGCTCACGTGAGAGAGGGCTCGCATCAGTGCTCGCGTAAGTGCGTGCGTGCTTGCTCGCGCGAGTGAGTGCTCGTGTGATTGCTCGCATGTGAGAGTGTTCGTGTGAGTGCATGCTCGTGTAAGTTCTTGCTCACTTCAGTGCTCGTGAGTGCATGCTCGCATGAGTGCGTGCTTGCGTGATGGCTCGCTCGCGTGAGTGCTCACATGAGTGCTTGCTTGCATGAGTGTGTGCTCACGTGAGTGCCTGCTCATGTGAGTCAGTGCTTATGTGAGTGCTCACATGAGTTGAGTGCATGAGTGCATGAGTCAGAGTGCGTGAGTGCTCGCGTGAGAGATTGCTGTTCTGAGAGTGCTCGCGTGAGAGAGTGCGTGAGTGCGCGAGTATGTTAGTGCGTGAGTGCTTGTGTGAGTGACTGAATGCGTGAGTGAGTGCTCGCAGGACTGAGTGCTTCCGTGAGTGCTCACCTGAGTGATTGCTTTCATGAGTGCTCGCGTGAGTGCGTGCTCGTCTAAGTGCTTGCTCGCGTGAGTGCTTGTGTGAGAGCATGCTCGTGTGAGTGCATGCTCGCATGAGTGCTCATGTGAGTACTTGTGTGAGTGCTCCCTCACGTGAGTTCTCATTCACAGGAGTGTGTACATCAGTGAGTGCATGAGTCAGTGAGTGTGTGCATGAGTGCTCGCGAGTGCGTGAGTTCCTGTGTGTGTGTGAATGCTCGTGTGAGAGTGTCCTCATGTGAGTGAGTGCTCACATGAGTGAGTGCTGGAGCAAGTGCTCACGTGAGTGTGTGCATGAGTGCGTGAGTGCTCGGATGAGTGAGTGCTCACGTGAGTGCTTGTGTGAGTAAGCACTCAGGCAAGCACGCACTCATGCGAGCAAACACTGATGTGAGTACGCACGCACTCACGCGAGCACTCACACACTCACTCATGTGAGCACTCACGCATTGCCTCACACGATCACTCACTCACGCAAGCACTCATGCGAGCACTCCCTCACGCACTCACCCAGGCAAGCACTCACGCCCGCGAGCACTCTCTCACCCATGCACTTTCTCACGTGAGCAAGCTCTCACGCACTCACTCACGCATTCACTCTTTCATGCGCTCGCTCACGCACTCGCGCACGCACTCACGCGCTCTGTCGCGCGAGCACTCATGCACGCCTAGCCTTTGCTCTGGGGCGGATGTCGCTCTCGGGAGGCACCGCTGCCTATCGACGTTGACCGTCTTTGATAGCGACAGGCCTCCACGAGTCTTGATTTCCGTCCGCGTTGCTCGGGCACGACGTCCGTAGCTCGCCGTGCCCCTCGGTGTGCATCGCTCCCTCTGAGCTTCCAGAGGCCCCGAGGCCCGGCCCTTTCCATGCCTCCTCCTAGGGATCGATAGCGCTGGGTCTCCGTAGGTGTCAGGAGCTGAAGATATTCATGCCTGCAGTGAGTACACTTGTGCACGAGCACTCCGGTGAGGGAGCACTGATGTGAGCGAGCACTCTGGTGAGTGAGAACTCTGTGTGAGCACTCACACGTATGAGCACTCCAGTGAGCAAAAATTCCTTTGAGCGAACGCTCCAGTCAGTCAGCTCCAGCGATCAAGCACTCCGGCAATTGAGCACTCCGGGGAGCAGTTACAGGAGTGAGCACCTCGGTGATTGAACACTCTCATTAGTGAGCACTCAGGTGAGGGAGCACTCATACGAATAATCACCGTGGCGAGCGAGCAGTCCGGCGAGCAAGCACTCCGGTGAGCGAGCACACCGGTATGCTAGCACTCCTGTTACTGAGCACTCCAGTGAGTGAGCGCTCACATGTATGAGCACTCCAGTGAGCAAGTACTCCGGTGAGTGAACACTGCAGGGAGAGAGCACTCCAGTGAGTGAGCACTCTGGTGAGCGAGTGCTCCATTGAGTGAGCCATATGGCGATGAAGCACTCCGGCAATGGAGCACTCTGGTAAGTGAGCACTCTGGGGAGTGAGCAGTTACACGAGTGAGCACTCCGGTGAGCAAGTACTCCAATAAGTGAACACTCTCATTAGCAAGCACTTGGGTGAGGGAGCACTCATACGAATGATCACCCTGGTGAGTGAGCACTCACGAGAGCGAGCAGTCTAGCGAGTGAGCTGTCTAGCGAGTGAGCTCTCCGGCAAGTGAACACTCCGCTGAGTGTGAATTCATGTGAGTGAACACTTTGGTGCATGAGCACTCCGGTGAGTGAACACTCACACAGTGAACACCCTGGTGAGCGAGCACGCTGGTGAGCGATCTCTCTGGTGAGCGAGCATACCGGCCAGTGAGCACTCTGGTGAGCGAGGACTCCAGTGAGTGAACACTGTTGAGAGAGCACTCCTGTAAGCAAGCACTCAGGTGAGGGAGCACTCTGCTGAGCGAACGGAGTAGTGAGCATCACTCCAGTGAGCAAGCACTCTGGTGAGGGAACACTCAATTGAGCAAGCACTCGGGTAAGTGAGCACTCCAGTGAGTGAGCCTCACATGAGTGGCCACAGCGGTGAACAAGCACTCCAGCGAGCGAGCACTCCGGCAAGCGAGGTCTCTTGCCAGCGAGCAGTCCGGTGAGTGAGCACACTAGCAAGCGGGCACTCTGGCGAGCGAGCACTCCAGTGAGCGCTTACTCCAGCGATCACTCTGGCGAGTGAGCACTCTGGGGAGTGAGTACTCATTCAAGTGAGCACTCTGTTGAATGAGCACTCTAGTGAGTGAGAACTCCGGTGAGGCAGCACTCTTCAGAGCGGGCAGTCCAGTGAGTGAGCACACTGGTGATCGAGTAATCCAGTGAGGGAGCACTCTGGTGAGTGAGCACTCTGCTGAGTCAGCACTCACATGAGAGAGCATGCCGGTTAATGAGCACTCATGTGAACGAGCACTCCAGGGAGTTGAGCACTCCGGTGATCGAGCAGTCCATTGAGCGAGCACTCTAGTGAGAGAGCGCTTTGGTGAGTGAGCCCTGCGGCGAGAGATCACTCCGGTGAGGCAGCACTCCTGTGAGTGGACATTCTGGTGAGGGAGCACTCTGGTGAGTGAACACTGTTGAGAGAGCACTTCTGTAAGCAAGCACTCAGGTGAGGAATCACTCCGGTGAGCGAGCACTCCAGTGAGCGAGCAGTCTGGTGAGGGAGCACTCCGGCAAGCAAGAAACCCTTTGAGTGAGCACTGCTGTGAGTGAGCACTCTGGTGAGCGAACACTCAAGTGAGCGAGCACTCCAGTGAGGAAGTTTTCCGGTGAGCGAGTATTCCGGGGAGCAACAACTCAGGTGAGGGATGACTCTGCTGAGGAATCACTCCAGTGAGTGAACAATCCAGTGAGCAAGTACTCCTGTGAGGGAGCACTCCAGTGACTGAGCACTCTGGTGAGTGAACACCCTGGTGAGTGAGCACTCATGCATGTGAGTACGCTGGTGAGCGAGCACTCCAGTGAGTGATCAGTCCGGTGAATGAGCATTCTTTTGAGCAAGCACTTTGGTGAGTGATGACTCCGGTGAGTGAGCATTCACATGAGTGAGAACTCTGGTTAGTAAGCACTCTGGTGAGTGATGGCTCCAGTGAGCGAGCACTGTGGTGAGTGAGCACTCAAATGAGTGAACTCCCTGGTGAGGGAGCACTGCGGTGAGTGAGGACTGCTGTGAGCCAGCCCTCCGCTGAGAGAGCCCTCCGCTGAGAGAGCACTCCGGCATGTGAGCACTCCAATGAGCCAGCACTCATTCAAGTGAGCACTCCAGTTAGCGAGCACTCCAGTTAGCAAGCACTCTTCTGAGAGAGCACTATTGTGAGAGAGCACTATTGTGAGCAAGCACTCTGGTGAGTGAGCACTCCAGCGAGCAAGCACTCCGGTGAGCGAGGACTCCAGTGAGCGATTACTCCAGTGACCACTCTTGCGAGCGAGCTCTCTGGTGAGCGAGCTCTCTGGTGAGCGAGCCTCACATGAGTTACCATGGCAGTGAATGAGCACTCCAGTGAGCAAGCACCCTGGCAAGCGGGCACTCTGGCGAGCGAGCACTCCGGTGAGTGATTACTCCAGTGAGCATTCTTGTGAGTGAGCACTCTGGTGAGCAAGCACTCTGGTGAGCCAGCACTCCAGTGATTGAGCAGTCACATGAGTGAGCCCTCCAGTGAGTGAGCAATCACGTGAATCAATACTCCGGTGAGCATTACGGTGAGTGAGCACTCGTGAGTGAGCACTCATACAAAAGAGTACTCCAGTGAGCAAGCACTCCAGTGAGTGAACACTCTAGGGAGTGAGTGCACACTCCCCAGAGTGCACATTCCCCAGAGTGTGCAGTGACAGAAGTGCCCACTCCCCAGAGTGCCCACTCCCGGGATAGCCCATTCACGTGAGTGCACACTCAGCAGAGCACCCGCTCACGGGAGCGCCCAGTCATGACAGAGAACACTCCCCGGAGTGCCCACTCCCCAGAGTGCTCACTCCCCGGAGCACCCACTCACTGGAGCGCCCACGCACCAGAGCCCCCACTCACTGGAGCGCCCAGTCATGGCAGAGAACACTCCCCAGAGTGCCTACTCCCCAGAGTGCCCACTCACGGGAGTGCACATTCTCTGGAGTACCCACTCACTAGAGTGCATGCTCCCCGGAGTGCTTGCTCCCCGGAGTACCCACCCTCCGGAGCATGCACTCACTGGAGCACCCATGCACCAGAGCACCCACTCACCGGAGCGCCTAATCATGGCAGAGAACACTCCCCGGAGTGCCCACTCCCCAGAGCGCCCTCTCACGGGAGCGCCCACTCACGGGGGTTCTCACGGGGGTGCAAACTAACAGAAGTGCATGCTCCCCATAGTGTGCACTCACAGGAGTGCACCCTTGCCTGAGTCCTCCCTCACCTGAGTGCTTGTTCACATGCGTGCTCACTTGCATGAGTGCTTGCTCACCTGAGTGCTTGCTTGCATGCATGAGTGGGTGAGTGTGAGTGTTTGTGTGAGTGCTCACTCACGTGAGTGCTTGATCACATAGGTGAGTGTTCATGTGAGTGCTTGCTCAAGTGAGTGCTCACTCACATAGGTGAGTGCTCAAGTGAGTGCTCACTCGCATGAGTGCTCACTCATGTTCTCACTCATGTGAGTGCTTGCTCACGTGAGTGCTCGCTCGTGTAGGTGAGTGCTCACGTAGGTGAGTGCATGCTCACATGAGTATGTGCTCACATGAGTACTCGCTCGTGTGAGTGCATGCTTGCCTGAGTGAGACTCCTTCGGAGAGGAGCCTAGGCGTGGCTGAATCCTGTCCTAGTCTCAGACTTGCTCAACGGTTTATGTCTCAGGGATTAGGTGTGCAGTTAGTCAGAGATATAACTCGGCAAAGTTCGCAGGGGTTCAGCACGCTATTAATCACTTCCCAAGGATCTGGGGCGGGTAAGGAATCTCTCAGCCTCGAGGAGTGACCGTGAGAGGTGTCCCTGCTCAAGAGGAGGTTCTGCAGTGCAGCCCGCTGCCGTGCAGGAGAGCTCCATGGGCTCTGGGCTGCCCCCTATTTATGGGGGGGGGATGATTGACTCACAGTCATATTTGCATGCTAGATGGGCCTTAATTGGCGCACGCTCAACTAGCCCCTACATAGGTGCTGCTTACAGGAGGTCAGGTTGAGGGGGAGAGAGCACATCAGTGGGGGGGGGGGGGAAGGAGCACACTGTCACGTCATCGAGGCCTGTCGAATTCCACACCTGTCGATTGGCTTCGATATTAATATTGAAGACCATCGATAGGCACCGATACGTCCCGTTGCCGACACGCGCGCATACCTTTCGGTCTGTGGCCGATGTTGCTCTTGGTAGGCACCGATGACTCTCGACATTGACCGTTTTTGACCTCGACGGGTCTCGGTGACTATTAATTTCCACACTTATCGCCAGGGCATGACATCCCTAGCTCTCCGTCACTCTCGGTACGCATTGCTCCCGCTCCATCTCGACAGGCATCGAGGCCTGTCCATTTCCAGAGTCGCTTCGAGGCATCGAAAGCACAACAGATCCTTGGTTCTTGGTAGCTGTCACTATCGATCCTTGCCGATAGCCATCGATACCTCTCCATCTCCACAGGCATCTATGGCTTTTGCTCTCTGCCCTGTTTCGCTCTCGGTAGGCGTCGACCATATCGACACAGATCCCTCTGAAAATGGAGCAGCATCGATGCCTGTCAAATTCCACACCTATCCATAGGGTTCGATGTGGATGTCAATAATAAGTGGAGGTGGCACGAGATATGTCGGAAGGTGGCCTAACACGTGGGGGTGTTGCGGTAACAAGTGGCAGGGGGGTGCAAAAAGTGGTGGTGGGGGGGGCGATATCGATCGATAAAGATATGAAACCCTGTCGACAGGTACCAATGCCTCTGCTTCCCCACACCCGTGCATACCTTCCGCTCTGCGGCCCGTGCTGCTCTCCCTACACACAGACGACTATCGACATGGACCGTTTTTGACATTGACGGGCCTTGGCGAATATTCTTTTCCAGACGTACCGCTAGGGCCCGACATCCCTACCTATCCTTCCCTCTCGGGACGCATCGATACCTCTCCATCTCGACAGGCATCGATCGCTTTTGCTCTCGCCCCCCCTTTTCCTCTTGCCAGGCATCGAAGGTGTCGACATCGCTCCCTCTCAATAGCAAGCAGCATCGATGCCCCTCCAATGCCAGACCTACCAAAAGGCATCGAGATGGATATCAAGAACGAGTGGCCGGGGGGGGGGGGGCAGGGTATGTCAGCAGGGCATTTAATGATTTGAAAGGGTCGTCATAAGTGGCCGGGGGAGGGGGTGTAATAAATGGTGGGATGGGCGCTCGCAGCCCCCCCAGGGCAGGGGCCCCCAGTGCTGCCCTCCCCGGCTGGGCCCTGCCGCCGCCCCGGGGCCCCCCGTCCTGTCCCGTCCTGTCCCGTCCCGTAGCGCCAGGCACCAGGGCCAGCCCGAGCCCCCCGGGGCAGCCGGAGCCAGGCCTGGAGCCGGGCAGGGTCACCCCGGGCCGGGACCTGCCCAGGGACCCCCAGCGCCCCCAGCCCAGGCCCCCCGTGCGAGTGGGCACCGCCGTGCTGCCCCCGAGCCCTCCTCGAGCAGTGCGGGTTTGACAGGCGCCGGTGACAGGGCAGCGCCGCGGCGGCTCCCGGCCGCTTGGGCCGTTTCCCAGGGAAAAGCGGCCCCAGCCCCGGTGTTAGCAGGGGCCTCAGACAAGGAGTCTCAAGAGGGGGAGGGAAAGGGGGGGGGGGGCTGCTGCCAGGAGCTTCAGACGAGAATGCACCCAAGGACACAGTTCTCGCAGCTGTGACTGATGCAGCCTCAAGGAGCACAGCGAAACCAGCAGAACCCAGTTGAGACCAAGGCCAGGAACAAGGCAGCCGTCTCAAGCAAAGAAACGAGCCAAGCCGAGACCAATACGGCGAAGGAGCTCAGCGTTCCTGGAAAAGGCACCTCGTCAGCAACCACCAGAGACCCTCATCGAAGCCCCCCGGAGACTCAGACCGCCTGCGTAATGGCTATGTAAATGTGATAATTCCTTCCAGGAAATAGAATGAATATGTATAATCATTCCGGGAAATTTGATGCCTACGGATGTAACAGAGCAACAGAAACTTTGGCTAATGCAACACACGGCATGCACGTTGGGCGGAGCGGAGCGACCCCCCCCCCCCCCGCGCATCCGGCGCTGTGATACGGAGAACGCCTGCTGCTTAGTGCGACACTCGTGTTGAGGAGTTTTGCTCCCGATTTCGGTGACACCGGCGCCGCCAGAAACGGCGCCCGCAGGGGCCGTGGCCGCCACGTGCCGCGCCGGGCAGAGCCGCACCGCGCCGGTCACGCGGGGCACGAGCGGCCCCTTTGCGCCCTGCGGCGCCGCCACGCGGGACCCCGCGCACGGCGGCGCTTGGGGCAGATCCGCCGCGGCCCCGGGCGCCCCGCGAAGCCCCGCGCGGCTCCGTCCCGGCGGGGTTGGGGGGGGGGCGGGGGGCGACGATGCCCCGCGCCGCCGCCCGTCACCGGGCTGCAGCCAACACGGAGCGACCCGCCCCGGCCCGCGCCCGCCCCTGCGCCGCCCCAGCCGCCCTCAGGCGGCCCCGGCCCCCGCGCCGCCCGCGGCAGGCAGAGCCGAGCCGAGCCGAGCCGAGCCGAGCCGAGCCGAGCCGAGCGCGGGGTCCCCGCGCCGCCGCCGCCGCCGGGGCCGGCGCGGCTGCAGCCCGGGACGGGGATGGCGGGCGCGGGCGCGGGCGGCGCAGCGCAGCGCCGGGGCCGAGGCCGGGACAGGGCCGGGGCCGGACACGGGCAGCCCGGGCCCGCGGCGGGGCAGCGGCACCCGCCGGTCGCCCCCGCGCTGCCGGGACGTCGCCCAGCGCGCGCGGCCCGGCCGAGAACGGCGCGCTCGTGACACGCGTGGCGACGGGGGCGGGGCGGGGAGGGAGAGGGGCGGGGTGGGGAGGGAGAGGGGCGGGGCCTGGGGGCGGGGCCAGGGGAGCGGGAGGCGGGGGGCCGGGAGGGAGCGCGGCTGGGGGCGGGGGCGGAGCCAGGGGAGCGGGGAGCGGGGGGCGGGGGCGGGCCCGGGGGCGGGGCGGGCGGCAGGGCGCGTGCGCGGGCTGCGGCGGGCGGCGCGCTCAGTTCGGTGCCTCGCGGCTGGCGGCCGCTCGCTGCCTCTGTGGCTCCGTCACGGCGCGGGCGCTCGGGGCCGGGCGGGCGGCGGCGGCGGCCCCAGGTGAGGAGCGGGGGGGCTCGGCCGCGGGGCCGGGCGGGGGCAGCCGGGGCCGGGGCTGCGAGCGCGGCTGGGGCTGCCGGGCTGCGGCGGCCGGAGCCGGGCCCTGCTTCCTCCCGCGGCGCCGCCCGGCCTGGCCCGGCACGGCCCGCGCAGCGCAGCTGCTCCCGCTGCGGCCGCGGCTCGTGTCCCGCCGCGCCGGGCCGGGGGCTAAAGCGCGAAGGGCCGGAGCCCGGCGCCCCCCCCGCCCGCCCGGGCTGCCCCGCACCCGGAGCCGGGGCCTCCGCTGCCCTCCGCTCCGCTGCCCTCCGCTGCCCTCGCCGCGGGGCCGCCCCGGCGCAGCTACCGAGCAGGGCCCAGAGCTGCCCGGGGCCGCCCGGGCTGGGGCTGCTGCGCCGGGCCCCGCACACGGCCGGGGCAGGGGCGGGCGGGGGCGACACGGGCCGAGTGCGGGGCTGCGGGGCCGGACACGGGCTGGGGGAGCCCGGCTGCTCCCGGGGCTGGAAGCACGGCCTCATTCCCGGGGGTTTGGGCTCCGGAGCAGTGGCCGCAGGGGGCTTTGGGGCCTGGAGGAGGGAGGCGAGGTCGCTGCTTCCAGCTCTGCCGGGAGGGGCCGAATGCTGCGTTTTGGGGGTCCCAGGCTCTGCGTTCAAGCGGGTGCCCAAGGCCTGTGTTTCTGAGCTCAGCAGCAGGGCTGAAGCCCTGGGTTTGGGGTCAGAAACAGGCTTCGGGGGCTGTTTTGGGGGGTGGAGAGGGAGGTTCAGGCCTGCCTTTAGGGGCCTGAAACAGGGGCTTTTAGTTGGCTGTTCTGTGGTTGCAAACAGCAACTAAGGCCTGTGTTTTGGGGGCCTGAAAGGGAGGCTGAGGTGGCTGTTTTTAATCCTCAAAGCGGAGACCAAGTCGTATGTTGTCAGGTCCAGAAACAGAGACTAAGGAGTCGCATGTTTCTGGGACTTGGCAACGGAGGTGAGGTCAGCTGTTTTGGGCACTAAAAACAGAGGCCAGTGCTGTGTTTTGGGGCCACAGAGGGCAGCTTAGTCCCTGTTTTCAAGCACAAGAACAGGTGAATGAGTCCTGCATTTTGGGGGTCCAAAAGAGAGGCTAAGTCCTGTGTTTTGGGGGCTGCAAATGGAGGCTCACTTGGCTGTTCCTGTGGCTGAAGACACAGACTAAGTCCTGCGTTTTGGGGACTTGGAAACAGAGGCAAGTTTGGCTGTTTCCAGCCCCAAAGGGGAGGCTGAGGGGGCCCTTTTTGGGGTGGGGGGAGGCGGTGGGATGGGGGGGAGGGAGGGTGCGTGGACCCTCCCCGAAGGGGGGGGTCCATCCGCGAGTGCCCCGAGGGCAGGGAGGCTGGCATGCACCAGGCCGAACCTCGCGTCTGGGATAGATAGTTTCTGGCGCAAAAGTGGTTTTGGGGAGGAGGAAACACCAGGAGACACCATCTTCCAGGGCCAATATTTATTCAACATTCATCCAAGACTTTCACCATTAATTAACCAATTAGCTTAGAAGTGTTGAATCAGTCCTGACCAGGGAGTCACTATCGATTCAATATTCACAAGCCAAATGCTCAATTAGTTTGAGGAGTCAACAGTGAGTGGACATATAGAAACCAATTAGTCAACATTCACACAAGACTTTCAGTACTAAATAAACAATTAGCTTAGAGGTTTTGAAGCAACATGAACTAACTAGTCACTAGGGATTCCATATGTGTAAGGTCATTAGTCATCCCTGAGTCAATGTCCCTGAGCTCATTACTCAGCCTTCACTGAATATTCATAAGGGAATTAGCCAACACTGATCCAATATCCATCAGCTAAGGCTTCAACACTGATGCAACATTCAGTGATGCCACCAAGCTCTGACCTGTGATAGCAACTGATTTATGGCCCTGTCAGTAATGAAACAGTAATGAAACAGTAATGAAACAGTAATGAAACAGTAATGAAACAGTAATGAAACAGTAATGAAACAGTAATGAAACAGTAATGAAACAGTAAGCTATTGGATCAGTCTGAGCTCATTAGTCCAGACTGATGCCATGTGCACAAGATGCCACCAAGCTCTGAGCTGTGATAGCAACTGATTTATGGCCCTGTCAATAACGAATCAATAACTAACCAATTAGCTATTGGATCAGTCTGAGCTCATCAGTCCAGACTGATGCCATGTGCACAAGCTCATCACCCCGCACCAGCTGTTGTGCCTGAGCAGCGGCTCTGTTGTGCCTGCGGCTCCGTCCGGCGCTCGCTCCTGGCAGTGGCTCCAGCGCTCCGTCCCGCTCCCGGCGGCAGCTCCGTCTCTCCGTCCAGTTCCTGCTCCCAGCGGCAGCGGCTCCATCCAGCTCCCGCTTGGCGCTGTCCATCCGTCCATCCATCCATCCGTCCGTCCGTCCGTGCGTGGCAGCCCTGCGGCTCGCGGCCCCCGCGGGAGGGCAGAGGCGTCCCGGGAGCGCTCGCGGCCCCACAGGGCTCCGCACCGGGCCCGGCCCGGGGCTCTCCCGAGGGTGCCCGCTGCTGCCCTCCCCTGCCCGGCCCCGCCGCCGCCCGCCTGCGGGTGTCACGAGGGCCGGGGCCGCCCCCCCGCGACTCCCCCCGACCCGGCGCTCCCGGCGGCTGCGGGGCCGGGCCGGGCCTCCGCCCCCCGCTGCCCCGCGGACAAGCCCGGGCCGCCCGCTGCGACCCCCCCCCCGGGGGGGGGCCCAGGTGCCTCCCGGCAGAGCCGGAGCCCGTCCCGCCTCCCCGCTACCTGCTGCTGCTCCTCTTCCTGCTCCTCCCGCTGCTTCTGCCGCCGCCGGTTCCGGTTCCGGTAGCGCCCCGCCCCGCCGGTTCCGGTTCCGGTAGCGCCCGCCCGGCCCGGCGCGGGGCCGCCGCGCACCTGCCGCCCCTCAGCGCCGCTCGCCCGCGCACGGCGGCGCCGCCTGGCGGCCGCGGGGGCGCTGCAGGGCCCGGGCAGCCCCCGCGCGGCGGCGCCCCGGGGCCCGGCGACCGGCGACCGGCGACAGCGGCAGCGGCGGGGCCCGGAGCCGCGGGGAGAAGAGCGAGAGGGAAAAAGAAAGGAAGGAGACAGAAAGAGAGAGGGAGAGAGAGGGGGCAGAAAGGGAGAGGGAGGAAAGAAGGAAAGAAAGAGGGAAACAAGGAGAAAAAAAGGAAAGAGAGAGAGAAAGGGAAAGCGGAATAAGGAGGGAGAGAGGAAGAGAAAGACGGAAGAGAAAGAAAGAAAAAGACAGAAAAAAGAAACAAAGGAGAAGGAAAGAAAGGATGAGAGAGAGAGGGAGAAAGAAAAAGAGACAAGGAAGACAGAAAAGGTGATAAACAGTGAAAGGGACAAAGAGAGATGGATAAAAGAAAAATAAGGAGGGAAAGGGAAAGAAAGAACAGGAGAGGCAGAGATAGAGAAAAGGAGAGAAGGAAAGACAGGGAGAGAGAAAGAACAAGACAGAGAAAGGGAAAGCATGAGAAAGAAGAGAGGGAGGAAGCCAGAGCGAGAGAGAGAGAGAGAGAGAGAGAGGGAAAGAAAGAACAAAGAGGGAAACAGAACCAGAGAGAGAAAGAAAGGGAAAGGGGAATAAAGAGGGAGAGAAAGAGAGAAAAAGAAGAAGGGAGAAAAGAGAAACAAAGAATGAGAAAGAGAGAGAAGGAGAGGGAGAAGGAAAGATGGAGAGCGAGCGAGAAAAGACAGGAGAGAAGGAAACAGGGAAGAAAGAGGGAGAAAGGGGGAGAGAAGGAGGAAGAGAGGCAGCGAAAAAGACCAAGACAGAGAGAGATGCAAAGCATGATAAAAAGGAGAGGGAGGGGGGAAGAGAGAGGGAAGGGAGAGGGAGGGAGAACAAGAGAGAGAGAGGGAAAGAGAGAAAGACAAAAGGTGGGAGGAGGACGGGCAGATGGGAGAGAAAGAAGAGGAAAAAAGCAAAAGAGAGCAAGTGAGGGAGAGAAAGACAGCGGGAGAGAGAAAGCAAGAGAAAAAGAGAGAGAAAGTAAGAGTGAAGGAGAGAGAAAAAGGAGAAACAAGGCTAGTGAGAGAAGAGAGGGAAGGAGAGAGCGAGGCAAGAAGAGAAATGCAGAGGGACCGAGGAAGAGAGAGCAAGAGAAAGAGAAGACAGAGCAAGAGACAGAGGGAGAAGGAGACGAGATAAAGGGAGGGAGGGAGCGAGGGAGAGAATAACAGAAAAGGAGAGAGAGAAGAGAGAGGGGCAGGTAGAGGGAGAAATATAGGCTGGGGGAGAGAAAGGACCAGAGAAAGAGGAAGGTGAGAGAAGGCGAGAGAGAGAAAAGAAAAGTATGAGTGAGACAGAAAGAGAAGAGAGCAAAGGAGGGAGAGAGAGGGAGGGAGAAGGAGTGAGAGAAAAAAGGGAGAGGAAGAAGAGAGGAGGCAGAGAGAGAGAGAAAGAGAGGAGGAAAGAAAGAGCAAGAGAATGAGAGATGGGGAGGGAAAGAGAAAGAGGGAAAGAGAGAAGAGCAGGAAGGAGAAAAAGGGAGGGAAGGAAGAAAGAAGGAAAGAGCAAGAGCAAGAAAGGGAGAGAAGGAAAAGGGAAAAAAGAGAAAGGTGCAGAGAGAGAAAGAGAAAGCGAGAGGGAGGGAAAACGAGGGAGAGGAGAGAGAAAGGGCGTGCGAGAGAAGGGCAGAAAGAGGGAGAGGCACTGAGGAAAAGGGGGAAAAGAGAGGGAGGGACAGGGAGAGAGAGAAAAAGAGGGAAAGAGGGAGGAAGAGAAGAGTGAGAAAGGAAAAGAAAGTGAGAAAGAAAGAAAAGAAAGAAAAAGAAAGGGGAAGAAAGAAAGAGAAAGAAAGAAAGAAAGGAGGGAAGGAAGCCTGAGAGAGAGAAGGAGCGAGAAGGAGCTAGATGGTGAGAGAGAGCAAGAAAGCAAGCGAGAGGGAGAGAAAGAGAAAAGAGGAAGAGCAAGGGAAAAAAGAGAGAGCAAAGGCAAAAAGGGAAAGAGTGAAAGAAAATTGTGAGGGAAGGAGGGAGGGAGAAAGAGGGAAAAAGAGAGCAAGAGAAAAGAAAGTCGAGGAGAGAAAAAGAGCAAGAGAGAAAGGAATGGCGAAAGAAAACAGAGAGGGAGTAGGAGGGAGATCAATACAGATAGAGGGAGAAGAGAGAGGGGGGGAGAGAGAGACAGCAGGAGGGAGGAAGGGAGAGAATGAGAGTGAAAAAGAAAGAATGAAGGAGAAAGAAAAGGAGGAGGGGAGAAAGGAAGGGGAAGGGAGGGAGAGAAAGGGAGAGAGTGAGAAAGAAAGACGACAGGGAAAGAGAAGCAGAGAAAGAGAGGGAGAAAGAGAAAGGGGAAGTGGGATAAAGAGGGAGGGAGGGGAGAGAGAAAAGGAAAGAGGGAAGGAAGAGGGAGGAAGGGTGGGAGAAACAGAGAAAGAAAGAGAAAGAAAGAAAACCCGAGCAAGAAAGGGAGAGAGAGGGAGGGAAAGAGGGAAAGAAAGAACAAGGCAGGGCAAGAGAGGAGGAAGGGCGAGGGAGAGAGAACAAGAGAGAAAGAGGCAAAGAGAGAAAGCAGGAAAGAGAAAGAGGGAAGGAAAGGAAAAGACAGAGGGAAAGAGGGGGGAAGGGAGGAAAAAGGGGGGAAAGAATAGTAAAGAGAAAGAGGGAGAGAAAGAGGAGGGTGAGAGGAAGAGAGAAACAGAGAGGGAAAGAGACCAAGCAGGAGAAGGAGAGAAGGAAAGAAGGGCAGAGAAAGAGAGTCCAGGAGAATGAAGGTGAGAAGGAGAGAGAGAAGGAGAGAGAGAAGGAGAGAGAGAAGGAGAGAGAGAAGGAGAGAGAGAAGGAGAGAGAGAAGGAGAGAGAGAAGGAGAGAGAGAAGGAGAGAAGGAGAGAGAGGCAAACCGAGGGAAAGACAGGAGGAGGGAGGAGGACGGGCAGATAGGAGAGAAAGAAGAGAAAAAAGCAAAAGAGAGCAAGCGAGGTAGAGAAAGACAGCAGGAGAGAGAGAAAGCAAGAGAAAGAGAGAGAGAGTAAGAGTGAAGGAGAGAGAAAGGAGAAACAAGGCTAGTGAGAGACGAGAGGGAAGGAGAGAGCGAGGCAAGAAGAGAAATGCAGAGGGACCGAGGAAGAGAGAGCAAGATCTGTGCCTGACTTCATCAAAATATGCCCAATCCATTGTACGCGATGCTGCACTGATCATACCAGTGCCAAGGGGTAAATGATGACCCACAGCACAAGGGACAGAGAACTGCTGTCGTTATTGAATATGTCAGACCTGATCCCAGGGTTCCTTAAGCCACGTGTGCACCCCGACTGCAGGACTGAACCTCACATATCGAAAAAAAACCCTAAAAGCAATTCAAAAATGGGAATGCTGCATATGCTAAGCCCACAGAACAGATACCTTGAGTCTGAATATTAAATCCCGTTCAGTACACAAACTCATCTTCAAGTGCCCCCGTCCCGTCAAGGAATGGGTGGCAGGAACGTAAGCCACAGTAGTGGACAGTAATGTGTCTCCTAACCAGGCTGACAACACTGGCGCACGTTTAAGGCAACGTGCAGTGCATCATCCTACACTTCTCCACAGCAACAACTATTATCAATTGGCTGTGATGTACGGAGGGAGAGTTAGGACTTATTTTCCTTTGGGAAGGATTTATAGACCTGTTAGCCACTAGGCAGACTTAATGCTATACTTTGGAAAAGGAAATGAAAGAGGAAGGAAAAGGAGTAATAAAGCAGATTGGAGCAATTCTGGTTTAGGACAAGTTCCCTCAGCCAGCCTTGTTTTTTTATAAGTCAGTATATTCTGTTTATTATCTGCTCAAGGGCCAGCAACGATTTTGGCCAGTTTCAAACAGGATAATGCAAACAGTGCTATTAAAAGGCACGTAAAATTAGTACAGACACATATAAAGTCTCCTGAATATGAGACAATCTGAAAGTCCTGCGAATTGTGCTGTTGTCAGAGTTCAGCTGCCTCTAGGCAGCTTTCTTCCACAGCCACTTCTGGGCCATCTGCAGCACATTTCTGTCTCCCTTCATGAGAATGAGAAGCTTGTTGTGAACATTCATTGCTGTAAGCAGACAGTGTTCTCAACACATGCTAGTAGAAGACTGAAAATTAATATTTCCCCTGTGGACTTCCTTATCCCTCCTCCTCCTGTCCTTTAGAAGAGAAGGAAACTTTTCTTAAAAATTAAAACAAGCTTTGCAGCCCTTAAACCCCATCCTCCTGGCTTTGAGGCTTCTCATGAGCCCCCCTAGCTAGCTTCACATCCTAAGAACAGAATCTGGATTTACCTCTATTTTCAGGCAGAAAGGTTGTTTCGTTTCCCAAAGCTCTGCGGAGGTTTACAGCCCCCATTCTACTTTGGGTCCTGTAAGCATACAAAGTCACGCTCTTGGACCTGAGAGTCACTTTCCAAAGCTGGTAGTCAGCTTTCTCCTTTGTACAAGCAAGTCTGCATTTATCTTACCAAAGCGCAGGCTCCTGGGGGCAGCGTAAAAGTGGACATACAGGTAAGCAGGTTCCTCCTTTCACTGCTGAAGAGAGAGGCATCAAAGAGAGAGATTAAGCTAGGAAATGCCTAATTCTCTCTACTGATTTTGCAGGAGACACTGTGCTCCTGACTTGTACCTAAAATTAGGAAGGATGAATCAGGGTCACAGTGCCAGAGCTGGTGCCACTGGGCTGATGTCACATAGCAACACTGGGAAGAGACTGTAAGGGTGTTTGGGAACTTTGAGATAGGCCTTCCTTTCCCAAAGTAAATGGTTATTCTAAGAAACCCCATTTTGGTGTACACAGTTTGAGACACCTTATGGAAATCTGACCCTACTTAAAAATACTTAAAGGTACGCCAAGTTAAGCCTGTTTGCCTTAAAACCATGGCAAACAAGAGCACTAGCTAATGTTTCAAAACATTACAGATTTTTAAGATGCTTAATCTGGATTAAAGAGGGAAATCTAGGATAATTTTGCATCACCATCCTCCTCTGCATGGTGCACCTGTCATTTGAGAGGGGCATGAACTACACAGGAAGAAAGATGGAAGATCTGCTTCTGAGTGCGTTTCAGACCAATTTAGACCTCAGGTTAGGCCACTCTGCAAATGCAGTACAGCTTCTGCCTTCTTTGGAGGAAGCTTATTCCAGCTACCGGAGGAGACAGAAGACCGGACCAGTCTGAACATGGGTCTGTTCTTCTTCGGCAAGTCCTGTGAGCCTAAAGAGACTTCGGTCCTATTGACTCCATGACAAGTTTCTGATGCAGTAAAGCAAAACTAGAGGAAAAGACATTTTTCCAAAGTGCTGGTATCTGCAAACAAGATGCCTCAAGAGACTAGAAAAGTGGGCTTTTCAGACCCACTGTCCCAGGAGCTGCTTGCCAGCGGGGAGCATGGCAATGTTCATCCTTCCACCAAAACGTGACCTGCTTTTCTCTCCACTGAGTCCCTTTTCCACCACTGCCAGACCAAGGCTGATCGATTATAACCACATGCTGAGCAGGAACTTGAGGAAGGGAGGAGAATTCCCTGTTCCCTTTCTCCTCTTCTCTAACACCACACAGTGCATTTGTTTTCAGCCGCTCAACATGGGCGTCCCACGTGTCCCCGTGTCTAGGACAGATCTTCTCATCTATTATCCAGGAACCAAGCTGTGGACATGGAAACAAATCAAACAGTCATAAAGTCATGGCTCCATAGAGCAGTGCTGAAATCTGCATTGATCTTAAACATCTTGAGCCATTTTGAGTAAATGGTACTGCGCACGGTCAATGTGAGAGAAAGAATTGACTTTGTCCTTCATCCTGCACTGTCAGACTTCCCTATTGCCCCTGCCTAGCCCATCTGCCCAAGCTACAGCACGGTTTGCAGACTGGCTCCTCCGAGTCAAACGCATACTGTGTCTAAATTATGCAGCTGCAGAAAGCACATTGACTTTAGGAGGCAGAACACACGTAATATTCCCTGCATATTTTGTCGCAAAGATAACAGAGAGCAGTGCAATCAGTAAATGTGCAGATCCATTTTCTGTTGTAAGTAAATGCACAAAATACCTAATGGCAATAAGCAACTCTTTAGTGAGCAGAAAGCACAGGAAACCTGCCTCAAGCCCATAATGCCACTTAACAAAGCAACAGATGAATGGAAATTTAGTATCTCCCTCTCCTTGGCTGCAAAGTGTTAGGGATACTCAGGCCATTCTCGCACAGTGCCGGAGGCAAACGCCGCACTGTGCACTGTTCCCAGACAGAACAGAGACCTCTGTGCAGAACAGGATTCTCCTTGGTGGAGAAAACTCATCAGGAGCCTTTGGTTACTTGAGCCAGTAGAAAACACTGTTTTTTCTATTCGTACAGATGATAAGGACAGTCATGAATGAAAACCGCTGCAGTGCAAAACACACTGCGTAACTCAAATTACATTCAGTTGACCTGCAAGCGTCCTTCAAAGGAAGCTTGCCACTTACTGCCCGACTAGCACTCTCCCCATCCCACGCAGGAATAGCCAGGAAGCGAAAGACACACAGTACATCGCTGCCCCAAGGACAGCAGCAGTCGCCTCCAGAGCAGGCTTCAGAGAAAACACAACTTTCCTGCCCACTAGGCACCGCACCGCACACTCACCAGAGGCAGTTCTAGCTCAGCAAAGGCAAAAGACCTTGTTCTTCAGGAAGCTTTTATCCCAGAGGCAAGTGCTTTACTAGGGAAGTGCATTCTTCCTGCTGGGTAACTGCCGTGCCGCTTCAAGCACTATTTGATTCTCAAACCGGTTTTCTTATTTCCTCAGCCCTCAATTTCCCCGTTAGCTCCGAAGAAAACACAGGCTGCATTTGTCAGCTTGTTTCAAGCAGGCAGGAGAAAGGGAAAACGGAAAGCAATAAACTGCAGTATGTTGCTCTGCTGGATAAATCAGGCACCAAACAAATCAGCAACAATTTTTTTTTAGGAAACACTCCTGTCAATTGTAATATACAACTTAAAAATGCTGCTGTTATTCAGCATAATTCCTGTGCTCAGAGGCCTCAGTAAAGACTTGTACTTCTCCACATTTCTGCCTAAATCCACATATCTCCATGGCATATTAAATGCACAGTCTTTCTGCACGGTCCAAACTACTGCTGGCTACACACCTTCAGAAGCAGCCGTTTTCAGCAGGCCCTTCATAAACCTCTTTTGCCGGCTAATAAACCTGTAAGAGGAAAAGGCTCGGGGCTCTAGTGTCTCAGAATCTTATAGGACATGCCTATAAAAATCAACGCAACTTAAAATTTGGCAAATTCAGTGGACTCTAGTAGAAAATTTTGAGTACAAGTTAACTCAGGACATTTGGAAATTACTCTGGGGGGAAAAAACGTCCTTCCCTCTAAACGGGAAACTCCTTTTGTATCCCAGGTTTTTCTTGAATTTTGTGTCTTAGTAACGGCAAGCAAATAAGTTCCTGCCATATGGGCAAGCCCAGACAAACCAAGGCAGAAACTTTATACTTAGGATACCTTGAGACAAAGAATCTGGTCAGAACCTCAGCTGTGATTAATTGATGTCACTACATTAATGAACTATTACTATTAAACTGAGGATAAGATTACTTGAAAGAACTGGGTTGGTGGATGCTGCTGATTTTCTTTCAGCAAATATTTGATGACATGATTAGGTAATATGGGCTTGTTCAACGAGTTTAATTACATTCTGGTTGAAGAAGTCTCCTCTGTTCTTCTACATGCCATGGAAAGGAGGAGACAAAACAATATTAGATTGTGAATGGCACAGATTTCACAAAGTGAGTGAAATACTGTTTAACCAAGCAGTTACCATCTTCTAATTAGATTTATAACTAGAATCAGGCCATGCAGAGGGAAAATCAAGAGCATAAATCTCAGCAAAAGGATTTCTGAAAGATTTGGAAATATAGGATGAAATAAAAGGTGATAATGTAATAGAAGAGAAGAAAGCAAGGCGGAAATGGAAAGTGTCGCAAGTGCTTAAAAATAAATTAGCGTGTGCCCAAGGGTCATGTCTGCCATTTCACACTTAGACATACCAGGACTGGAAAAGGCTAGCAAGGATGCAAAAAAGAAAAGAGATGCAACAAAAGAAGATGCAAAAGAACATAAAGGTTAGCAAAGGGAAGCTGGGGAAAGAATGAGGAAACAGAGACAGAAAAACCCACATGAGTGACAGCAGAATTGTTCAGGTTCAGTCCTGCGTTAAAGCTCCCTCATGGCTTTGGGACCAATGCCGGCTCATACATGGCCAGCTCAGAGATGGATGCCTGCATCAGACCTCACGGACACGTCTTAAGATCTAACCCTGATATGAGAGGAAAGAAATCCTAATCCTTTGGAGAAAGATGTGCATTTAGTTGGGCATAAAAAGACTCTGAGGCCGGTGACAGCATGTGGGTAATCTTCAACTCAGGCCCAGCGAGGCCCAGAACATTGTGAGGGCAGACCTGGAAGGCATGAAGCCCCACACCACATCCACGGGAAGGGGGCAAAATTCTGTGATCAGCCACAGATGAGGAAAAGGGGGGGCTGGCCGCTGCAGCTGTTTCCTGAAAAATCCTGCGTCTATACAGTGCTTTGCCGCCTGGGTGCCAGGCTCTTCCAAGGGCTCTCCAAGTTTAGCCACAAGCCTGGCTTCCAAACCTGCCATGATCTAAACCCGCAATGTCATTTTGCACAAAACTCGCATGAACGTCTGACTTCTTGTGCTTGCTTCTTGATGCTGACTTGGTCTGTTAAGGGTACTCCAAGCACAGCTGGTGGCTCCTGCCAGGAACATGC
Organism: Apteryx mantelli; assembly: GCF_036417845.1. Classification (NCBI taxonomy): domain Eukaryota; kingdom Metazoa; phylum Chordata; class Aves; order Apterygiformes; family Apterygidae; genus Apteryx; species Apteryx mantelli. The sequence goes on from NC_089991.1 coordinate 26,171,579, forward strand.
TGAAGAACGATAACACACACGCCGGTGTATTCTTGTACATCAATATTTCCAGGTTTTCTCTGCTGCACTGAAGGACCCACTAAGCAGAGGGTTAAAAGACAGTCCCCGTTTTGCCATCCTGCCTTCCAGATAAACTAGACACTTGCCAGCTGGCCCAGAGAAAGCGGAAGAAGGAACAGCAGACTGGCTGCGGGACCAGGGAAGGCTTTGCGGAACGGGCACAGCTTAATACACGAGATGCACTTTAGGTGCCTGTTTCCTCGTGGTTTGTGTTTCTTCTCAACCATCCTGTTGTGACTACAGAGCTTAAGCTGTTTGCGGCAGGCTCTGCCTCCTACATTAAATATCCAAGCAGCAGCTGGCAGAGCAGAGATCTGGTCCTGCGTGGGTTTTGCTCCAGACGTTACATTAGCAAATAGCAATAAGTGATCAAAAGAGGAAACTGAAAGGAAGCAACTTAACGCAGAAAACGGAGAGGAAATGAGAGATCCCCCTGGGGACCCTTTTTGCCGACTTGCTCGCCAAGCCCTGCACTAGCACGTTGTCGTGTTAACTCCACTGGGTCCAGCGGAGGCAGGGTTGCTGTGGAAGTCGGAAACTCCGTTCCTTGAGCGCTCTCGTGGAGCCTCTGGCCCCAGCGGCCGATTCTTTCTGCTTGCTCAGGAAGCAGTGTCCTGGCGATATTTCCTTTCTCTTTCATTAAAAGGTATAACCAAATTACGAATACAAAGAATTAGAAGGCGGAGATATCTCACAGCTCTCCATCTGCGCCACTTGCTCCCTCCTCCCATAAAACAAATAAAAATTGAAGTAATTTAAACTGGTGCCTTGCCAAGAACATCTTTTTGAAATGCATTCATTGTCATTAGGACAGATGTCCACATTCCCGTAACATTTCAGCTTAGCTTCTCAGCCCTGAAATAGCATCCCTAAAAAAACTGAGGAATGTCTTCAGTGAATTGACATGTGGGTGCCAGATCCTGATCTCACTTCCACCAGTGTAAAACACGGTTAGCAGTTCTGCACCACATCAGGTCTGGGAGAACTCCCCTGTTTTCAGTTATCGGAAGTTATTCACTGACCTAACTGATACCATAACACAGCCCAGGAAGCTGTAATTGGGATCTGAATCCACTGTTTGATCCGTACATATTTTCTTGATCATTGCTAGGCATCTTCATTACGATACACAAATTTTGGTCTGGCTAGGCTGCTGGCCACACTACCACGCATTTCTTTGAACATTACGGCAAAAACTGAGCCACAGCGAAGCTGTAGTTCCCTGAACATTGGAAGGCAGCAGCAGACAGCCACTGCCGGAATAAGCAGCCCCCTGCCCCTCTGCTGCAGAGCGCCGTCCCTGCGCCAGCATCGCTGCAGCCCCAGCACAGGAAACGTGCAGCTGTGTGCTGAACCCGGTGGGAACTCCTCTGGGTTGAAACGCATCCGGCAGAACAGAAATGTTCTCTCTCAAATTCTTTTGCCTCTACACGCTGCTGCCAAGCCCCCTTACCCACGTCAGGGTTTGAGAAGCACCAGTGCGAGCTGTGTACACCCCTCCTCTCGGACTCAGCCGAGTCCTCAGTTTGGCATTCTCTACAGAAGACCCAGCTGCATACCATAAATCCTGGAAAGTATCTGCTTTCTTGCACAAAAATCCTATCTGTGGCCAGAAACTGAAAGGGTCTGGATCATATCTTGTTCCACGCTATCTGGGGGAAAAAGAAGAAAACAGCTAATTATGGCCTGCACCAACAAAGCAAACCTACAGCCCATCTAGAGCTTCTCATAACTCTTAAACCCACTAGTACGCTATAAACCATCACCAGCACAACTGTGCAGCACAGGAAGAGACACTAACGGGCTTAGAGTGAACACGGGCATTTTTATACCTTTTCTGTTACCTGATCAGACTAAAATATTGACTCAGGGCTGCTGCTGCTTTTCCCCAGACAAGGAAGTCTGTCGGTACAGCAGAGTGAACTGAACTCAGATCCCATTTGAGCAGCGATGGCAGCACTTAAGACCATCTTCTCTGGAAATGTTCTTGCCACTAAATATTAACAAAACCTTTATATCAGAGGTCGGTGGGGTTTGAAAAGAAAAATAATATGTATGGAAGGAGACAAGCAAAGCAAGAGAAGCTGGAAAAGAATCATAACTAAGTGGTAAATGAAAGGAGTGATTTATCTGAAGAGGGTGTCAACAAACGTGCTGGTATATTTTCATGAGTGATAAATAAGCAGAAAAGGAGGAATAGGATAGATACTGAGAGAAAGCAGAGGGGAGAAAGAGGAAAAGTGCAGCAGGAGGAGAGAAAAAAGTGTCTTAGATAGCGAGGGGGGACTCTTCAGGACAGAACTAGTAGAAGAGTCACTTCCACGAGCGGGAGCCGTCACCTCTCTCACACCAAGTGCAGCTCTGCAACTTTCAAACCCTCCCAGTGCTGCTATATGCCAACCAGTGATAAATAACGAAGGCCTACACAAAAACCAGAAGGCACTCGCGCTGAAGCACTGCTGAGATTTTAAGGCACAACACCGGGACTAGGTAATAGCTGCGCCAAAACCCCTCGTCTGTCGTGTAGCTTGTCACATATTTTCAGCTGATCTGTCAAAAGCACTGCGTTTGGCTCAACGCCTAACAACCTCCCATTCCTCCCATTAAACGGGATCAGACCCGTGCCAGGAGCTCGTGCATTTCCATCCAGTGTCCTCGTGTTTCCGATGGGGCCTGACCAGCACTGACAGCACATTCAGGGTGTTACCCACAGGAACAACAAACTCCCCGAACAAACTCGTACACACGTAACGCCAATGCAACCAAGTGCAAACTCAGAATAAGCCTCGTGTCTTCCCTTCCCTCCTCTCCCATAAGCAAGGACTTTCTTCAGCAGGAAAGGTGAGGAAGGCACGCCAGGAAATGTGAACCCATGTCACTCATTATTTCTTACGATAAACTATTCGGAGACGTTAGGATATTTTTCAGAACTCTGCTGTAGATCCTGGTGCCAACAAAACCAAACATATGGCAAACCTGGGACTTGAGACCTGTGTATCAGTGAAAAGCAATTTGCAGACTTGCTGCCTTAGTTTTCCCCCTTAAATGTCCCACATTCAGCACACTTTGTTTGGACTACTTTTGCAATAGCTACAGGGGGAGGCACTGTTCTCACAAGCAATTTCTGGTTTGGGCACCCCAGCGAAAATATTTTCAAAGAACTCAACATTCAGAACGTGGGCGTTCCAGTCTTTGACACGATCGGGCAATCCGCTTAATGGGCCTCCACCCGGACACCTCCAAAGCTGGACAAATAAAATATATGGTCACTGCTAAAGGCTGCCCACCAAGAACGGTCTGCATGATTTATCTCCTAGTGCTCTTCCAGACCTAAGGCAAATCACAACGGTAGTTTTCAGGCAACTTTTTTTTTTTAGCATTTGCCCTGAATACCTTCCTTGACAAGAAAATAATATTCTTCACCAGAGAGCATCTCACTTTTTCTTTCTTATCCAAGACCATATAAATGTTTCTGGATAGACATTTAACCACTCCTCTTGCTCTTCTTTTCCAGATTAACAAATTAGGGTACAGAGAAATTAAATAAATTCACGAGGTCACCTAACAAGTCAAGACCAAAGCAAGCGATAGGACTATAGAGGCCTTTCTAATTGTTACACTGTGATTGAGAAAATAACTTTGCTTAGAATCTGCTTAAGGAAGGAAATAGCTTCTAGCTAAAGGATTTGCATCTTGGCTTATATAAATGAATAAATCAGAGTCAGTGGATTTTACTTCTTCCTACATTTCACTGTTATCTTGGGTTTTATATTCAAATGACAGTGTTCTGACTAAGTTCAATGAAAAGCATTTTCGTTTCTCAGAGCAATTACTTCATTTAAACTAGTGCTTCAATTAACCAAAATGCTTTTTTTTTTCCAGTGGGCAACTTCACTTGGAGACATTACTGATTTTCTGAAGGACTATTTAATGAAATTTAATAGAAGTGTCTTTGATTCATTCTTAATGAACTTGTAAACTTTTCATTTTTAGAAACATATTAGGAAAACCTTTAATTTCATATTTGCTTATTTATTTATTCAATTTAATTTCAGTCTTGCATTTAAGTACTGCTATACTCCTCAAAATATTAAAAATCATATAACCCAATTATTATTATTTAAAATCGTTGCACATTTAGAGCAAAATATTTCAGTTAACTCTAAAAAGTATTTGATATTCTAATTACAAGAACCTCTTGGAATGAAACCAGAATGTAAAGGGTCAGCTTACTGTAATTTTCAACTGTTAAAGGAATTTTGAATTAGAATATAAGTAGCAGCTTCCAGTGAACTTTTCTTAGCAAAGTATCAACACCTGCAAAGGAGAAAAATGAATGAAAGTATTGTCATAGTCTTAAATACACCAGTAGAAATGTTCCACTCAATCACGAGAGAGAGAAAGAAAAGATGCGAGAGCCTTTGATCACCCAAATGCAAAGCCAGATCACAGAAATGCTGACTTTATCTGAAGCACTGAGACTCAAGAGTTACTGTCTAGCTACCCACGACTGCTCCCACCAACAGGAAGTCACCCACCTGGGGCAGCACGCGGTTTTTCTCCTCCAGCTGTCTCCCTCTTGCCTCCAGCTGCCTAACATAGGACAAGGTTGATTCTAAAATTAAAAAGAAAAAAACTCTCATTATCCACAGAGATCTGCTTGTGTAGACTAGTGTCAGAGCCTGTGCCACATGCTGACTTGTGCTCGCAGCAGCCTTCTTCTCTTAAAATCCCCTTAAACATGCAGCTCTGTTCCTCTCAAGGGCACTGCAAATAATGCTGGTACTAGAATTAATCCAGTTCTTTGTCACTTTGGATTCTAAACTACTGCACTTTAAAACAATATTTATAGTCCCTTCTCAGACAAAGGAAATCTTACAGAAAGGCAACACAGACTTGATTTCTTCTATCCCATACCCTAAGCTCTGTGAGCTTGGACAAGAGCAATGCATTCTTCTACAGGGTCACCACTTCAAAACTCAGAAAGAGAAGACTGTCTTCTGCTGACAGAGGCAGCCAAAGAGGTCCCTCCACACCAGGAAGCGGAGGGCTGGTGCAGCACATGCAGACTTCCCATGCAAGCAGTGATCTAGCCTGCAGGGAATACCACAGCTAGCCAGCACGGAGGCACTAGTTGCTTCACTGATGTTAAAAGAAGGTTAGAGTTTCCTAACTTTGAAGAAAAACTGTAATACAGTGGATAAACAAAGCAGACAAGCCACAATAAGAGAGAAAGTCCTCCAAGATGAAAATACTTGGAGGCTGGAGGTATTGGGAGAAAAGTAGAACACTGTTTGCCTTGATCCTAGGCATTTACTTATGGCCACTGTTGGAGACAGGATGCTAGGCCAGACAGAAAGCCGGTGTGGAGCAGCAGGCTCTCCTGATGGCCAGAAAACAGAAGAACACGATTTCATGAGAATGCAAACATCATCTTGGTTCTGTTAACAACAACATTTTTTGCTTGGAAGACCAAGTGATGCTTCGTAAAACAGAAATACGTGCGTTTATCACAGTGTGCCTCTACCAATCAGATGTGCCTATGCTTGCAGGTCAGATTTAAAACAGATTTCCATGCTTATAAGGGCATTTAGGTGGAACTTGGACTTCCACATCAAAAACTCTAATCTTGAAAAAAATCTGCTTAAACACCATCTCCAAGCTCCTTGGTCACATCACATTTTAAACTGTAAAATTCACCAGGGAACCTGTTACGCCTCTGGACTTGCCTAAAATGGCTCCAGCTTGACAGAGCAAAGGAGCTCCGAGTGGAGCTGGCACCTCAGGCAAACGTTCGACACGCCAAGCCTCAGGCTTGGTGGGAGAGGAAGGGACCGAGGCAGAGCGGATAGTCTTTCCCTTGCTTGTCGACCATGCAAAAAATTAATTGGAGACTAAGGTAAAAACAGAGCACAAAAGGGACAGCGAAGCTATCATCTTGAGAGTCTGGTCCTCAAAAGCAAGGCGGGGAAGAGACCTACTTCTGCATTTCAGAAGAGACAGAGCAGGCTGCGAGCAGACGGGTGCAGGACTACCTTCCCCCTCTGCCCTTCCCGGCAGCAGCCCCCGGGCCGGGCCCCCCTGCGCCGAGCGGGGGCTCAGCCTTCCCGTCGTTTCGGGCCACCGTGCCGAGACGCCCAACTAACTTCATAGACTGCAGACCGAGGGGAACAACGTGCGGACCACAGACGTCTCTTCTTCCGCCCTTCAATGGCGCTAGCCCTCGCCAGTAAATATCCCCGACAAATAATACCTCCCCGGCAGAAGGAAGCTGTGCCAGCGTCATTTCTAGTATTCACTTTTCTTCTAAATGCACCGACTCAGGCTCTCGTAATACACAGAAAATTGTTAAGATGCGAGCTCTACTAACACAGAACAATAAATATTTTACACAGTAGTACATTTACGCAATCCTGTTGCATTACATACACTGGATTTCTCTGTGATCCTTCCTGCTATTAGAACACCTGTATTCAGCACAGTAAAAGCGGAACCACTTGATTTTTACTTCACATTATATATATATAATATAAAATATAATAGAAATGTAATACATGTATAATATAAAACACATACACGTATTTGTGTTTTCATCACCAACTACCGTATCAGTAATTTCTTCAGACACCATAAGAGCTCTCTAGTTTGTGTCAACAAGCACAGCCCCCCCCAAGTAAAGGGCAGCTGGCACCAAGACCAGAGGCATTAAATTGTCGCTGGCGTCAGGACCGTGGATGCTGACCCCAGTTTGAAACCTGCCTTTCTGAGTAAATCCCAGGTCATCTTCATTTCTTTATTCCCGATGTAACCACTTCAGGAAAAGGGACTGCCTCGGGCGATGTGTCTGCACGCTGCCTGTCCCAGCAGAGCTGCGATGCTGCCTGGCCCCATACACAGGCAGCGAGTAAACCAGCAGCCACCAAGGCAAGTTCCCTAAGGAGACGCCTGCGACCTGCCCCACTTCGGCAGCCTGGCCTTGGCTAACAGCCGAGCAACGTCCCAGCTAATCCAGTGGTAACTCTCACGCTTTCGCAATGATTAATGTAGTGGGCATATCTATACTGCGAGTGTTGTGGTGCTCTACATACAGTACTGTACGTGTGCATACGGTGAATGTATTTACACTGTACATGCTGACATCTGCTGTAAATCCACTGTTGCTGACATGGATTTATTGTTTAATAAATTACGGGTCGGATTTTGAAAGGCAGCCAATGCCCGCTCCGTTCTCCTTGAAGTTACCAGGAAAAGTCTCTCTTGACTTCAGCGGAAAAGTTAGAGGAACACTCAGAATTTTTTTTAAATCCTAACTTACATGGAGATGTAAAAGCTTACAAAATGGGTATACACAAATGTAAATTGCTCAAACAATTCTTTAAATTTACCTCAGAAAATAATTTTGCAGTTTGCAGGTATTTCACTTCAAAGCCACAGCAGACATGAAAGTCAAGAGGAGCAGAGAGAGAGAACTGAGATTCATGACTCTCTTTGTTTCTTAAATCTGGACATAATGCATGATGTTTGAGTCTTAACCTACACCTGAAGTATAATACATGGCAGCACAATGTTTCTTACAGCAAAAGGAGATATATCTTGTAGCAGTAACTTATAAACTTAAGTAACACGAATAATTAAGAGGAGATTAACAGAAATATTAAATAAATAATATGTTGCATTAAAATAGCATCACATTTAGGTTTTAAAACTCTTAACAGATAGTGTAAGGAATAGTAAAGCACTTAGAGCAAATAATTTTTACCTTCACCAAATAATCTAACGGTTTAGTGTGTTTAAAGAAGTAACTGCCATATACCTGGACTTTCAACATGACAGAATCTGAGAGGCTGTATACAGTTTTCTGTACTTAGAAGAGGAAGTACCATATCCTAACGCTACAGACATTCTTCCCAAACATTGGGTTTTCTTAAGGGCCACTTACAACAGCAGTTCTGTTAAATAAATAAGGATCCAAATTGCTACCTTTGGTCATGCTGAGCTCCCTTTACTCAGGACCTGATCGTGCACGTAAACTCAAGGTTGGCATGAAGAGCAAGTACAAAGCCTTGGCTGCGCACCACAGCTCACAGGACCAAAGCCCATCAGGACAAAACCCCATTTCCTCAAGAAATGCCCAATTCATTTCAGAAGTATCTCCCATCCAAACACTAACACACGCACCTAAGCGTGATCCTAAGTACCTGCGCGTTTAGGTACATCCAAGAAGCCATATCCCAGTGAAGAATAGTCTCTGTCATACTCCTGAGCCCTTTCACCGCCTAGATGAAAAAGAGCAGACGTCAGCATCTGCAATTGAAACTGAACGAATAGGATTTGCTTGTCCTACCTGTGAGCTATGATCAATGTATCTGGGGTTCAACCAGTCGGAACTCCTGAAAAGTTTCAGCCAAATTTTTCATGCAAAGTGCCAAAACTTTCTAAGTTCCAACACACTAGTCTGCCAAAACACTGCATAATCCAGACTTGCAAATCTTTCACTCTTTCAGCATAAACACCCTGTCAGGCGACAGACAGGTTTAGATGAATGCCATCAGAACCAAGGATTATAGTATTTCACTCCTGACCAAAATTAGGGTAATATATCACCAGAAACCTAGCCCTAGTGCACCAATGAACCCGTAACAAACCAACAGTAATAGCTGTAAGCAACATTATTAATATCTGACACTAACTGCTGAATGTAAATATGCTGGACCTTCCATGCAATTTGATGCAACAGGAATGCATGCAATGTAGGCACGTGGGTCCAAGTCACCTCTCTTTCACAAAGGAAGGAATTTGCATCACTAGATCGTGTAGACCCAGGAGAAATATCGAGGGCAGGGAACAGTCTGACAATGAATATTCTGCCTCAAAATAAACTGATGGTGACTTAATAGCCTACTCCCACCTCGCATAATCTGCTGCCAATAAGGCTATGAATGAATGAATGAAACTTCTGCACCAGAAGAGTAAGACACTTTCTGTGTGATATTGGGCACTGAAAAAACAAAGTTTGTCTAGTAAAGCTATATAGGAGAACAGAACTGAAGATTTCTATTTTCATTATGTAAATTGAACAGTTTATAGGACAAAGGTCTGTTTCATTTTCCATTATTGCAATTTATACTAAAACAAACAAACAAACAAACAAGAGCTTTGCATGAAACACTCTTTGCAGGTTCTTTTTCAAGTGGGCTATGTTAAAAACATCTCCTGTTAATATTTTCAATATTGTTCCCCAGTAGCTCTAGAAAGATCTAAATTTTCAAGTACTTTTGCTCAAAGAAAAGGCTGTATATGAAGGGAGCAGACAACCTAGCTGAGTCACACTGGTTCCAAGTAAAAGTACAGAGTATTTGATGACAAATGTGAACTATATGTCCCAAAACCAGTGCTGTGCCACATACCTAAGGAACAACATAAGGAAAATTTTCAGAAAGCAGAAATACCAGTTTCCTTCTGTTTACCTTCTGTAGCGTAGTGAAGACATAATTACCCATGAACGATACAAAAGGCTGGTTTGAAACTATGATTTTTTCTGAAATGCTTCCAAAATACCCAAATGCAGCAAGGCCCTAAATGAGAACTTCAACATCTCAAGAACATCAATCTTTTGTGAGACTCTTACAGGTTATGTTTTGAGTTGCAGCTGATAATCAGAAGCGGAGAAAAACCTATCTAAAAAGTTGAAGTAGTCTCAGAGGAAAGGGGTGGAAGGAATAGAGATTTGCAGAAAGATCTTTCAAATACCAATTCAATTTTTTAGACATCAGTGGATTTTGTGTGCACAATGATCTTCAACAGCCAAAACGGTACAGTAGTGGTCATCCTTTTAAGGTACAACCTAAACCAATATTCTCAAAGATTTCTCGGCCATCTGAAATACATACGGGCTTTTTTTCCATTTTTGCAATTTTACAGATATTTCTTCTACTTTAAAAAACAACAAACGTTTAAGTCAAATTAAGCTCTAAAAAAAATTACCTTCTGATAACAACCACATGCTAAATGGCAGTTGTACAGGCACTGCAGTAAGAGATTACTCACATCTGCAAGTAGAAAGCATTTATCAAAATTAGAGTCTTATAAACCATCACACATAAACCTATAGAAAAATCAATGCCCATGGCTTATATTAGCAAGGAGCAATGAATTATTACTTATCCAGCAGATAACAGAAGCTTGCTTTTCCTGTAAAAATTCAAAGCCCTTCAAACCATATCCAAAGCCCTTAGAAGTCAGTGAAGGCTTCTCACTGACTTCCATGAGCTTTGGCTGACACCCATAGTCTGTCCTTAATCTTGGCAGCAAATTCTATCACTTCTTTCAGAGAAAATCCAGTGGTTGTTTTAAGTGTGTCTAATCCATGAGAACAAAACTTTAATGAGTTTCTAAATTTATATCTTTAGAAGCAAAATATATAGAGAGATATTATAAAAAAAACTGTGACCTAGAATCTATTCCAAACCACTGCTCTTCTTTTCACTGGCTCTGCTCACTCTCCTGAGCCAAAGTCTCTAGATCAAATTCATCTCACACACCTGGGCTAATGGACAGAAAATATACTATAATTCTCTTGCCACAAAGAAATAAGGTTTTTACCTTATCCCTCAAAAACAGCAAAGGGCTTGAGCTCTGCAGACCCATTATCACCTCAGGGAAGCTATCACCACATCTGGCTGCAGATGGAAGTCAGCGAATAGCTACTTACATTAATCATCATCATATGATTTGACATACAGCTTGCTAACTCGGTGTGCGCATGCATGTGCGGGTGTATATATAAATGTGTGTATTAATATCTATACTATAATTAATCTGCACTGTGATCACTTCCCAGCACTAGGGGAGGGAAGGTTTCACCTTCCAACGAATAAACACATTTTTAACCAATTAGGCAAGCGTGGGAATGGTTATTTCCTGTCTGTCCGAGCAAATGAAAACCATTCAGGACATCCACAAGATAAATTATCCTTTCCACACTGGGAGATGGCAACAAAATTGCTTTGTGAGTTGAATGACTAAGCCCTTTCCTGATAAACTTAAGGGAGTAAACAATTAAGCCAAATAAATAAGCACTAAAACACTGGGAACATAAACTATTTCATAGCAATTAATAGTTTAAGCTAGTTTCATCAGCCCATGGGCTGTATGGTTACAAATGACTAGCTATGTCTCATTCCAACTGACTCCTTATTTCCTTTTACTTAGTAGCTTTTAAATGAAAGCGATTTTCTCTTAGAATGACTTAAATGGGAGAATGCTTTAAAAAGTGTATTTTATTAATTACATTTTTCAGAAAACTGCCTTGATTTGGCAGAAAAAATATTATCTGCAATTTATTAAGCTTGACTCTACAGTTCATTGGCCATCTGAAGTTGCCTGTTTCTCTCTCCATTAACTAGAGGGAGCCTTGGGTGACTAAGCTCCCAGCTTTCGCAGTTGGGAGTGTGAAGATAGATGGGAGGAATACAGCCTTCAGTTCATCAGACTTGCCAGAAAGATTCAGAGACACCAGTCACTACTGAGCCTTTACTCTTCCCCAGGCTTAAAAAGCACAAAAGAAGATTTCTAGGGTCTGGAAAAAAAATTGGAAAATTGAAACTATATTTGAACTGAAATGTATTTGTCCAATTGCCTTCTGAATTCCCCGCCTCCATAAATTCTTGTTCAGTAAAGGACCACAGACAAAACATTTCAGGTGGATTACTTTAGTTTTTACCAACCTGATGTGTGACTTCAGCTAGGGTTACTGGGATACCTGTCTTAACTATGGAGACCACATAATAAACCTAAGCGTTCAGCATTCCCCTCGACTCTTTTGGTTTTCCAACAGAGAAAAATAATGTTATGTAAAGTGGTGGTGGTACACATTTGGTGATTGGATGCTCACTAATGTATAACACCCTGCTTAGTGAATAAAAATATGTATTTGTGTCTGAAATGCCATTTTCTGTAATCACTAAACCATATGTTTGATGTCCATCCTTAAGGTGGTTTAATAAAGGGCAGGATATTGCACATCACAAAATGAAAGAGAGAGAACTCATAAGAACTTCTTGTGTTCCACTGGGTTGGTTTATAATTCGGCAAGTCTCTAATTTAAAGGAATTGAACAGTACTTTCTAGGCAGACTTTATCAACCTGAAAACAGTAATATCCTACTCTAGTACCTAGGGTTTATTACATTTCTAGCAAAACGACAAATGAGAGCAAACAGGAACCTTTCACTCGTTTCTACCCAAGAATTTAAATTCCTTCACTGACCCATTCTCACAGTCTACAGGGAACTACAGAGCAAAATCTTTTACTTAGTCCCATTTTTATTTAATTTTTAAATACATTTTATTTACCTTAAAGTCATAAACCAAAGCTGGTAAACAGCTGGGCGAGGGGGCCAATGTATGGAGAGAGGAAGATAACTTACTGTGTTTAGTTATACATACACAATGTAAAAACTACATAAAAATATGTGAACAATGAACTATATATTTATGATCACACTGATCGTTAGAGTTGCTTGGTGTAGCTCTCTCTGCATCCCTTTTTTACTGTTTTTCTAGTGTTTATCATCTTTGTGGAAAAGACAACATTCCTTTGTGTTTCGACAGTGCTGGACACTTTGGGGATGCCACCACAATCTAGCTAATATCTGTCCCCTTAGAACTCGTTGGCTGACACCTACAAGGCTTATTGAGTAAAAGAGAGCACGAAAGGCCAAAACAAAGCAGAAGTGCAGCAACGAACACTTGCCGCAGCAGATGAAAAAGTACAAACCTGACTAATTTCGTCTTCTGTGTTCGTAAGCAGATTTGGATATTGCTCTCAAGGCTTGACCTGGAATAAGTTATGACTCCATCAGAAAAAGAGCGTGTACCAGGACTGCAGATGACAACATCAAATTACATCTTCTTGACCTATCACACCCTTTGACTCATAATGGTGATAAAATAGTTACTATTGAAGTTTTGACCTTTTCCCATCTGGTGCCAGGCAGAATCCTAGGAGGAAAACCCTGTCTTTTGTAAAAAAAAAAAAAAAAAAAAAAAAAAAAAAAAAAAAATTACATATATGGGGTTGTAGAGGAGATAGAGGGGAGATTTTGTCTCATAAAAATGTTAAGAAGAAAGTTAAAATAAGAGTATACCAGACACCTGAAAAATAGGGATTTTTCCATCTCGGCATACTCTCTGGGCAAAACGCTTTGGGAAACCTCTATTCCACTGTTGTCCTGCCAAGACAGCTACGGAAATATAGACTGGTTCTTACTGAATTCAGTAGCAGGCCCAGTGGTAAAGCAGGGGAGCTTGCAACTTAAATCCTGCTCTATCTCCTGGCAGCATACATCGTACTGGCTTTTGCTCAGCCACCAAATAAGAAATTGGTGCCTCCTTCAATACTTCACCACTTATCCTCTTTCCTAGCCAGCTTGCGTTCAGTACGAAGAGTCCAAAGGCAGCTGACAAGTGACACTGCTTCCTCTTCCAGCTCTAGCATCTGCCATGCCCTTCTGGGCCATGCACCAGGATGGTCTTGAGACCAGGAGCTGGCAGTGTTTGAATCTACCCCTTCAGCCCTGATCAGTAGCACTGTCCAGTGCTGTTACTGCTGTCCTTGCAGATGCCAGATGCAACACCACCACATCGCTGGGGTGCAGAACTGGCAGGGGCAGGGACTAAAACCTCCAACCAAACACCTACTGCACTCTGCCCTTCTTCCTGTTTGGTCCTCCAACTTTTGTCCCGTTTGATCCTGCTGAATACATAATAAGTAAATAATGCCTTTCTCCCATTTGCAGATACTGCTAGAGGGCTTCTCCCTTGTCCTTGTTTCATGCTGATTTTTATTCAATCTCTTTCATAACTCTTCAGTCACATTTTCATATAAAAATGTGCACATCTGTAGGATTTAATCCATATGGTGTTATTTCTGTACATATAGCCTAAACAACATTTCTGCTTGCAAATTCCCTTAATTATAACCATCCACTAGCACTAAAATAAGCCACAGTACCTAATGCTCATAGTCTTCAATCACAACATGCTCAGTATGAGCTCACTTTGTGTGCAGACCAAATGATCCAGACCAGCTCTATCTATACTGCATATACAGGCAGACTCTTCTGCACTTAGGGCTCCTCACCAGGTGAGCAAGTTTCTGTGCACGACAGTAATCGATTCAAAAAAAACAGGTAATACAAACAATTTGTGGAGTAGCACTTCAGGATGAAGTGAAGATCCAGAATAAAAGACTACATACAGCCTTGAAGTGGACAAACTAACTTGCTGTTTCAGGGACACACGAATTATCACACTGAAGATCTGAAGTCAGTCTAGCTCTATCAGTGATTGGATCAAGATGCTGCAGAGCAACAGGCAAACACTCCACCACAGGCTCATGCAGGTTCATTTGCCCCCGTCAGTAGGGAGCATATCTTGTTCTTTACTGGACAGAAGCAAACAAAATCCTGAAATACAGTTATTCTAGAGCAAAGTTTATTCCATTTAATTATGACGACACCGGACATTCCTAATATCCACGTCTGAGTCTTTTTTCAAATATAACTACATTTTAAGCATTGACAACTTCTTTGGGTAGTAATTTTATTTATTTATTTAAACAACAGATGTAGATTTTTTTCATTGATTTTGAATTTCCTGGTTTTGAATTTCATGGAGTATCTCTTACCTTTTCTATGAGAGAAGCAGAAAAAAGCTCCAAAGTGTATTCTGCAGTTATTCATGCTTTACATATTTTCAATCTATTTTCTCTTCTTCCTCTCCTCAAAGATTAAAAATCTTTTCTCAATTGCCCTTCGCTGAATCTTTTTTATGAGACTGAGATGACCAGAACTTGACATACTATTTAAGATAAGACTTATACAGAATACACATGTATTATCATATTCTCCATAGCATTCAAGGTCCCATGCAAGCTAGCATCGCCTTCATGTTTTCTAACCAATGCCACACGAGAATATGACCTCATTCAGCTGGAATGCCCAGGTTCAATAGCAGTATTGATGATGCCATGACTTTAGAGCTATGAAAAGTATCTTAGTTATTTCACATCCCTGTTAAAATTATCCTACCTGGACAGTATGGCTGTCATATTCAGGCCACATATCGTGGCCTTGAGCTCTTTAGTCTCAAGAATCCAAATAAATGCCAGCCTCTCTCCCTAGCCTGCATAATACCTTTCTTAGGCACAGGTTTCCATCACTCTTTACAGGATATGCAGGCTTGGAACAATACAACTCCCATTTAAGCTACTACAGTAGTTTAAGTTCACCACCGTATACAGAATTTATCGCTCTGAAGACAAGTTGTATCCTTGGTCTTTTTAGTGATCTATCACTGAACTGTGATGAAAACATTAAAGATGCAATCATTTCCCACACTTGATATCCTATAAGAAACAAGTGCACCGAATTTCAAGATTTTAAATTAATGCAAACGTGTAAATGATTCATATCAGTCATCTTGTTAAACATGTCTAGTGTATGGCATCTGGTGTTAACCATTTCTCCTATCATCAAGCTCCAACATGTAACTAGCTAGCTAGAGTCATTGATCCAACACTGTCAACCCTAGCTTCTCACAGAAAGAAAACAACATTAACATATAACGCTTTAGGTAGCAGGGGTATCCACAGCTTCCCCATGAGCAAGCAATTCACACCACCAATGAAAGTATCATGTATGTCATTAAAAATGGAAGAGGGTTAACTAGCACTAGCAAGACAAATCCCAAGATGAAATGTTTTTCAATATGTTGCTTGATACAATATGATGACTTTGCATCAAATTTTTGCAGAAAAATTTATTATATTCAAGCAAGCTGATCATGAATAAGTTTGTTTTGCTGTGGAATTTTTCCAGGCATGACTCACATATTAAGCAAACACTATCCACAATGTGTTTTTACTCCTAAAGGCATTTGAATCTTTTTTCTAAAAAGAGACAGAAGGACAAATATTTGAGACTTCCTCCAGGGGCAATCTTTGTTCAATTGCTACTTTTCCACTGGCTTTTACTTGCTGTACTCACACCTTCATTGTGAATTCTGCAGAGGTTCCCTCTGTTCTCTTTCACATGTCATTCTCTTTTCAGGTGCCCACCATTGATCTAAAGACAGCTTTTCTTATTTGGTAAAAGGGCAACTGGAGGCAGAGCAAGAGTTTAACATTTTCGGTTCCAGTCCTGTTCTGTAGTCAATTTAATCTCATCACCTGCTTCACGCTCCTTTCATTCCTCTCGTTCAGAGACCCATAGACACATGGCAAGAGCTATCCAGAGGCAGAGTGAAACGGCATGCAGCAGGGGCTTAGAGCTGAACTAAGAAAAATTAATTCCAACAAAGGTCAAGTTTTTCACCAGAGGTAACAGAGGGTTCAGTATTGTACTAAAGCGCCCCAAACAAAAGAGCAGCACTTTCTGCATGGGCACTTACAGTACAAACACCTGATCTCCAGGTGACAGACACTGGTCGAATCCAGGCAAGGAGTAGTATTCCTCCTCAGTTGCTCTTTGCAGTTTTATAGTCAAGGTCCCAAAAGGCAACCGGTCACTAAGAGCCAGTGCCAGCGAGGAATCAAGTACTTCACACTCACCTGCGAGGTCAGTACTTTGGTGGTAGTGGGGTCTTCTCTGTTGGAATTTGTAGATATTACACCAGTTGTTCCTGCTGACAGTCCGCAGAACTGGTACAGCAAGAACCAGCGACCGGAGGGAGCATACGCAGGTGCCAGGTGGGAGACCTGCTCTTCCAGTCCCCAGGCCAGCCTTACTAGCGAGGATCAGAAGGCAGAATGAGGAACTTAAAGAAAAGGAGATAAATGCCTTACATTCACATTGACCAAGTCTCCTTTCCTTTGACCTAACATGGTCCAAAATGAGAGTAAGGACCATCCTGACAGCAAGGGCATGAAAGTTCATGTAGCCACCTGTGCTACACACACTTTCAGGTGTAAACCAAAGGCAGAGTAACATAGAGGCAGTTCTAACTAAGAGATGGGTCCTGCTGTTTTACCCTACTACAATGTCTGCATCGTGCCTTCCCCTGTTTTGAAGGGAACAGATAACTTCCCGTCAGGATACCTAGGAAGGCTGAGCTACATCCATACGTGCAGAGCTCTAAGCCCTCCTGCCAGCCCGGCTGCCACTGCACCCCGGAGGGCTCAGTCGCCGAGCCAGCTCACACCAGCGGCATTGCACAGCCCTCCTAGTCAGTCTTCTGCTGCAGTAACCATCAGAAGCTCCACAGGACAAGGACGGGGGCCCTGCTGAATCAGAAAACAGTTCTATCTTGCCAGTACCTTCTCCTCTAGGTAACTGCAGATTTTGGCTGCCTGCAGACCACCTGGGAGAAGGTAAGCTGTGTTTCTGTGCTGTATAGCACAAAACAGCTTTCACAGAGACAGTACTTTCCTGCTCAGATGTCCCCTCAGTTGAGAGAGGTTTCTAGCAACCCACCTATCCCATTATCTGTAAAATGTTGGATGTTCTATTTTAACCCAACAGAGATGCTTCTTGCCTTGTCTAAAGTTTTCCTTTATCATTCCTAGGAGATGCTGGAAAGCCTGCTGTCTTCTAGTGAGCTTTAGTTTTAAACCTTTAAGGCACAATACTGAAAGTTAATGGTGTTAAATTACAAGGCGAATAAAAATAGCAGCTGATAAAAATCCCTGTAAAAGTGAAATACAGCTTACTCTTCTTGCAACTTCATATGCAGCTTACATTTCTTCATAAAGCCTCAGAAAAGGCCAGGAGACAGACCATTTATCAGGAACCATCAAGCTAGATTTTCAAGTCAGGCTAAAAAGATCCCAAGGGAGCTGATCGCTTATAACTAAAATTACCCATGAAGTAGGGTTTGGAGCTTAATTTCCTTACCTTTGAACCCCAAAGCAGAATGTTCAAAATCAGAAAACTCTGTTCACAATTTAATTCACCTTATTTTTAAAGTCCTTCTGCAGCATCGATCAGCTTGCATTTGCTATCAGGCCTTCGTTGTGCATCAGACTATAAAATACACACGTGGCCCTTTGCAGGCTGTCAGCTCATTAAGGAGAGAGCGTTAAAAGCTACAGCACTGTTGGGACACCCTCCAAACTATACGTTTGGATGTGTCATTAAGCACTTGCAGAACAGCTAAGAGATGACTGAATTGGTCTACATGTACAAATACCTTTTTGCATAGGCTTCTACAGATGAGGTAGACGAGCAAGAGTTTGGAGCCAGCCATGAATACCAGGTGCCATGGCAATAGAATGAAGTGGTTAAAAAAGCATTAGAAATTTAATAAGTCAGTTCCAGTCCTGAAACATATCACTCAATACAGGCGTACCTCGTTTTATTGTGCTTTGCAGATTTTTTTTTTTTTTAAACACGAACTGAATGTTTGCAGCAACCCTGTGTCAAGCAAGTCTATCGGCACCATTCTTCCAACAGCATATGCTCACTTCGTGTCTCTGTGTCACACTTTTTTTTTTAAGACATAATGCTATTGCACACTTAATAGACTACAGTATAGTGTAAACATAACTTTTATATGCACTGGAAAACCAAAAAATTCATGTGACTTGCCTTATTGCGATATTCGCTTTATGGCGGTGGTCTGGAACCAAACCCACAATATCTCTGAGGTATGCCTGCAGTCATGTTCATATTCAAGCAAGTCCATGTTAGGTACATGGAATTCCCCCCCCCCCCCCCCCCAAAAAAAAAAGCAGCTCTGTAGCGGTCTGTGCTTAGCCTGAGGTTAAGGGAGGTATACTATTCACTGCAATGACAGAAGAGTTACCTCAATGCTGTATCTAGCTCTGGATACATCATGGCTCATCATTTTCTTCCCTCCTCACTACAATGTCTTTACATTTTTAAAACTCTTTCATGAAGAATAGGGAAAAAATGAAAACAGCAAGAAAGATGTATTAATAAGTAACCAAAAAGCCTCTCTTTTCTGGCTATTACTAAATTGGATTAAATGATCTCCTGCAATCAGAGCCACCTCTTACTGGAAAAAGGAGAAATGAAGAAATGGTTCTGAGATGAGAATTGACCTTAAGAAAAATATCATTATTGCCTTCTTTCTCCAAAAATGTTAAACATAGTCAAGTCTTACTTGATCTCATCAAGATACTCCCTAGGCAAGAGAAAAGATTCCAAAAATACTACAAACACTACAACTATTTGCACTGCAACATATTCCCAGACACTTTCCTTGCGATCTACTCCTTCTGACATGACATTCAGAACATCACTAAAGCTCAGTATCAGGCCGTGTCAGTCAGCATCTGGCATTGCAGCAATTATTGAGTTACTGGGATTGAACGCCTTTCCCTGACTAATCCACACGGACTGAGGGTACTCAGCAGGAGAATTTGACTTCTGAAGACAACACTGATCTTTCTACACCTCAGCACAGGATGTGTTTCTAGGTCCTGCACGTTTAGCATAACTCAAACCAGCCACAGTAGGAATTTCAAGGAGTAGATTATTAAAGCACTGGCATTCTGCAACTGCTATTTACTTTCAGAATACCTGCTATTAATGTCTTCTGTCTAAACAAACATCACCATCACTGCTCCCAGTGCTTCCCAGTTTTCTCCCCTCTTCTTGATCACACTACAATTTCCTTAAAGCTTGACTATAAGTCTTCTCATCATTTTAACTAGTCATTGCATTGTGTGTAAGGAATACTGAGCATCAACTAGATCTTGCACTTTTTCTTTATTCTCCTGCTCTTCTCAGGCTTTTATGATTCCTGCTGGCATTGCTTGCCTAGGAGATCTCAGATCTGGAAAAGGATTTTGTTTCAGTTTCTCTAAGAAAATGGAAAAAAGAAAGAAAGAAAGAAAAGAAATATCCCATCAAATCAATTGCCTTACTTAACTCATATTAATCAGTCAAATGTTTTGGGGTGCTTTCTTTGCAAGAGCTCTAGTTTTTTTTCTTTCTAGATCAAGAAGAACCAATGCTTCCTCTAAACTGCGTGTCAGCCTAAGCAGGTGTAGAGACAATGCGACTTCATCCACACTGATGGATTTGGTCCTCCTTTGTTTTGGACTTCCAGTACAAGACAGACATTGACAAACTGGAGCGAATCCAGGGGAGGGCCACCAGAATGGTCACGGGGCTGGAACACATGGCATATGAAGGAAGCGGGGTTGTTCAGTCTGCAGAAGAGAAGGCAAAGGGGGTCTTACTGCTGTCTATGACTACCTAACAGGTGGTTATGGAGAAGATGGAGTCAGACTCTTCTCAGATGCACGGGGAAAGAATAAAAGGTTCCGAGCACAAGGTGCATCAAGGGAAATTCTGATGAGCTATTAGGAAACAAAATTCACAATGAGGGTGATCAAATGCTTGGCCAGGTTACCCAGAGAGGCATGCAATCTCCACCCTTGGAGATACTCGGAGCGCAACTGCACGAGGCCCTGAGCACCCTGAGCTAAGCTGGTCCTGCTTTCAGCAGGAGGTTGGACTAGAAACCTCCAAAGGTTCCACCAAGCCTAAACTAGTCTGTGTTCTTACGATTCCACCCTGATATCACTGAATCAGAAGAGGCCCATTTTCCAGGCTACTTGATTCCTCCAGACAGTTCACTTCTCTCTACAATGAAAACTCACAACTAGTACAATATTTGAGTATAATAGGCAGCTTGTAACTGGCACCTCACATTTAACCTTTCCTTTCCTCTCATACCAAGCAGGGTGATGCAGTCCTCTGCTCTGTTCCTGAGAATGATCAGGAAACATTAATCTCAAGAATGCTAATAAGCTCTTCTCTGTCAGTAACAAAGGACGTGGGAGGCATGGACCTTCTACTGTAAGGATCCAGGGCCTAGCGATCCGTGTTCAGGAATAAATAATCAGTGATTGTAAGGAAGCCAAGATCACATATGCTCTGCAAATGAACTAGGGCTAAATTTTGTCGTGCGCATCAACAGCGTTCACACAGGAAGAAGCTCATCCATGCCTGCTGCCTTCTGACAAACGCAAAACAAGATCGCAGAAGAGGAAGAACAAGCTTGTAGGTAAAGCTCCCAACCAGCTCCATGGAAAACACGATTCACTTGCAGCCCTGCCACAGGCCTTAGCCTGCAGCACTACCAACAAGATTGCCTGGTTACAGGGAAATTGGAAAAGGTCTCTCCTAGGCTCTGCTTGTCAGTGGGAAGCAGGTACCTAATTCTCAAAACTCACACTCACTTTCTCTGTACATCCTCAGCATTAGCTGCCACCCATCACCATCAGCGTATCTTCCACATAATAGGAGCAGAGATTCCACAGGGTTCAGGCACTCCACGAATCCGAAGGATCAGAATGCTGCCTGGGGCAATTTGCAGCCAGAAATCTATCCCTCACAGGTACTTACACCTAAACCAGGGCTGCAAATGCTCAAATGTGGCATTGTTCTGACCATGTAATTCAAAGCCCAAAAAAGTTTAACATTGCCTCGTTTTGTCATTTGAGGTTTTGAGCTACAACATTTTCCTGTCTTTTATTTCTCATTTTCTCACCCCGATGCTTAAGAAAGAAGTTAAACACTCATTTCAATTCATTTTCCTACCCTTTGAGGAATAACAAATAGAATTTGAATATGCAAAAAGCAAACAAAAAAACGCATAGCTTCATCCCACTCTAGCAAGTACTTTATTAATATTGAGAAGCTCATCAATCTGAATTTATTTGGAATCCACGAGTCACAGTCACTAGTAAAATGACCTAGAGACTACAGTGATAACTCCCTTGCATTTCAACACAAAAGAAAACCTTCCACAATACACAATGTGAGCAAAACTTTTGGCTGAATATCATCATTTTCCTGTTTGCTTCAGCTACTACTTCAAGTGATGCTGCTGCTATTTTTCAGTGCACTGTCCCTAAGTAAATGGCTGCGCACACCATATAAGATAAAATTAAACAACAACAAAATATATATATATATACACACACACATATATGTTTTCCACATTCATAGTCTTTTCAGGCCAGTACATTCTCTGAAGATAATGAACTATCCTGACATATTCTGGAACTCTTCTCCCTGTCCTCTGTAGCAATGGGAGAATGGAACCATTCATCAGCATGACATATCATGGCTTCCAAATATTGAGACATCTCGATACAGTCAGCTGAGTAATATCGCTTTCTGTATCTCTGCTGTTGCTTTCAAAAATGATCTAGTAACAACCAGGGAAAGACAAAGCTGTGATAACTTTCCACAGGCCGGGTGAAAGCACAGACCAGACCAGGTAAGGCACAATTATTCTGAGCTTCGTCTTCTAGCTCCCTAGGGAAAAGTTTTAGGGCTGCTTTCTTCTCACATGACTTTGCTGAATGCGCCATTTCTGACAACACCACATCCTAAGTACTTTCTTTCTCCACCACATTTTTGCCATTCCCTTGTCTATTCAACCAGGAAACACTAAAGCAAATCATATAGTACAAAGTACATATTCGACATAAAGTGCAATATATCTTAACGTATGCATCAAAACTAAATGCTGCCTTTGGATGCAAGCATAAAGCTTCTGCAAGTATCTAAGGGAAAGAATTTTTTCAGCATTCAACTGAGACCACCAAGTAGAAGTGTAATACTCAAGTTGTCTGAATTGCCAGAGTCAGAGGCTGGAAGCAGGCCTGTACTTTTTGGCAATACAGCACTTCATATGATGCAACACATGGCCCCAGTCAACACTCCTTTCTCTGGTATAGCAGGCAACAAAAGATCAAGCCATTAGTCCTTCACTGTTTTCTATTCCAAGGTTTTATCCCCTATGTTTTGAGATGCTCTCTCATTCCATGCTGTCTGACAGCACTTTTAGCTTTTTAGAAGTTGGAATTATAAGAATTACTTACATTTGAAAAAGTAACATTTTGGATGCACATTCTGTTCTTGGCCAGAGGCGGCTTTTTTTTTTTTTAAACTTTTCTACCTGCTTGGCCTGTAGAACCATTTTAACTTTGCTAAAACTTCCAGAGAAGCAGCACTTTTACCAGCCCTGAAATGCACTGCATCTTTCATGTCTTCAAATAAAAATTAAGCCCAGCCTGTCATCTGTTAGATCTGTTGCATCCAACACTTCCTGCAGAAGAGTGCTAGTTTGATTATCCTCTAACTAGACTTTGCTGGAGTGATCACAGGATCCTATCTAAAGCATCGTAACAAATCTTAGTGTCTCTTCCATTAGCAACCCTAATGTACTATAAATGGCCATAGGCTTAAAACCTATGACTAGATTCAGCAAAATGTTCACTACTATACATAATTGTAAATAAATAATAGAACCTTTTATTATTATTATTACTCACATTGTAAAGGAAGTCAGGAGTACACCATGGAGACAGAAGAGAAACTTATTTACAAAAGCAGGCAGTAGAACATATTCTACCATTGACAACAAAGCCAATGTTGAGCGGTCCTGAAAGAGTTTGTGCCTTGAGCAGCCTGACAGGTAATGCAGAACATCTACAGGCAATGCAGGAAGGCTATAGCAGAGGGAACAGCAGAAACTGGATCTTGATTTTGGCCAACTTTTTTCCCCACTATGACCAGACAGTACAATCCAGTACTAACATCGCCGAATTAGGATCATTTCGGAGAGCTGGCGAAGAACCCACAGAGGCCTGGCTGTTGAGAAAGACAAAGGAAACTATTTGTGACCTAAGATGCATTTCTTTAATATAAAAAGATTTTTCCAAAACTGAAGTTTCATGACTTCACATTCCAAAAGTCAATAATTTGAAATCATTGTTTTATGACTACACTGAGCTTAAGCTTAGTCTTTTAACACACACCCATGTTTACTGCACCATCAACATTCACTCATTTTTTTACAACTTTTTCCAGTGGTGAAGACTGGGATGCCAACAGCCCCTTAAAGAAACCGTCTCTTTCATAACTACGCTTGTTCATCAGACAGTCAAGCCAGATGTAACTATGAGAGTCCAAATGCTGTTCATTCTGATAAATACAAGATGACATTGAAAAAAAGGGAGATGCGTAAAGAATAATCATAATCATTCTTTACCCGGCAGAATATTCTCTGGTTTGCAGGGCACTGCAGTGGGTGGTTCTCAGGTAATCAGAGTAGGGAGAATTGCATAGTCACCAGGTACATACTGACTTTACCAGCCAGGATAAGCAGAAATCCAGCTCAGATATTTTGAAATGCTTTAACACAGATTTTTTTTGAAGATATATAGTCAGAGAGGAAACAGCATTTCCAACAACAGGACAAGAAGAGTTTTTCCCACAAAGGGAATGATCTCTTCCAGACACAGTCTCAGACTATTTCCATTCTCAGCAGGTATTTTTGCTTATAATTAGATCTATTTGAACTTCCAAAAAGAAAATACTGAAGGCTGGCAGGGAACTGGGAATGAACAAAAAGGGGCAAAGAGATCATATAAGACAAAAGATGGTTTTGATAAAGAGAATAAATAGTTACTACTATGAGAGAAGAGAAAGTGAGTCTGCTTCAGGACTTGAAGCAGATCGGCGTAAAAGGCTGTATTTGTTCAGAAGCACACAACAGTATTATGCAACAGTTCCTGACAAGAAGTGAACGGTAATATTTTCAGCCAAAACAACAGGAGAAATGCACGTGAAGCAAAATGCATCAGCTATGTTAGCAGAGAGCCTTGGAAAAATGTCACTGCTCTTGGTCTTTGGGACTTTAAACAACAAGTCGAAAGAATCTTAGCTTAATCTTTCAGACTTTACTCTAACAGGATTTATGACTGACTCAAAGGAAAGATGATGTTTTCTTCCATCACTTCCTAGAACACCTGTGTCCTCTGCAGAGGTTATACATCCAAGCAATAACCCAGACTGACCACGCTTAGCTTACAAATGCCAAGAACAGCCTCGCTTGCTAAAGTACAGCAGCATGGGAAGGCCCAAGTGAGCAGATGATCTGCTCTCAGATTCCACCTGCTAGTTAGATAGGGACAAACTGCATTTTGAAGACGCTATACAGAACACACGTAAATAAAGAAAAAACAATACTTCAATAAAAACCTAGGCACATATACATTTCTAACATGCTTGTCGCTTAAATGGGGCAAAACTAAAGCTCTAAAGAACTAAAGAACACTTCCTATTAGGAATTAAATTCTCCTTTTCTACACTGAGTCTTTGCTTTAGTTAGCTAAGACACTGCTGAACCTTCTGCCGTTCTGAAACTGCATGAGAGCCTATGTATAAGTGTGGATTATGCAATAACCTCTGAACAAAGCAAAATTGTAGGATCACCTGATCCCTATAGGGTCAGAACCAAAACCACTAAGAATCTGAAAGAGCAAGTAGTCACTTATGTCCAGCATTTAGGTGCTAGTGAGACTGTCAAAGTCTTTACTATATGCGGCCTAACCCTGCGGATTCCCAAAGTCCTGTAGACACTGGCGTTTCCACCAGTAGGCACATAAAACACCCCTCACCCTGCTCCTGCAAAGCCTGATGCAGCTGAGCTATTCACCAGCTGAGCTGCTCTTTACTCTGGCAAGACTCTCAAATACGCACTGCTTGTCTCCAGGATCTAATGGACACTGACAGTTCATTCCATCTAGTCAAGATTACCAAAATGAGATTCTCAGCAGGAACCGGCTGTATATGTTCACATATACATTATCTGCATATATCTGCATATATCTGCATTTAAGATACCCACTTCGGAAACAGCACAAGTATTTTCAAATCTCCACAGCGCCCGACTCAAACCCAAGTCTCTTCTGTACCAACAGAAATCCCTCATCTCTGTGTCATTAGGCATTTTCTCTCCAGGGGAGAGTTAACATCCATACCACAGCTGACCTATTACCTTTAAGAGGTGATGCCCCTGATGTACTTCTCCCCTCGGCCTCCTGTTGCCTTCTCCGCTCAGTTTCCTAGCATTTACTAATCCCACTCCCAAACGCTTTATTCTCACCATAAGTTAAAGGGGAAGCCTAGGTACAGAGGCTGGCGCTGAAGACTCCCTTAGGCACTGGAACGGGGCATCCCTTAGGTGATCTAGCCCTGAAAAAAATAGAGCGACTTCTCTCTCCCCGCCTGGGCTTTCAAACAAAGGCCTGTCAAGAGATTAGCCCAGACACTGCAGTGGGTAACAAAGCACCGCACACAAAGAGAGGGACGATAGGCACAGCATTTAAGTCAAGCCCCATGAGAGCTTTAAAGAATAACACCAGGAATTTCATATGGAACCGGATTACAGTGAGCTACAAACATCTTTTGCAGCATAAACTGCTGTTAGACTAGCTTCTTAAGCATCTCCTGGGGAAAAAGGAAGTATTATTGTTGTGAAAAGCACAATTCTTTAAATCTCTCATATCTTATTTTTGAGGGTTTCTTAAATGATATTTATCAATCATATAAGAGTCCAGGGGGTACCAAAAAGCGATCAAGTGAATAATCCACTAAAAATTTTGCATGCTGGTCCCACAGTTTTAAAGGTAAGACATCACCAAATCACCAGCACAAGACTAGAGCATCTATTTCATGCATGAAGCAGCAATTTATCCTGGTAAATTTAGCTGTGGCTTTTATTAAACTCACTGCAGTCTCTGGCCAGGCAGTAGAACCTGAAGAGGCTTTCACATTATATTCCTCGGAGATTCAAATAAATCGAAAACTCTCTCATTTTCATGTACCTACTGGGTTTTTAGAAAATTACTTAACCATTTCAACTACTGAACTAGTCAGCACCTTCCTCCTCTTCTCTCACCTTCTCACATACCAACTGAGATCGTGTCACTTCCTAAACTTTAACCAAAATTTTAAGCAATTATCTTTGATTTCATCCCTCAGATTACATCAGAAGAACAGCAATAGCCTATGTGTTGATGTCATGTCATATTTATTCTATGAAAAGGAAGGCAAACAGCATGAATTTGCATTTCCTAAACAAATTTGAGGTACAACTTGCAGAGTCTGCAAAAAGTCTTTGTGGGTGGGTGTCTGCTACAGACTGCCAGATCAGGAAGAAGTAGATGAGGCCTTCTTCAGACAACTGGAGGAAGCCTCATGTTTGCAGGCCCTGGTACACATGGGGCACTTGAACCACCCCGATACCTGATGAAAGGGCATCATGAACTGGTGGGAGTGGTTGATACTCCAAAGGGTTGGGCTGCCACTTAGAGGGATCACAACAGGCTGGAGAAATGTGCAGAGAGGAACCTCATGAAGTTCAAAGGGAAATGCCAAGTCCTGTATTTGGGCAGGAACAATCCCATGTATCAAAACAGGCTGGGGGCCAACAGACTGGAAAGCAGCTCTGCAGAGAAGGACCTGAGCATCAACAAGTTGACCATGGCCCAGCAATGTGCCCTCACAGCAAAGGCGGCCAACAGCCTCCTGGGCTGCACTAGGAAGATCATTGCCAGCAGGTCCAGGGAGGTGATCCTTCCCCTCTACTCAGCAGTGCTGAGACCACACCTGGAGTGCTGGGTCTAGGTCTGGGTGCCCTGGTACAAGAGAGACATGGACATACTGGAGTGAGTCCAGCAAAGATGATTAAGCGACTGGAGCATCTCTCCTATGAGGAGGGGCTGAGAGAACTGGGACTGTTCAGCCTGGAGAAGAGAAGGCTCGGGGGTGGGGGGGAAGGGCAACAAGTGTATTAATGTGTACAAATACCTGATGGGAGGCAGTAAAAACGACAGGGCCAGACTCTCAGTGGAGCCCAGTGACAGGATAAGAGGCAATGGGCACAAACTGAAACACAGGAAACTCCACTCAAGCATAACAAAAAAGAATTTACTGTGAGGGCAGTTGGTGGAAGAGCTTGCTCAGAAAGGTTGTGGAGTCTTCATTCTTGGAGATGATCAAAATGCAAGTGCGCATGGTCTTTGGCAGCCTGCTCTAGGTGACCCTGCTCTGAGCGTGGCGGGGGGGGACTGGACAATCTCCAGAGGTCCCTTCTAACCTCAGCTATTCTGTGATTCTGTCTCAAAAGTCATACCGAACAAATCCGTTCCCAAGGAACAAACCCTAACCTAACCTAACCCTAACCTAACCTTTTCTAAGTGTCAGTGAATTAGTCTATACCAATGGAGAAGCACTGAATCTTAAATAGTGAGGCTACATCCGTTTCCTCTAGAAACAACGGCAATATTTCTATCGATTTCAATGACAACAAGATCAAAACCTCTACCATCAACTTCTCATTCAGATTTTTCCCCCGTGCCCAAAATGAAATGAAAGCAACTTAAGCATTTTCCAAATTCCTGTCCTTTCTCCCCACGCTTTACTGACCATTCTTTTCTGGTGCAATCCCCTGTTTAATGTTCTAAAGGATGAATTGTGGCCTAGTGTGTCAAGGTTTTATTCCGACCCCACACAGCTGTTTCCTTCGCATTGATTTTTCAAACTTCTAATTATCCTGGGAAACAAAGGTTTAGGGAAAAAGTTCACTATCAAGTATGAAACATACGTTCCCATGAAAATAAAATCAAAAGGCAATTCTGTACTACCAGCTCTGAACAGTAAGATAGGTTTTTTCCTCTCCTTCTAACATTCCACTTTTCCTCAAAAACCAAAATGGTGTTGAACAGTCTGGAAGCAGCACTTTGGAACCACCCATGTCACCTTCTAACCTCCATCACTCCAATTGTCCAGGGGTTAATTGTTGATCTTGGTAGCATTAATTCTTATTCATGCTTCAAAGAACACTGCTGTCTGGCAAGAAAACAAGCCCTACAATTCATCTAGTTCAGTATTTTCTTGATTCTACTATGGATTTCTCTCCTTCTCTCTCTGTGTGTGTGTGTGTGTGTGTGTGTGCGCGCACATATATATATGTACTTACATGAGATGAGCATGTGTATGGATTTCTCTTTTTGTACATATGTAGCAAAAGGGATTACTGAAAAAGCATACTATACTCTTATTATTCAAAATACATAAGGACCAGAACATCTGATGTGAAGGAAAGTTCAATGATTACATGAAGTTCTGCTAATTTACCCTCAAGCTTTTAGGCTTATCATTTCAACAACGTGTCCGTTGCTCTGATGAACGCCAGGTCACAGTGCAGGGATCTCAGATACTGGTTACACTGACAATGACCAGCTAGCAAAAGATAGCCAAGGAAAATCTGTTGCTTTTGCCTATCTGACAAAATAAGAAAAACTAACCTTAAAGAGAAAAGTCTCTAATAAATTTAAAAACATATTTTACAGCTATATGGAGTTTTATATGAAGCTTTGTGTCTACTGTAAATTTTTGTTTGCCTTTCCTTTTACTCTGTGCTGCTTGGTAAGTCTTGATCACTTGGCTTTCTTCATATTCCTATTCACAGGACCACTGCTCAGAAACAGGAGTCCATGGGAGTCTTCACATTGACTTTCATCTCATCTAAAGTAATGACAGAACTAACTGTAGCCCAGCAGAACGTAATCCAAGGGCAGTAAAATCCTGTATTTCTCTCTCTCCAAAGCATTAACAACAACACACTTCCCAATCTAATTCCATTTTCCTGAAAAAACAGTGAAATATTTAATGCAGTTCCTTTACTTGTGAGGAAAAAGCTCCAAACAGCATGGCCAAAATTACACCCACAGTAATTGTGACTTTTAAGAGATCAGTGACTAACATCTGCACATCACTCAGGGAGCAGAGTTGTCTTCTTTTATCAGTCTACCATTATCTCTTTAGCAAGCAAACACTGCCGGCCCTTGGCTGTCACCGAAGCAAAGTCAAAAGGAAAGAAGCAACAGATTAGTCTCCAGAAACGCAATCATATTCCGCGTTAGAACAGCTTGAGTGCTCACTCATGTATAGTTTTCTCCTAGAAGCATTACATCTAGCCTGGCATACAGAAAGGCTGTCTCATAGACGCTCATAAAATTAACTTCCTGCACAGAGGAGGTGTCACTTCGTGCCATCAGGATAGCAATAGCCTGGCAACAGGTGGCAACACTCTTGGATTAATTCTACTTTACATCTCTTGTTAAATCCCAGACAGCCCGTATATTTGAACGTACAGTTCATTTGTAGAGCTAGAATACAATCTATACTTTATTACATTGCATATGTTCTTGCATTTGACCTATCTTTTTGAAACATGGATATAGAATTTTCCATACATAAGTGCATATCATACCTGGAGTTTTGCACAAAAGGATCTATAATACATGGAACGAAGGGGATGGGGGAGAATATAGCCCACATCCATATCTTTTCCTGAAGGAGCACATATCACTCTGTGCTGAAATCTGAAACATAAAAATCCTCTCTGATAAACATTTTTGCTTTTCACCAAAAACCTTGGCAGGGTGACCACAGTCCCCAGGCACTTGCACCGTTTTACTCTCCAGTCTCCCCAAGACAAAGCATCTGCTCTCTTAACTTAAACTTTTTAAAACAGAAAGGGAATTTCATGTTAATTTGGTCCAGTTCTAAAATCTCTCTCATCTCATTGATCTTCCATGAGAGTTTTCACTCCCACAATAATTTTGATAAAGTTAACAGGAACCAAAGGTAACATTGAGACAAACTGAAAAATTAAAGGTAATCAAGGCTACGCTTAAAAAGAGTCATAACGCTAAAGGCTATGGATTTCAAGTTACTCAAGAAAGCTTTCTCATCTACAGCCTTCAAAAGATTATTTAGTTAGTTCCTTGATAATCTTCAAAGCAACAACAAAAAATACTCATCATGAATTACCAAAAAGCCTCAATTGGTCTTCTGAATTGTAGGAAATTGTTTTCAGACCTTAACTAAAAGACATACATTTACTTAGTAGTGCATTACTAAGGCAAAGCTTGGAATAAGAAGTATTCATTATTTTTAAAGAGTTTATGGTTGATGCTGTATTTTCTTTATGAAAATATGCTAATGTGAGAGGATATTTCTACAATAAATAAAAATGCACACAAACTCACTCATTCTTCATAAGCATTTTCTTTCCTCTCATTGGCGTACTGTCAATGAGATTTGTGATCCATTCTGGTGTTGTATCACAACACTGTTCACTACAGGGAGCTAACACTAAGACAGCCTTTCTTATCCTGCCACCTCCCTTTACTCATTTTTCATTTCCTCAGATTATGTAGTCCAGTACTTTTTCATGCTAAGTAAGAACCAAAAGACATTATTTTGGAAAGGTTTATTAAAATCTGCTCAGTCATTATGGTGATTCCAGTCTATTGGGGGAAACCATTTAACATTTAAGATTTTTTTTTTTTTCCAGATTTTTCAAATTCTACCCTGTTCATTTAAGTACTGCCTGGTTTGCAGGATTTGTTTCATGTACGAATTATGAATTAGATAATGCTTCGAGCAAGGCATGGGAAAGGAAACTTACCCACGTTAAAAACAGAAGAAACGGGGAGAAATCATTATTCAAACTTCTGCCAAGGATCATTTCCCCTCCTGCTTCCTCCTTGCTCCACAAGTGCTGCAAAGGTAATGAAACATTGACTTACACCAGCAACAAACTGCTGCCTGCAATGTACTGCCTCGAACCCTTTGGCTTGAAAATGAAGACGAGAGACCCCTCACTACCTGCTTCTCTCCCTCCATGAGGCAGCAAACGGGCAATTTCATTTCAGCCCTTCCTGCATGTGTGGATTCAAAGCCTAGATAACGTCAATAAGACTCTAAAAGGACAATTCTTTCTTCTTCCTGCTCCATAATCCCTTTAGCTGAAGGATAGACCAAGCGAGAATCCATCCTTTAGGAGTGTATTCACATTGTCCATCTTTGACTAACTTAGGTGCCTAAATTAGGTGCTTACACTTCCCAAAGTTACTAAAGTCTTCAGAAAATACCTCATACCATCCCCTGGACACTCTGAATACCTTGTATAATGTGTAATATACTTCTGAGAACCTTCATCTGCCGCTGATTTTCTATACTTTTCTGGCTCTGAACAAATCCTTTGCTACCATTTTCATCCATGAGTTTACTTTCCAGCACCTGAAATACAGACTCCAAAATCCAAACACTAGGAAACAACCTCACGGCAACATCCCTTGATAATGCTACCCAGCGCTACACAGTTCATCCACTTCAGAAAGCTGCATTTCTTCCTCTCTCTCTCTCCAAACATCTTACAGGACTGAAGTTTATGAAAAATTACAGATTCAGCTATTCCCCACCCCCAGCTCTGTTTCTGGGTACGATTATCCAGAGAGCTGCAAGTCCACCTATACAAAATGATGGCGGAAAAAAGACAGGTAGGAAGAGCTTAGTGCTTTTGTTCCAACTAGTACTCATTGCTCTGTTTCTAAAAAAACAACCTCTTTCTCTTAGCAATAACAACCTTTCCTTTTTTTCAACTTGTGATGAGTTCAGCAGTTTTTCACTGCTAGTGAAAAGTGCTAGTAGAGCTGGTTACAATCCTGCAGAAATAGAAGAGCACTGGGGGACCAACAGGAGGAGGAAGCCACACTGAGATACCGTTAAATATTGTGTCCCCTTTATAACTGGAGTCAATGTTTGAGTTTGCTATTTATCACTACAAGAGAGAAGAAGGAAAAAGGAAAAAGGAAAAAAAAAATGCCTAGCCTAAACTGATAACTCTAAAGACCAGAATCTGAGCAAGTAACACACAGACAACTTCCCTGAGGCCCATAGAAAAACTTGGAGAACTGGCTAGTGGAAAACATATCAGGATTCTGCTGTAAGATATTAGAAGTTTAAAATGATATGTAGATGGTAGTTTAACATGCTAGTTCAGTGGCGCCTTACATCTATGCAATGTACAACTATATGATTATCAAGTGACACACGACACAACCTTAGTAACTGAAATTAATTTGTTAGTTTTAATTTAATTTGATAGGTCTACCCGTCTGTCACACCTATTATCATGGCATTCGAGCAGTTGACTGAACACTTTTTACTGAATTTGAAATGAAGCAACAAGTGGTTCCCTAAATTCATAACTGCTACCATGTAAGGAAACACAATGTGAATCATCATATTCTTCCCTCATTCAGATAATCTACACGATTTTTTTTTCCCCCCTGAGTGCTAAAGCATAGGCACATTTAGGAAACACTGTGGGGTTCTTCATACCACCAAATGATGACTCTATATTAGCCAGACAGCACCCATTAAAACAGCTGCTAGACATGGAATAATAAGATGAACCAGGAGGAATTCCTACATCCCTGCCTCCCTCTGAATAATACCTCATCTGCTATCAAAAATAAATCCAGGTAAAGGAAACATTTTAGAAGAACCTATTATCTTTTTTAGCCACTGCCAGATTTGCAGTAACAAACCTCAGTATTGGCTAGGGGGAAAGTCCCTCTTCAGGGGAACAGGGATAGTGCTGTTGAAAGCAGAAGAATCACATCAGATCTGGATGTGACCCAGGTTTATCTAATGAGATGTACTACACAAACATAAAAGTCATATACACTAAACTTTTTCCAATACACAAAAGAAATTAAGCCTATTTACTACTACACTGCACACAATATATAGGAGATGATGAAATAAGACTGAAACAGAAAACATTAACTAAGTGCTGCATGAAAGGCAGCAATCATAGGATGATGTGTTTTACGAGGACAGACAGGACTCCCACAGCTGGGTTTGTGTTGCAGAACAGAACTTGTAAACCAGGTCTGGAAAACATTTTCTATGACTTTGATCTACGTTAGGTTTGTTTTGCAGTGTCCAAAGCACAGTTTCCAAACCCAAAGTTAATTAAACTTTACTTATCAACACGGTCTGAACTTTAGGTCTGCAACAAATTCCCTGCACCATGTGATTTCTTGTAATGAAAAAAAAGCTTTGCACAGCTTTGCCCTTTAAAACAAGACCAAGCCCTCATATCAGCAAATACTGCATTTGTACTTAAAATAAGGAACACACAGACAAGCCTGCAGAAGTCAGCAGGATCACTTCAGCACATTATGTTAGAGCTGTTGGTAAATGACCACGATTTAGAGCCAACAGTGTAAAGCTATGCACTTCATAACTGCAAGGGGAGAGGGAGGAGGGGGAAGGGGGAAATAAATGAGGATTGCAACCCTATGCATCTGCTAAGCTATTCTTTACTTCAGAGCAATGTGCACTGTCCCTGGCCCGACAGATCATTCTGATTATGCTTATGTGATATGTGCTAATTTGTTGCATCAAAGTGAGAAACAGCCTTGGGAACATCTTGTATTGTGGTATGTACTAATTTGTTACATCAGCGAGAAACAGCCTTGGGAACATCTGTGGGAACATCCTACAGCCTGTGGTGGGGGGCATGTACCCCGCCTGAGAAAATTGAGCTGAGCTAGCGAAGCGGCAATGTTAGTTTAGATAGCCTAATATGGCACACAATGCAGAGGAAGACTCCAGCCTTCATCCCCACGACCACCAGAGGGCTGAAGAAGACCCCCTAGCAACAGCCGGCGCAACCGCAGAAGTTACAGGAGGTGCCCCGTATACCCGGAACTGGAATCGCATATAAGGAGACTGTGAGGGGGGGTTGTGCGCGCCGTTGGTGGAGCAGGAGACTCCCCCCGGCCGCCCAGCGCTGTTTTGCTTACTTGTGACTTGCTCAATTATTTTATAAATTGGAATTTATGCAACCTGGCCCCAGTGGTTGTCAATTTGTCACGTTTACCTATAACAATTTTGGTGCCGTGACTCGGATGCAGGCTTCCCTGGTTTCGGGACTCTGACTCAGGGGAGGCGCCCCATCCCGTTTTCGGATGGCCCCTGAGTGGGTAGTTCCCCTACCATAACCTGTATTTCCGAACCCTAAATCAGGACAAGTAAGCAAAAGAACTGCAGTACCCCATAAACTTTGTGCACGAAGATCCGAACGAAGACTCAGGACTGAGTGAGTATATGTATGCGGTTCCGTTCGGTTGGGGTGGGATACCCGGAGCACGTGAGAAGTCCCCAGGGAACGGAGTGAGCGCGGATCCTCCAGGAGAGGGGGTCCTTAGCGCGGACCCTCCAGGAGAGGGGGTCCTTGTGTAACCGGGGACGGTGTGAGTGCGGACCCTCCAGGAGAGGGGGTCCTTGGTGCGGATCCTCCAGGAGAGGGGATCCTTGTGTAGCGGGGGACCGAAAAGGGGCACCCGACAGCCGACTGGGCCGCCCTCCGCGAAGGGACAACCGTCCTAGCAGTAGAGACTCGGGTGGTGTGAGTGTGGTCCCCTGCGGAGAGAAAGAGAGTTGTAAAAGAAAGTGACTGAGGTGGGTGCTCCGGAAGATGGGACAGAAAAAGAGCAAGTCTTCTGATCCCATAGAGGGCTTTACGGTACGGTTACCGGATATACCGCCCGATAGCCCTTTAGGATTAATGATTAAGTATTGGAACGATTGGCCCTCCAGAAAAGGCAAAAGCCGAAAAAAAAAAAGAAAAAGAAAAAAAGGTATATTACTGCATGCAAGTATGGGGTGGGAAGCAGATTAGAAGAGACCACCTTTATTGGCAAGTATACGGGTCTTTTGAAAATTGGATGTCAGGCTCTCTATATATATGTGAAATCAAAAGAGCCCTTTAGTTTAGAAGAAAGTGAGTATGCTAGTTTATGGATAAGACCAGATACTCGGACCATGATATTTACCCTGAAAGAGAAAGGTCCGAGGAAGAAAAATAAAATGCTGGAGGAACTTCCCGTTTTTCCTCCCCCCCCCATATTCCCTCAGCTCCGGCTCAGAATGCCGAGCATCGGACGCATATGTCTGATCTAAGGACCATAATGGTTCAGGGAATCAGGGAATCTGTTCCCAGGGGGCAAAATATTAATAAGGCCTTCATGGAACAACAGAAGAAGGACGAAACACCAACAGAATGGCTCGAGAGACTTAGGAAAAATCTGCAACTTTATTCCGGGGTAGACCCCAGTACCCCTGTGGGACAGGCTCTATTGAAAACAGTTTGTAGCAAAGGCCTTTCCAGATATTAGAAGGAAGCTAGAGAAGTTAGATGATTGGCAAGATAGAGGACTGGATGAATTGCTGAGGGAAGCTCAGAAAGTGCATGTGCGGAGGGAAGAGGAAACCCATCGCCGGCAGGCAAAGATCCTGGTGGCAGGAGTCCGAGAAGGACAGAGAGGAATCCAGGCACAACCCTCTAGGTCATATAACAGACCTAAAAGGAAGCCACCTCACCAAGAAGGACAACCCAGGGAAGTTGTGACGAGGGACTTGAGGCAGGTTGAGTGTTTTTATTGCCAGAAGAAAGGGCATCTGAAGAGAAATTGCAGGAAACGAATGCAGGATGAGCAAATGTTCCAAGAAGAGTAGGGGGGTCAGGGGCTCTATCTGCTGGGGACTCATAAAGGAACCGAGCCCTTGATAAAACTGAAATTGGGTCCCCAGCGACAAGAAGTAGAATTCCTTGTGGATTCTGGGGCAGAAAGATCTACTGTCCAAACGGTACCCTGGGGGTGTAAACCATCCCCAGAGAAATTACAAGTGATAGGAGCTAAGGGAGAGCCCTTTAAGGTCCCAGTAATTAAAAATGTGGAAATAGAATCAGACTCTCGACTAAGTGTTGGATCCTTTTTATTAGTTCCCGAAGCTGAATATAATTTACTGGGCCGAGATACGATGGTTGAATTAGGAGTCAATTTAGAAGTAGAGAATCAAGAATTAGTTATAAAATTATGCACCCTTACTATTGAAGATGAGGCCAAAATCAACCCTGAAGTTTGGTATACCCCAGAATCAGTAGGAAGGCTAGATATTGCTCCCTTTGAAGTGAGTATACGAAATCCAGAAATCCCTGTTAGAGACAAGCAATATCCAGTGTCACAGGAAGGGAGGCAAGGACTCCGACCAGTAATCCAGAGGCTAATAAATCAAAGGTTACTGGAGCCTTGTATGTCTCCCCATAATACCCCCACCCCATACTCCGTGTGTTGGCTGAAGAGCCTGTCTGCCCCATGTGCAGCTCCAGGCACAGAGCGATGAGACAGCCCCCGCCCTGGCAAGGAGCCCCCTTCCCGCATCAGCCCCTACACCGCCCCGGGAAGGCAGGATGAGACCCCGGCTGCTCCTGGGCTGAGCACCCTGCTTGGGGTCCCAGCAGGCGCTGCGAGAAGTGGGGTGCAGGCTTCCCCCTTCTCCCCGCTGGAGACGCTGCTGCCCTGGCCGGCGGTGGGAGCAGCCCCAGGCCCCCCCCAGCAGGCAGGTAGTGGGGTGACGGTGCCTCCCCCAGCCCAGCACCGCCTGTGCTGCTCCGTGCGCCGAGGCGGCTCGCTGTCTTCCTCTGCTTTAGTCTGGTGCTTGGAGACGGAGCCCCACCTCAGCTCTGCCAAACAGAGACCTCCACTAGATGTAGCCATTCACCGAGTTAACCCTGGAGACAAGGTTTTAATTAAAAACCTGGAAAGACTCGTCCTTGACTCCCCGCTGGGAGGGATCTTTTCTTGTCTCACTTACCACAGACACTGCTATTCGTACCGCAGAGCGAGGATGGACACACGCTAGCAGAATTAAAGGACCGATTTCAGAATCGTTGTGGGAAGCCTTTGGAAATCCGGACAATTTAAAAGTAACCTTTAAGAAGAAACCTGGAATCCTCGATAAGCGAGACCACATTTTGTAAAACCTAACATAGTATTTGTTATAACCCCACATTGTATTTGTTATCCCTTTGTGTGTTATGCATGTAGGGTTTGTAAAGGGAAGTAGTGGACTCATTGTTAGTACGGGTATCTCCCTAGCGGCATCTACCGCCTTTGTTACGACAAAATTGACTTATTGGACATTAAAAGATCATAAGAAAAGATCGGTAGAATGGTGGGAAGCCTTTGTTAAAGGAGTACAACCTGAGAAAGGTTGTACCCATGCCAACCACCCTGATCACATAAGGCTAAAATTAAAAACACCAATTGTAGGTGGACTGTGCCGTATGTTGGGTGTCCCTCTCAAAAAAACTGGGAAGCCTTTCAAATCAGAAAGGCACATAAAGGAGGTTCCCCTGAAGAATACGGCTGCTGTCGAGAAGACAGGTACACCCTGCTGCTCTGAGCAAAAGAGTAGGCAGAGGAGACAGAGACGTATAGAAACTGTGGGGATTGAGGCCGACAAGCCACCTCCTAAGCAGGAATACCTAAAGTTATAAGATCCAGACTCTTTAAAGTCCCAGAGACACCTGGCATCACGGATCGCCCCTCCAAGGCATTAAGGGTTTGTAAAGTATCTGTTAACCAAGCCATGGGTCCACTACTCCTCTGGAAGATGATTGTGCTGGGCTTATTAGGAAGACGAATCAAAGGGGAACATAACGTACACCAACCCTTTAAATGGTAGAAAAATCCATCACCTCCTTAGAAAAGTCATTAACATCACTATCAGAAGTGGTGTTACAGAACAGAAGAGGGATGGACCTCTTATTTTTGCAACAGGGAGGATTGTGTGCAGCCCTAGGAGAAGAATGTTGCTTTTACGCGGATCATACAGGAGTTGTCAGGGATACTATGGCGAAATTGAGAGAAGGCCTTGAAAAACGTAAAAAGGAAAGAGAAGCCCAGCAAGGGTGGTATGAATCATGGTTCAGTCGTTCTCCCTGGCTAACAACCTTATTGTCTGCAATAGCGGGTCCATTAGCTTTACTAGTACTTGTGTTGACCTTTGGGCCGTGTATAGTAAACAAAATTATTAACTTAGCAAAAAGCAGACTCGAAGCTGCCCACCTACCATTGATAAAAAGTCAATATAAACAACTAAATGAAGATGAAAGTAAGCATAACCCTATGCTCTCCCTGGCACAGGAGGCTGTTGCTCAATTTGATGAACAAATTAGAAGGGACAAAAACAAAAAGGGGGGATTGTGATATGTGCTAATTTGTTGCATCAAAGTGAGAAACAGCCTTGGGAACATCTTGTATTGTGGTATGTACTAATTTGTTACATCAGCGAGAAACAGCCTTGGGAACATCTGTGGGAACATCCTACAGCCTGTGGTGGGGGGCATGTACCCCGCCTGAGAAAATTGAGCTGA
Source organism: Apteryx mantelli (assembly GCF_036417845.1). Classification (NCBI taxonomy): domain Eukaryota; kingdom Metazoa; phylum Chordata; class Aves; order Apterygiformes; family Apterygidae; genus Apteryx; species Apteryx mantelli. The sequence continues at coordinate 26,210,563 of NC_089991.1, forward strand.
GCTAGCGAAGCGGCAATGTTAGTTTAGATAGCCTAATATGGCACACAATGCAGAGGAAGACTCCAGCCTTCATCCCCACGACCACCAGAGGGCTGAAGAAGACCCCCTAGCAACAGCCGGCGCAACCGCAGAAGTTACAGGAGGTGCCCCGTATACCCGGAACTGGAATCGCATATAAGGAGACTGTGAGGGGGGGTTGTGCGCGCCGTTGGTGGAGCAGGAGACTCCCCCCGGCCGCCCAGCGCTGTTTTGCTTACTTGTGACTTGCTCAATTATTTTATAAATTGGAATTTATGCAACCTGGCCCCAGTGGTTGTCAATTTGTCACGTTTACCTATAACACTTACATGCACATCACTATGCTTTTAAGCAGCTCTACAATGCTGAAGGAACAGTGCTGTGAGAGCCATCTGGATCTTCCACTGAAAATCTTCATTATATCCTTAGGTACTGCTGGACTCTCTCTCTCTTTTGCCATATTGCTAAACCCATCTGATTTTGCTAGACTTTTCTTGTCTATTCCTAGACACAAACACACGCCTCCAAAAAACCACACATGAAATTTGGTTGCCAAGCAAGGACTCATGAAAATTCCCTGTTCTCATGGGCAAGATGTTTCTTGGCTGAATCTTCTGTCAAACCCAACAGCATTAGGGTAATGCATTTTGCACTTTGAGGAGAGATGGCTGACACACTAATTTGAAGAATTTATTGTTGCAGCAACAAATCACAAAAAGAGAAGAAACTTACCTAGCAAAACTGAAAATCCAAATAATTCCTCGCTTCCATTCTACCTGTAGATAGTCTAAACTATGCATAGAGAATGTAGCAAGAGACTATCCCTGCCCAATACAGGTACTAGCACTGTAAAGCTTTTATCCTGTGTTAGACTTTTAGTTGCTCTTCTAGCATAATTTCTCCATTCTCAATCATAAGACGAGACTTACAGCAGACACCTCAAGCGCTTGAGACGTCAAACGCCACAGAGTCAAGATGTTACAAAAGTGTCCTGACTGCCCACTATGAGCCAGTCAGAATCAGTACTGCCATGAGGCTAGCCACATCAGGACTGGCAGATGCTGTAAAACATCTCCTAATTTTTGTCTGATAATGGAAAGGGGGGAGGGATATCAATCTGATATCTGCAGCTCACAAAAACCATGCATATTCAATAACAAGGAAACCTTCAGCTATCAATCCTTTTGAAAGTAGAGGGTAGAAGAGTAGAACTTCTTGAAACAGAAGTTTAGATTTCCTTCATATCAGAACAGTCGGCAAAAAGGGATTGCTATCGCTTCCCCTGGAATAAATTTCCAAGGCCCAGCTTGTTTGCATGGTGCCATGCAAAAACTACTGCTCCTGGAAGGCTGTGAACATGGTGGGAATCTGCAAGTGTATAAAGCCTGTCACCTGCATAAACAAATGCAGTATCAAACCCTAAACAGTCTCATTAGCAAGAACAGTATCTCCAGTGTGACAACACGGCGAGTCATTTTGTTTTCAGAAGTAAGATTACAGCACACATCTGTGCACACGTGCATTTCTACAGTACAGTATACAAGTGTCTAGAACAGGCAAGCATTTATTCTAAGTAGCATCAACAGGAGTTTCACATGTTGGTTTAATACTATTCATGCATACTCCTAAAAGACATGCTAAAATTCTTTATTGAACCTTAATGCACAGGCTTAAGGCTTCAGATGTTAAAGGAAGCATTTTCTGGGAGCTTGTCTTTCAAAAGCTGTCCAATTCAATCCTTACGTGCACTCAAGCTGCAGGCTCCTCTGTAACATAGCTCCTGGGAAGGCACAGGGCAGCACAAGGCCCTGTCACCAGTTTTTTTTTTTTTACTAGTTGTATGCCCTAGAGCATTTCCTAGATTGACAGGTAATACGGGTAATGCTTATCACATGCCCATATCTTGATACCCTACATTACTTCAAGACCACCACATTAAGCAGCATCCTTGCTTTTCCACTGCTGTGGAAGAGGAGTAGTTTTAGATCTATACCACTCCTTGAGAAAAATATTTTTGCCCACTTCTAAAGAGCAAGTTTGTTTAACAAACTTTTGCTAATTCTCTCTCATGTTCGATAATGGTTTAGCAATGTGCAAAAGTACTCTGGTTATTCTGTTCCTCTAAAAGAACTAATACAAACTGTGTCAGCTATGCCAGGGTCTTCAGTCTCAAAAACATTTTCAGTTTTCCTTCACAGTATATAATGTGTTATTCTGCATTCTTTGGTAAATGAGATTTCTTGCACATTCCAGAATAAACAGTAGTGAAGGTATTTGCTGACCTTTTAAGGCTGTCAAACACCAAAACTCCTTGCTGTGTTCACTGCAAAGTAAATAACTAATATTAAGTATGTATGTGTGTATATATATACACACACACTCTGATATGTTCAAAAAGATAACTAGAATTACGCAGGATGCAATGTAGAAGTGTCTGAAAGACTGATTAAATTAATTTTTGCATGGTTTTCAATCGCAATCCAATTGCAAAGGAGAATTGAAAAGCCCAAACTGATACTGAAGGCAAATAAGCAATTAGAATGAGCCATTAATTGCTCATCATAGAAACTTTTAGTGGCTGCCTGATGAACTGAAACTGCACAGCAGAAGGCTTGAAAGGAGGGAGAAAGAGTAAAGAAAAGAGGAACCACCACCCCAAATAAACTCCCTTTACAGCCATCTGGAGAGACTGTCTCTGAAGGAGGCAAAGTGGTGCATGCACTGCTTACAAGTCTTCCTAAGAGTGGTCTGACTATGTCTCTGCATATAACATCCCGCTCCCAGGGCAGGAGAAAAAAGACCATACAATTTGCCTTTCTCAGCTCTTTATGACTAACACATCCAGTATCTTTTCCCTGAACACTAGAAAACTACTCCTTAGCAACTTTATGGAAGAATGAAGAAAGAAGGGACATCAAAAAAAAAATGTCCTCCCCACCTCCACCACCTTTTGGAGGAAGCTTCCTCATCATCAATATCCCTTCTTCTCAAGGCAAGTCAGATGAAGTCTTATTGCCTCAGGTGATCTCCTTTAGTGCTAAAAATTGACAATGGCCTGGATATGACCCAACAGGGAGGTTTCTGCAGTTGAAGTGTGACACTTTCTTCTGGATCCCATGAAAATCTTGTAAGAGCAACACTCATGCTAGTTACTGTAATGCACGCTTAGGAGAGGTTCTCCTTCGCTTGCATCCTCTTCCTAGAGCTACTCAACACAGCCAGTCCACATGTTTCACTACTGCTGACTTCAAGAGCATTTTGCTTCTCAGACCAGACCGACTTTAAACATCCCTAGTGGTCAAGAAACCAATCGTACGAGTGATTTCATCTGCATCTGGGTTTGGTAGACCTCTTTATTTGGACACAACTTGCTCCTCAAGCTGGGATGCCAAGCATGCACCAAGACGGGGAATTTACTAGTCACCAAAGGATCTACAATATTCTGACATTAACCCGCATATTGCTTGTCCTTTGCGGACACCGACTCCACTGTCGCATCAGCGCACATCTGTTTCTCCATGTCTGGCCATTCTCTTCCTATCGCCCTGTATTTAGAACCATCTCCCTGACACTTTCAGCCACTCCTCCACAGGAGTTTAAACATTTCAGACTGCAGTACTTGATAGATAGCAGCAGCAACCATCCACCTGCCAGAAATAAGTCTGCTGGAAAAAATAGAAGAATAATCAATTAACCAGAAATCTCAAAATATACTAGTTCACCAAGATCCAATCTTCTACATCTGCCAAGTCACACAGATGTTCACACTATGGGAGGCGCCATGGAGATTTACATCTAAGTACTACTTCCCCTGCTCCCTGGCACATTTGCAAGGTGGCACATTACTGATTGACACTAAGGGTCAAATGACCATCTTGCCACAGGTTGTGCTCAGATTTTATTTATTTATTTAAGTCTAAGACCACTTTCTTTTTCCATATTTAATCTCATGGAAGATGAGAAACCTGAAAGCCCCAGCTAATAGCTAACTGCACCCCAGATTCATATCAGCATCTTGATTTCCCAAATGAAGACAATTACAGTTACATGACCATTTCACAACAGCAAAAACGGGCCACCAGAACCAAGACAGAGAAATACAGCTTGCTTTGCAAAAGCTATCACAGCACTTCATTTTTACTCAAAGTTGGGATTTATTGTGAACTTTGTTTTAAACCTGCAAGAAGAGTTCTTAAGCACCCCATAAATGGAAAAGGTACATTAACATATCCTGATGTCTGTTCCATGAAAAATATATAAATAAAAATAGCTTTGTTCCTCACTGGCCTGGTTAGCATAATTCAGGAAGGAAGGAAACAGTTTGCCTTAAAACTTGATTTGGAGAGGAAACTCATTGAAAACGTTTGTATCAAGCTAATTGTTCATAAAGGTGTTTTCTAGGCATGTTAGTAACCTCAGCCCCATTCTTTACTCCACACACAAAACACAGATTTCTATAAAAGAAGCTGTTAGAAAAGCGGTGTGATGCAAAAGAATAAGCAGCAGCCTAAAACTCAGAAGACCTAGATTTAAGGTCTAATTGGTGGTTGACTAATCCTGTTTTGTTAACAAGCATAATATTTAAGTCAGGTTAACAGTTCATCCATAGTTCTTCATAAGCATTAGGGCCTCCATTTTGCAAATACATTTTTTGACCTGTACTACTTCTGAGCTGTAGAGAAAAAAGGACCTTCTGATCGCTTCTCATTGCGATCAGGAGAACAAAGGAAGACAGCACTGTCTTGCACTCCTTCAGGTCCTCCAGCTGGTACCACAGCCCCCATCTCTGAAATTGCAGACTTCTTTGGGCCTTTGAGAAGCCGATAGGATCACTGAAAAGCAGAAGCAAGCTTGGCCAGCAAGAACCAGAGCAAGATTTTCACATCCAGAAGTGTAACAGATTGGGCCCAAAGAGAACAGACATACTGCAAATGCCATTTTCCAGCAGATGCACTAAGCTGATTAGTCTGATGACCAATATATTGGAGATTTTCAGCCTCTCCTTTTGCCAGATGTTCACGAATTCAGCAAGATTTCAACATAGCACAGAAAAAAGGTTACCACATAACATTCATTTTGGTGGCTTTCAGATCCGATATACATTTGGGTTTGGTTGTTTAGGGTTAGGGTCCGAGGGTTTCTTTACTTTTCTGCACAATACACCTCCAGATTCCTCATTAGGTTTCTGGAGCAATAAAGGAACTGACCCTCAGACAGCCTTTCCCAGTTTGTTTTACCAGATAGACTGGGACACAAGTTCAGTACTTAGCACTGTATAAACAGTCACGCTACCCGGCTGAGGAAGCCAGTTGGTTGATTTATTCATCATCTAGCTAGCATGACTAAACACCTGAGCTCAAGAGATACACCTGAGCACCCGAATACTACACTGATGAGCAGAAACACACAGAAGATACACTGAGCCTCAGTGTTTTGAATTAAGATGTTCCTGGTCCCCTCGGAAACAACATTAACTAATGTTTGCACTCTCTGGATTTATTCTCTCTATTTTTCCACATTTTGGACAGTGGAAATTCTACCACTTTCATCTTCTACTACAGACCCCTTCTGACCAGTTTCAAGATCCTATGACTTCCTTGCATCATGATGTATTTCTGGGTAGCACTTCAAAAACAAATCAAGAAAAATTTAGCCAAGTTTGGGGCTTATTAAAAGTACCTACTTAAAAATGTTAAGTTGGAGAGAAAACGTCCCCTGACTGCATTTCCTCAGTCAGCACCTTCTTTTCCTATAACCAAGGCAATGAATACCCAAAATCTCACAACAGGAGGAGAATGGACACGTAGGACTGATAACTCTCATCAACTTACTGAAAGATACATCTGCTAAGTGCACCTTTATCAAACACAGAAACAGACCAAACCAAGACCTGCCACATTAAAAGCATAGAACCTTTCACACTGATAAATTCAACAAATATTTTGCTCTCAAAGAGTAATTATTTCATATTCAAACATCCTTATTAATCCTTCAAATGTACCTCCATTTTCCAAACAGATATCAGAATCATCTCTGTCAACTGAGTGGGTTAGTCAAATAAATATATATATTAAAATAAAAGCAGCATCAGGCAATAGAGCTGGAATAGAACATGTTGCCCAGGAAACTGGCTCCTAGCTTCAGCACCCACAGCACACATTTTCAGGTGGCAGCTGATATGCATTGACTTACCTGTTCCATGCAACACACTTTGCTTGATTTGGGTGGTTGTAGAGTTATCATGAAAGAGGGTAAAGCAAGTCCCTTTTTAGGCTTCCACAAGTATCTTTTCAGTACTCCACGGGTCTGTAACTGCATATAATTGCAACAGTGTGATCAACACAAGGAGTTAGCACTATCCAATTCATTCTTGACAAAAGGATGATGGAATGACTTGAGGTGATAAAACTCAGATCCAAGCTTCCAAAATAGTCTGATCAGTCATTTTTCATGCTGTCAGGCAACCCAGCAAGTCATTTTTATCAGCCTAAGTACAACTCTTCAGCACATTATAAAAGATATCTTTCCATTTTACTACTTTCATATGGAAGGCAAAATGTCAGTACAGACACCTAAAGACTGAAAGCAGAATTTGGCTTAATATGCTCAAGATGCTTTTTGTCCTCCTAACTCTCCAAATCATTCACCTGTGCTGTGGCAGCAAGCAGTCAACATGTAGCATTCAGTATTATTGATTGGAGTGTAGAGTTCAGGTGTCAAGTTCCAACAACAAGGAATAAATCAAAAAATTCTTAGCGCCTGTACCTGTAGGAGACTGATTCTGGGATCTTCTGCCTTAATTTAAGGCTGCAGAGCCTTTGGTCTTGGAGGTTGGAGATCTGGTTAGGAGAAAAGAATTGTTGGAATGCTTTGCTTTTATGTTATCTCTATGGACTGCATAATCTTTACTGCAGTATCTTTAATGATGCCGCAAAAATCTAAAATTCAAAGTCTAACTTCAGGTTACAAAAATCTTAAAATAGATACAAGCAAGCAAGACAAACTACAATAACAGGCAAGCGATGTCTGTAAGAGTGCTGCAAGAGCAAGGATATCTTGCTCTTGTCTGGGCACCCAGCTTGAGCGCAAGTCAGGTGCCCAAGGAGTGAAATGATCAAATACTTTAAAGGACTAAGACAATCTGCATGTTTAACCTTTAAGCATTCAGTTGAACGCATTTGGTGTATTGTTTTATTAGCTGCCTTCAATGCAGTGTTCTTTTGCTCTTTCAGAAACAAAGAGTATTTTTTAGAGACCCATCTTCAGGCCATCAATAATATTCTCAGACCACAATAAAACATAAGATGGACATTTAGCATTAAGATTCACCCACTGTAAAACTAAAACGGACTCACAAATCAACAGGGGATGTGGGTCACCAGTCAATGCTTTTCCCCAGGTTTATCTGAGCTTAGCATGAATATGAGCAACGTAATAATGAATAAACCCTGCAACCTTTGGTAAAAGTATGTATATTTTTTGAATCCAAGTTGCAAATATATATTCCAAAGCCTACAGCAAGCGCTGATCAAGCCAAATTTTTAAAATCCACAGGAATTTAAACAGATGCACTTAAAAGAAACAATCAGTTTTGAGGCCAAACATTTGAAAGAGATCTCACTATTTATCAAATAGAAGTTTGATATTGCAGGTTCTGTCTCACTAGAACCTTAAATTTAAACAATATCACAAAAGCTTCGGAATATTTAGGTAACTTTGATGAAGTACCAAAATAGAGAACTTCAAAAGATATTCAATACTGTCGTTTATCACAGGGCTCACTGATCATAGCTGAAAGATAATGCATCTCTTATTCCTGACAGTGTTTGAACAGTGCTGTGTTCGATTAGTCTAAACCACTTAAAATGATGATATGGATTTTTACAGGTCAGCATTACAAATACTGTCATCTTTCTCCCCATGCTCTGTCACCTGACACAATATGTGTAATCATCCAGTGCAAAGTTCACACAAATCATGCACAGGAAAAATACAGGGTCAAAGATTTGCTTGCTGAAGTACACAGGTACAAAAAACTGCTAGATCCCTCCCCTCCCCAAACAATGTATAGGGAGGAACCAGTGCAAATAAACCAGAAGTTTTAGAGCAAAACTGACACATGTTGAACTAAGCTTATTTATTATTCACAATCAGGCTTCACAGATCTGTTTATCCTTCAAGATAGCCTAGCTCAATATGGCACCTTTCCCATTTGCAATTAATACATCTGCAACTTTTTTCATGGTGTGGACCACATGCTCATGGACAGATCTCAAACTATGATCCTGTTTCTTTTCTATGGATTTTACAAGATTAAAAGCATTAAAAATTTCACAAAGATACTAAGTGTGCATAGACTAGTATCATTAGGGCTTTTTTAATGACTGATGTCTTTTTTTCCCCTCCCTCCCATGTTATAACTGTAGAATTAATTTCCTCTGAAACAAGTTACTGTTATTAATGGTATATCTCACTGTCTTGCAGTCCCACTGTCCAAGGCTCCTTCCAGGCTAATCCCTCCATTTCCTTATTTCATTTGGTATCTTTGAGCTGTAAGACTGTCTGAAAATTTGATCACAAGTGATCAGATTTCAAAAGAAGGACCTGAGACACAACAAGCTTGGGGGGGGGGGGGGGAAGAGGTAAGAGAGAAAGGTAGGTTTTTCTTGCTTGTTTATTTAGATGTGCTTTTAGGTTTCTTGATTGTAAATGCCCCACACATTATGGAAGATTCTTAATTCATGTATATAAGCACCACTAAAACCCTTCACAGTACTTCAGGTTTGCCATGAAGGTAAAGACCATACTATTAAGCCCTTGAGGCATATTACAAACCACTGCTGGAGAACAAGGATACGGAAAAAAAGAAAAATGCATCCACATACAGAGGACTACAAAAGAACCACCTACAACAATTACAGCTTGCTATACTGGATCAGGCAACTGACCCAATCAGTCTTTTATTCCTTTTTCTATAGTGACCAGTACCAGCTGCTTTAGATGGAGGCACACAAAACCTCTTGCCATAAACAGAAATGGAATAACACGTCAGAGTGAAATTCATTCTTAGTTTCCATTAGGTAGATGGCAATTTATGCCTTAGACCAAAAGGATCACATCTCTCTCCCAAAGTGTCATGCATTCCCATGTTTTTACATTTCTTTGAATGCTACTGAATGAAAGATAATATGTATGATCCTTTTTAGGACCTCGACAGCTGTTGGGCTCAGTGTCATTTCACAGCAATGAGCATCTGGCTGAATGTGCTAATGGGGCTTAAGAGCTCAGTTACAATTGAGCATCCTATTAAAATACATTTCCAAATTCCACGGTCAAGTGTTCTAGCCCTTTTTCTTTACTATGGCTTAATACTCCAGGTTTCTTCAGACAGACAAGTGGATACAGTGGACTCTTCTGCAGCTTCAAGTATGCGGTTGTAGTAAAACCTGTAGTAGTAAAACAAGCACTGCATGATTCAGGTTTAACCTTTTTGCAAGAACAGATGTGGTATATTAAAGACTGACTTCTTCCTGCGTGAAGCAGCAAAATTCAGAGCTCAGTGTTTCCATCCTAGCTACTTTGCTCAATGGAACCCACCCTTTAACTGTTCAAGAAGCACACACAGACAAGATTTATATCAAGATCGTTACTTGAACATAATTCTAAGTGTTCTCTCAGTTACTATAGATCTGTGTATTTGACAATAAGACCTAAGATAAGCTGTGCTTCAGTTCACTAATTGAGACATGACTTGCTAGCTCAGAAACCAATCAGTTTTCATTGCTAGAGTCATTCTAAGTACACAAAGCTTTATTACACCTCGTTAAATACCCTCTAATTTGGAATGCTTCACTGTCCTATAGCACCTGTCAACATCTAAAGAATGTACGTGGTGTGTGAACGGTAAGTACAATATTTTCAGCACCTCTCTACACTGACTGCTTTGTTCCTCACTGGGTATTATTAACCCATTCAACTCGCTGCACAATCTGCAGCCCCACATTATTACTTTTCTAATAAAATAAAAACCTCACAAGAAAAAGAAAGGCTCCATTAATAGATAGAGCTGGAAAGACAGGACACCCTTTGATTAACATGCACAGTACATCCTGCAAGGCTGAAGTGCTTAAACAAGCAGCACTTACCAAGAATTAGAATAATATTTCAGCTCTGCATTAAAACTGCCAGAGTTCAGAGAATTTGACAATTTAATCACTGCAATAGTTCTAAAAACATTTTACTATAATAATACCATAACATAGTAACCCAGAAAGCTGTTTGAAGGGCTACGTTGCACAATGGCCCCTCCTGAAGTTAAAGGTGCTCTCCCCAAGCAACGATTCCAACTAGGCTTTAACGTACGGACTTTTCATTCTGCTACAAAAGTCATCTGCCTATATATTTCAGGCAGACAACACTAACTGCCCCTCCAAGCTCCTGATGACTCAGCAATCATCAGGAAGGCAAAGAGAAGGCAAATATCTTACAACTTGGCCCAATTATCATGAAAATAAATGAGCTTTTATGTTGGCTTCAGTACATGATGAAACAACCTCCTACTCACTACTTGAGAAATCTATTGTTTTCAAAACATACATTTAAATAAACCAAAAAAACCCTGCAACGCATCAGATGCGTCCCACGTAGAACACCAGTAAAGTCAGGGGAGCCACACAAACGCTGGCTTGCAGAGTTTGTCAAGACTCTGACACCACCGGCACAGTGATGCACTACGTCAGCCTTCCGCCTCCGGAGGTCTGCGTTCAAATGTCAGGGAAGTTCCAATGGACGCTCAAAACAAGAGCTAAGGCCATAAATCTCAAATTAACCAGCCAGCTGGCATAGCCACTAATCTCCATTTCATATTGGTTAAATGCTTGGAAGATAAGGGCACTACTCAGGTCTGAAGCAAGGGTTACTGACGGGACTGTGTCAATGCTTCTGTGCAACCGCAATATGCCTGGCCCTGGCCACATACACTGGGGGAAGTGAGGAACTGATCCAGCAACATAAAAGACTAATTCACCCATAAATGATTCACCCATAAAAGACTAATTAAAATTAAACATATTTTTAAATCTCTTCCAAATAACTTGCCTGAACTAGGGGTATCTCCCATTCCCTCTAGATGAGCCCCATTCACAAAAAAAATTTTTTTTTTTTTTGAACTCTTCTGGCCTTCACACTGAAAGATATTTGTGTTTAAAAGAACAGGAACACATTGAGGTGCTATTCAAAATGGATAAAATCTGCACTCCACTCTCTACCTTTTGAAAGTTACTTCCGATAGCCTTTGAAACATTACCTTTATTGGTGAGTCCCTCTTTGAGGGCCAATTAATCAGAAGGAAACTAGTCTTTAAATAATTTGTCTTCAATAAACTGCCTATCTTGTCCAGCCTTGAACCTGTCTAGCTCTGCTGTGCTTACCTTTGCACAAACTGAAAATGGTACCTCAAGAGGGCAAAAGCTCTTGCTTGTTATTCTATTCACCATCACTTCCCTCCTGCCTTATTAATGCACACAGTCATCACAGGCTAGCTAACAGAGACTTTGTTCTTAAAGATATGTGGCATACTGGTGATGATTTAAAGATAACATATCACTTCCAGGAACCCCTTCCCTGCTCTGGCACTCATAGTGAAAGGGTCACTGCCTGCATCAAGGAAAGACTGAATTAGCATCAAGTCCTGACAGCCAAAATAAAGACATCTGTGCAGCAGAATAAGCACTCTAAAGGGAAAAGTAAGGAAGCAGAGAAAAGAGATGAGAAGGCGGCTCTGTACAGGTAAACCCTAGGCAGGCTTATCCTCTTTTTTTTTTTTTTTTTTAAGTGCATAACAAGGTTCATGTTTTTAATCAATCAGTGATTCAAAATAACCTCCACATCTGTATCTGCAGAACAGCTACCTAACCAAACATCCCCCAGCCTCTAATGGAGCAATAACTATTCCTACCTAAATGTAGGATTTGGCATTCATCCTTATTACATTCCATTGCATTGTTAAGACTAGTTGTCAAGATGCTATCACTGAAATTGCTTTCGGACCTTCCCACAAAGTGTGTCATCTTGAATTTTACAAAGTATACACTCCATTCCTTTAGCAAGTTATGAAAGAAAACAGTGAAGAACGACAGACGCCTGTGAAAGCTCAATTCTGATCTTGCCCTTTCAGAAAGGCTGTAAGTACAGACAATTACTGAGAAGATGCATCTCTAGACACATTTTCCAAACTGCTGTGGACCTACCTTATAGGAGTTTAATCAAGCCATGCTTCCCTAGCTTGCTAGGGGATATCAGGTGAGACAGGGCCAAAACCCTTCCTAGTTCAAGATAGTTACATTCCCTATCCCCCACTCTCCCCAGCGCCTATTACTTTACAATACATAGGAGAGAGATTGTTTCGTATCATTCTTCTTAACAAGTTGACCTCAACTTATTTCCTCCTTACCACCTAGACATTTAAAAAGTTTAGTTACTTGTTCCAGTATTTTTCCAGATATTATTATTAAATTGACAATTCCACAGTTTTCTCATTTTTTTCCCCCCTCAAGACTGGAAAGTCAGCATAGTCTCTCTTCCAAAACTTCACTCATCTTCTTTCAAGATATCAAAGAAGAGATTGAGATTCTCCTTAGAGAATTTACTATGAACTTTATCAGGCCTAGTTTACTTGGAGGGGAAAAAAAACAAAAAACCCACTAATTATTTTTCTCCTCTTTCCTTTCCTTTTTTTAAGTTTGAGGTCTTACTAGAATGGTTTTAGCCATCCGATCACAGTTCACTAAATGGACTAAGATGGAAGCAAAAAGTAAAAATCCATCAATGAAAAAATCCAGCATCACTTGTAGATGGTATTAAGTAGAAGAGTAGCCGTCATCCTCCTTGTGATAGTAAAATACTTGCAGAATGCTTTTGTCCTTTAAGCCCTTGGTTAGCTGTACTTTCCAACAGCCTTTCTCATTACATCCTCATGGGCTTCTACAGTACACAAGTGCAGAAATAGTACCGTGCACACATTTTCATGCATGTGGTTTCTTTTAAGTATGGTCTCAAAAACACCTCAGCTCACATTCTTCTTCTACCCTCAGAGGAACTGGATCTCACTCCCACTTTATGGGAACTTCGGTGTTGATTTCCTAATCACTGAGGAGCTCACAACCTAAATGCACTGGTCTTTAACTGTACCGCCTACCCTTCTTCCACACCGGGCCCTTAAATGGCAGGGGGACAGGCTGCTTGGTGAGTGATATTTTTGTTTGTTTTGAAGAACACCACAGTAGGTAAGAAAATCCCACCCAGAATGCTCTCAGCTGACAACAAGCCTTCAACCCAAGACAGGTGTTATTCATGTACTGCTTGTCCTGCCTGCCCTAAAAGCATTAACAAAACCAAGGGGGTAGGTAAGGCTTCAGCTAAGCATTCAACACTTAAGCATTCAGAAGCCTCCACCAGGCACTTCAGAAATACTAGCACAGAAGCTGGAAGTGGTGAGTTCACGCAAAGTGTTACATACCATGTGTGGCTGTGGTTTATTTGCAGTCCTGGAAGGGGGGGGACTGTTAAGCTGAATCCTTCCTATGCATTCCCACTTTAAAGTGTAGTGCAACCTCCCATCTCCCACCAAATAGCTACAGAGGGAAGCACATCTCTGCAGTCAGCACTGGCTGATTCCCACTCTGATCCTCAGCTGAACTTCTCAGTAACCAGAGTGCTGCAACATTCAGCCAGCTGGTTTAAACCAGACAAGCTTCTTTATAAACACAGTCTTCCCATTAAGATTCACATACTTTTACTGGAAAGATGATCCAGCATATACTCAAACATTTAAAGCAGAACTATTTTTGCCAGTGAAGTTAAAGAAATGTAAGTGTAAAGTTCTCCTGTAAGCCCTCAGACATGAGTTTCTAGTAGTTTCATAGCTCTCATATTATAAGCCATGTTTTAGCTTGGCAAATTACCCCACAGAAATGACTTTGTCAATAAATACAGCATGCTCTAACCACACACATACTCACATATCAGGCCTCAGTTCTCTTGCAGTCTGTAATGTCTGAACCCGATTTATGAGTCTGATGCAAATCCTATGGAATTCAACTGAAAGACATGGAAGTTTTAGACCTCTACACTTAAAATAATAAACCCCTGAAATAAATAGTAGATTAATTCACAGCAACAACTAGAAATTCTATCGACCCTGTAGCCTTTGTTTATACAGCAGGTTACTCTTAAGAGTAAATAATACTGTATTAGGCTCTAAATGTCAGATGTGTATTGGGTGCCATCAGGAAAGCTCCATTTACACACAAAGTATGGTGCACTGCTACGAATGACAAGCGAATTATTTTCATTTCAATTGTATGAAAAGTAACATGTAAGCAAGCCTACACAGACACATGACATCATTTCACTATTTGAGCAGCAGGATAGGAGCTATTTCCACTGAAATTAACTCAGTAACATTATTACCGATTTTTGCTCTCTGAAGTCACATTGCACTTTCCTCTTTTTACTCAAAGCAGTAGGCTCTTATTTTATTTTCCTTATAAGCAGCAACGCATTTATAGCAGAATTTTTCAAAATTTAAGCTGAGTCTCCATTTAAGCCAACAAATACTTTTGCTCAAGAGAGACAGCATTGCATTTGTTCTGTACATGAGTCCTCGCACCTCCAGCAGCGCTTACAGTGTTAGTCAGCACTTTTATTTCTAGTCATTAATAACCTCAGCAGGAAGCAAAAAGCACATCTGAAAGCCTTCTGATAGTTTCCTTTCACACAAAAGTCAAAGCCCAGAATCAAACAAAAGACTTCTAAAATAGAAAATTTACAATAAACTGCTTAGAATAAAAAAACACTTAGATTGCAAATCCTGAACACATATTAATTTATATTTTTGCACCCACATATTTGTGTCAGAGTTAAAGACTGTCATGTATTATTTGAGACTGCATAAGTGTTCACTGTAAAATGTTTTTACCACTGCTGTTTTCCACCTAATTTCAGCCATCTTCCTATCCCAAATAGCCCTGTGCTCATTAACCAGAACATTTTAAGAGGGATTCCAGCAAAAGATCATTAACTGCTACAACACACCTCGTATTTGGTTAGAGCCTTTAAAATGAAATGTTTTCAACTAACAAGCACCAAGCCAAACAGAGCTTTCAGACCCCACTTCTGGGACTCCACAGCTTGAGGGCGCCCGTTTCAGAAGAGACAACGGACCAAAGACAACCTCTCATGTCCCTCATGGGAGCTTAAAGGATGCATGAGGCCCAAACAACGAATGCATGTACCATATCCTGTAACGCGGACTATAGCTACACACCGTATTTCTGAAACCATCATAACATTATATTGCTTAAGAGTTTGACTAAAGCCTGCAGAGATTCCACCTCTGTTCCCTGTACATTTACATACAAAATTTTGGTATAGATAACTGCATATGACTGAATACATTGCTTCCCTGTGGTCATGCAAGTGCTAACAAGACCAGAACTCAGGGTAAATAGGAGCTATTAGTTATGGATGGAAGATTTTATTTCAACAGAAACAGCTGGGCTGTCTGCAAACATGCTTTCCAAGAAAGAAGAGCAATTTCAGGTGGACAGTATAGTACTTCTCAGAGCAAGGTCTGATATGCAGAGGAATACCTTCTCCTCTCAGACCTGATCTGGAGTCCACATAAGGCAATGGAGGCCATTCCATCTCATCCAAAGGGAGATGGGCCAGGCCTCTACTGAGCCGGGTAAGTTCCAATTACATGATTAAAATATATTATTTCTACAGAAGAGTCAAAAGATGTTACTCTTCGCTATTTACCATTTATCAACACAAAAACTTCATTCTTGCTGGTCAAACAAATGACAGTCACAGAAGTACTGCTGTAACATTGGAAATGCCCTGCAAAATAATCAAATGGCCGCGCAATCAGCCTACTAGCTGAATATATTCTGAATTTTAAAGTAAACTAGGTTTTCACCAACATGATATAATAGACTTACTACTTGATTTGGGGATAGGAATCAAAAATAGCATCCTTTTACATTGCTCATCTGAGTTTAAGGCCAGGTTTCCACACCACTTTCTTACCTATGTTTGCACAATTTTAGCATTTCTTGCTGCAGATGCAAAATTGGCATTTTTGTTACAAGCTCAGCGTACAGCTCCCAGTCTGTACTCAGTTGGCAGGTTCATGTATACAGGAACACATAAAACATGCCAATTAAGGTTTACAGATTACATTTGCAGTGATGGTAAATTATATCGGTCAGCACTTCTAGCACTTTTGTGTAACTTCTTCCCTAAAAGGCCGGGGGGGGGGCGGGGGGCGAGGTAGGAGAGCAGCAGTTGAGCCTAGCTGTGAGGATGCGAAGACAAAGTCTTTTCCTCAAGTTTTTAAGGGTTATTCCTTACAGCAAAGCTCACAAGAGTTTAACATTTGACCAAAATGAGACAAAAAGTCAGACCAAAGCCAGAAGTCAACTCACAGCTAACATCTACCTCATGCTTATGTCAAATTACATAAACATAAGAGAGGCTTGACAACTTATCCGTGTGCAAATTCCTCTGCAAAAGTGATTAATACAAAGGGTGGGACAGGCGATGCTCTGATTCAAGTCAATAAACAGACTCCCAAATCACTGGCTCCCCTCTCCAGCTCCCTGTTATCTGAGTCACAACTGCAGCTATTTGAGATGCCCTGCACAAAGCGGGTCAGTCACCTCAGGTTTAAAGTAACAACTGCTGTCATCCCACTGTTAAAAACACAACAAAAAAGAACCATTTGGATTGAAAACACCAGAAAGCCCACCGTGCTGGGAGCAGAAAACCTGTATCCTTGTCTGTGAATGAGTTTGAAAAATGCATACTTAAGACCTTAAATCACCTTTCTACATAACCAGTGAATACATTCGTGAACATCATGGGTAAAAGTAAGAAGTCTCTAGGAAGTGTGTTTCCATACTACATGCTACTTACAAGTCAGTGTTGTTTGCTTATTCTAACTGAACTGAAGGGAGAAAGAAATACAGCATTTAAAGGAAGTTTTGCAAGGTCAACTTTTAGAACTTACTTATTTGCATCTTCACATAGTTTTCATACATTCGCCTTATTAATTACCTGTTTTAAAAATTAATTTGAAGTCTCCACACTTACCGCTTTGGGGGTTATCAGCCCTATGGAATACACACATGTCACTGAAAGTAATCTGGACTTGCACCTACAAAGCAGGTTATCTCAGCTGAAGGCATTCTGCAAGTTCTTCATCAAAGATGAACGGACTGATGCAAGACAGCAACATGATAAATGCTGAGGACAGCACCCAGCAGAGAGCTCACTGTCTCCATCTCACAAGCAGATCCAACAACAAGCAGTCAGTTCCAATGATGGCAGAAAGACTTCTCGCAGCTGCTTATAAAATGGGAACACATGAACTCCATCCGAGACAATTTACTATGGCAAAATCCTCACTTTCTTCTGAGCTCTGTTTCAAATCTACGTACAAAGAACTGAGAAATGAGTTTTCAGCTATAAATAAGATGCTGACTTCTTTTATGAAAAGATCTCAGAGCATGTAGAAGAAAAGAGCAGACTACAGAAATTTTGCTAAGTCTACAAAAAGTTATTTCAACAACAGAAAGATGTTTATTTGAATTTTGTTTTTAATTATTTCATTTACTCTATTCCAATCCATATTCATTTCAATAATATTGGCATAACCACTTGTCTCCCAAAATACCAAGATACTTAAATTGTGCCTATCTTAAAAAAAAAGTTAATTGCAATCAGTGGGGATATCAGCTCCTTAAAGCTAGGCATGTTTATTGGGTATCTTCCTAAAAGGCAGCAATAACAACAAATATCCCTTAGGATCTTCCTTAATTTTTAATTTGTTATAATTAAATACATGCAAAAATCAAGGCTTTGGAAAGCTTTAGGAGTATCAGATTCATTTATATTGAGCCTAGCTCTTCATCTGGCATCTTCTCCAGAGTTGTATGCTTTTCCATAAAGAAGCTTTCCATCAATAAAGAGGAAATGCTAAAATCTTCAAAGCTATAGACAGACTAACTTAGAAAGGCAGAAATGAAACTGGAGACATTCACCTCCATTCTGCTGACTCAAATACAGACAGCATAAGAAACACACATAACTCCTCCCTATCTGATACCTGAGGTAAACATAAGTCTACATAGGGACAGTTTATGTCTACCAACCACCGGGCAGAATCAAGTCCAAAAGTTGTTTCTTGATACCTTACACAAGCACTCAAGATGAACTTTTTCCTCCACTCTTTCATCAATCCACCTAAAACCTGGCAGAAGGACAACTGGGTAAACCCCGATTATTTATCAAGTCAGTTAATACTAACATCAGACTTGTTACCTTTCATTTCACATAAAATACTATTCTTTTTCCAAAAGTGTTGACACAGAACTGAAACTGCCTTAGGAATTTTGAAAAATGAGCTTTCACTAAATATATTGACCCACCATTCATTCCATTGTATATACTTCTGTGGTGAGGTGACAGCTCATCTGCTACTTGTCTCCTGAGGGGACCTTCTCTGCTGCCTCCACTGAGATGTTTGAGATGCTCTGGGCTCCCTCCAAAATGTTGTTTGAGGTGCTCAGGGCTCATACCCCTCACTTTGTGCAGATGTTCTGTGCTTCCGCTTGGTGTGCGCTTTTGAAGATGATCTGGGCTGCCACTGCTGTGCTTTTGATGCTCAGGGCTACTGCCAGGCCTGTGCTTTTGAAAGTGTTCAGGGCTACTACTCAAAACATGCTTTGGGAGAGTTTCTGGACTGCTGCTGCTGTGCTTTTGTTGCTCAGGTGCTTTGGCAATGGTTTTGTGATGTTCTGGACT
The DNA here is from genome assembly GCF_036417845.1 of Apteryx mantelli. NCBI lineage: Eukaryota > Metazoa > Chordata > Aves > Apterygiformes > Apterygidae > Apteryx > Apteryx mantelli. The sequence goes on from NC_089991.1 coordinate 26,229,448, forward strand.
TGGTCCTTTCAGGTGATGATCAGGACTGCCAGAACCCCTAGGCTTCTGGAGATGCTCTGGGCTGATGCTCCTGTGTTTCTGATGCTCAGGGCTTCCTTCACCCCTGGTTTTTTGAAGATGTTCCGGACTAGTACTCGGATGATGTTTATGATGGTCTGCACTGTCTGGACTTCCAGTGCTAGAAGTACTACTCCCATCACCAACATCTCTTATGGATGTACTTGTTGCAGTTAACTGGCACAGGCTGATTTGGCTGTCAATAGAGCTCCGGCTGCCTGCTCCACCAGTCTTCTCCTCATCCAGCAACACACACAACTCTTTTAGCTCCAGCTTTTCTTTAACCACTTCTTCTTGCCTCACTTCCAATTCTTTCAGCTTCTGTAGGCAGGAGGCAACCTCTTTGTGCATAATGCTAGCACTGTGCCTGCCCAGTCTCTGCCACTCACGGGATGCTTTCTGGATGATGATAGGCAGAAAGGCAAGAAGGTAACAAAGGTCTCTCAGTTCCTGGTTATCTTCTTGCAGCTTCTGATTGATATCCTTTAAAAGGAAGATAAGCATGAGAGAAGAGTGTCCAAAAAACTTAACATTATACCATTAGCATTGTACAAGTCAGTGAACAACATTGCTACAAACCATCAGCTAAGCACTCAAGTAAGGCATGAACAATTGTGTGTGTAGATCTGGCATATTATAACTGCATCATGTTTCATACTAGCAGAACACCTGTCCAGTACAAAACTGAATATGCAGAGCTAATTTGGAAAGGTTCAATGACTAACTTCCAATATGGTATGAAAATTTCAGGTGTTTAATTAATGCTCAAAGGAAAAACAAAAAAACCAAAAACACAATGAGAAATCCAGATGATCATACTCTCTCATGATGTTCTCACTCCCTCAAAAATACTCACTTGTAAAGTTATTGCTGACTAAAACCAGAAAGTACATCAGAAATGGTAATCTTGCTCAGATAATTAACAACATTTATATTCTCTATTCCCTAAAGCATATTCACATATAAAATGAACTTTTTAGAGATTTAAAATATTTGGGGTTTGTTTGATTTTGCTTCAGATTTGCATAAAAGAATCTTGTCTGTTCTCACTTAATCAGAATTGGTTCAATCACTCTGAAATGAAATAATCTGCTTTAATAGATTTTTCACTTCTAACAAAACAAAGTAGTACATGTTCCCAGTGCCCTTCTCTAACTGAAGAACAGTAATGCTCTGAAGAAAAAAACGTTCAGGCTCTTACTGTAGCAGAATAATACAGCAAAGAAAACGTTTTCAGTATTTCGCCATCCTACTTTTACTAAACTGGCTTGTAACCATATTTGTCTTCTCTGGTCTAAATATTCTTCCCTTATGTCTGGTATTACAAGCTTAGCCTTATGGAAAGGCCATTTTAGCACAGTTTCTTAAAATAAAAAAGGAAGCTTTTGCAACTCTGCTGGGTGCGTGCCTGAGTGTGTGACCTTCCTCTCAAAATGACTTTGAACTTGACCAGTTTCAACCCAGGTTTGACAAAGGAAAAGTCTCAATGAGGTCGCAAGGTAACCTGAAAAACCTATACAGGATAGGGATTCTTCAGATGACCCCATGGTGGAAAAAAGTTGAAGTGACAGCCCACAGTTTATCAGTCAGAGTATCTAAGCAGGCAGCAGCCATCCACTCAAGCCAGGCACAGCTGTTCATCGTTACTCATGGACTTGTTCCTTCACATGGGACAAAGAAGCAAGTAGGTACCCACATACCACTGAAATCCATTGGAGCCCAGAGACCTTGTTCTCCCAAATCCCTTTTAAAAGTTTCAGCTGAGACATCTGAACAAAAGGTGGAAGCTGAACATCACTTAGGAAGTTCAGAATTGAGAGAGGAAGTTGTCACTCCTTCCTACACATTTTGGTGTGCTTTGTTACTTATCTGGCAGATATATAAACCCATATAACATCACAACACCTTTGAAAATAACCAGGAGAATGATATTGCTGCTGTAATTTAAATTGCATTTAAAATGTAAGCTCTGTTTTCACTAAGCTAATATCATTGATGGGTCTCTTTTACCCCCAGACACCTTCTATTGTCAAAATGGAGGGAGGGAGGGAGGATTGCTGTACGCTGCAGAACAGGAAAGCTTGGATTATCAGAGACACTTGCTCAATAATTTAGTTGTCTAAAACCATTCTACAAGTCATGAACTCTCTTCTGTTGTACCCTCACATAACAATTCAAAAGGCCACACTGCATCTGGGTCTCTCCTCCTCTCCAACCTCACCTCAACTAAGGAATTTTACAAAAAGTGCCACGTGTCACAGCAACAAGACAGATAATGCTTTGTAGTCACGTCCACTTTAAAGTAACTTTCAAGTTCTCCAACACAGTTATACGTGGTACATCAGGGTAATTCTCTGGCAGTAGTTACGCTGTCTTCTCAATTCTCAGAAGCAGGGAAGGAAACATTAGGGACTACGCTTCCCACCTAGCAAGAGTTAAATTAAGAAGGCATAAGTCATCACAGACTTGGTCTGCCTCTCAGTGCAGTCTGTGGAAGTACACCATTGAAAGGGACTTCCTTAGAGATGCATCCTCAGATGTCCTTTCCAGACAAGGAAACTAGAGAATGATTCTCATCACTCCAAGGCAGAGCCTAGGAAGTCATCTTAAAAAAACATGACAAAAAACAGCATAGGCAAAACAAAGCCTTTTGAATCTCTACAGCTCCGCACATTGTATTCTTTCACATGTATTTCAGATAGAAACACTGAATCTTACCAGAAACCAACGAAGTCTACTGCAAAGGTGACAAGAATTAGATGTTCCCATCAGCCCAAAGCGCAGTGGGACGCATTATAGAACAGCTGTGCTCCACAGACCGCGGAACAGTTTCTCACCGCTTTTAACCGGGCACTTCATTTCCAGCAGGCTCAAATCCTGTTCGCTTTTCACGCCATTCTCGGCAAGAACCGCCAGCACATTCACCTGACGAGGGCTCGCAGAAGCCACTCGCGGGAGATGCAGTCGTGTGCCCGGCACCTACGTGCAGGGAAGTTTTCCGCGCAAGGACCCCGCGCCGCGGGAAGGTCGCCAGCCCCCGCGCCCCCCACCTCGGCCCCGGGGCACCGTCGCAGCTCGGGGGCCGCCGGCCCACGCCCCACGCGTGCCGGCAGCTCCGCCGGGCGCAGCTTCGGCCCTGCTCCCCGGCACCGCTCCGTGCCCGCCGCTCCGGCACGGGCGGGCTCCCTTTCTCGCCGCCGCGATGCGCTGGGGACACACCGGAGAAACTCGCCCCCCCGCCCCGCCCCGCCGCCCGCTACCTTCAAGCCGCGGATCTCGCCGAGGCGGAGCTGGAGGGGGCGGTTCACCTCGCGCATGAGGCTGCTGCGGTCCAGCATCGCGCTCCTCTGCTCGGCCCCGGCCCGGCGGAGGCTGCGGATCAGCTCCTCCTTGCTCCACGCGAGCAGCTCCTCGTCGGACACCTTGCACAAGTCCTCGGCCGCCGCCGCCGCCGCTTTCGACGTGGTGGCGGCCAAAGGGCCCGAGCCCGAGCCCGGCGGGCTCCTCACGCCCCGGGCGCCCCGCGGAGGCAGCCCCGCAACACCGCCCCAGCCGAGGCGGGGGGAAGGGCAAGGGGGCGAGCCCGGAGCGCCGCGGGCAGCTCTTCCCGGAGGGAGGAAGGGGGGGGGGCCGCCCCGCTTCCAGCGAGGGCGGGCAGCGCTCCGCCCGCCTAGTTCGTGCCTTCTGTACCGGTATAGGATTGGGGGGGGGGGGGATACGAAGGGAATCACCTCCGGCCCCAAGCAGCGGATCCTGGAAAAAGAGAGGAAGAGGAGAAGGAAAGGGTGTGGAGGAAGCCGGGCTAGAGTCTGGGGAGCAAACTTCCCCCTTCCAAAGGAGGAAAAAAAAAACAAAAAACACAGGTCTTTCAACAAGTCAACGGTAGCAGCGTGCGTCTCGTCCTCCCTGCTTCTTAAGAGCTGCTCATCCCTTGAAGCCGTGCTGTCTAACGAGGGCTGCTGTGGCAATCGATTTCTCTTCGGGTGGCAGATGAAGCCACGCAACAGATGAACGCAAAGTCCCGAGCCGAAGCCCCATCGTGCACGGGCGGACGAGCGGGCAGAAGCGGGAATCCGCGCAGGGAGACCGCAAGCGCTCCTCCGAAGCCGCCTCTTCCCGCCAGCTTCGTGCCCCCGTGCGCGGGCGGCGGCCAGGGGAAGGGGCGCAGGCGGGGACCGGCGCGGCCGCCCCGCGCCTTGGCATGTGCCCGCAGGGCGGCGGCGCGGCGGCAGCAGCCAGGGGCGCCAGCGGACGCTGCCGGCACCAGGGAGCGGGCATGGGGCGGCGCGCGGCTTTTGAGCGGGGCGCGCAGCACGTGGGAGCCCGCGCGGCGCGGGGGAGGGAGGGAGGGAGGCGGAGGGAGGCGGCGCCGGCGGCCGCGCGGCACCTGCGGAGGCTGCTCGCCGCGGCGGCCCCGGGCGGGACACGCGGGCCGGGTACCCCGGAGCTGCCGCGCGAGGGGTGGGCACAGCCGTTTGCTTTCGCTTACCCTCTGCGGGTCCTTCCCCCCCCCCCCCCACCTCCCGAAGGGGCAGGGCAGCTTCATGGAAGCCCATAAAAAACGCCCACAGAAAGCCCAAAGGGAGAGATTTGCTTTTGTGCCCCCCCACCTAGCTCAAAGCACACCTAAACAGAGCATCAGCGCTCTCCTAAGGCCTACACAAGCCTCACATTTCCCTCACGTGGTTTAAGTGATGCTTAAGTAAGCAATTTTATTTCTGGAAATAAATGTACAAACACATTCAACTTCACAGAACTTCTGATACCTCTCACAGGGCGGCTTGCGAGTCACATTTGATCGCCAAAAGCCAGCACCGCAGCAGCTTTCACCTCATCTTTCATTTACAATGGGAATATTTAAACTTTATAGACCTAATTCTTTCCAGACAAAACTAGATGCAGTTCTATACTCCAACTCTTTACTCAAGCTGAAGGTAGCATATCTTGCTTTGCCTTTCTAGGTAAGTTCCAAAGACCCCTATTAATTTAATCTCTGCTTCATTTGCTTAGACTTTGCACATGCACAGGGGTCTCTATGCAGTAATTTCAATCCTAGAGCAACTAGGCTGTACCAGAAACAAAGCGAAGCTCCTCAGGAAAAGCCAGAGGAGCTCCTGTTAGACTGGGACTGAAGTGCTCACATGCAGACAAAACAACCAGATTTGGGAAATTCCAGGGGCCAAATCCCCATCGCTTCTTCCTGGGTGGCTATATCTCTCTGAACTCTTAGAGTGATTGCAGCTTTCATTGACTAACCTCAGAAATCACCATTTCTTGTACCACTGGTACTAAAACCCCAGCGGGGCAGAGCTCACCACAGGGTAACTGCTTCTGGACCTGCTTCTCAGGCAGTTTTTCATCCTGAGCCTTCTGTTGCTGCAGCTCCACAGCAACTTAAATGCAGCACGCATATATACCTGCACATGAGCCAAACACGGAAGTCTTCCATTAGAAGAAACTGAGGCTTCAAGAGGCAGCAAAACAAAGACATATTCTGGTAACTCATCTCTCCCTGATGCCAACCTTAATCTTACATTTTGAAATTACTTCCTTTCAACATCTATTATTTTGTGCCTAACAGACTGACCTTTTGGAGAAGGGAAAAGTTCCTTCTAGGTTTGCAGGCCACTGGTCTGCAGGAATGTTGGGCTGAATGCCTGGATACCTCAGTTTTGGGAGATTTTCCAACAGTTTTCAAAGATTTTCAGGTATTAAAAAAAGTAACCACAAAAGCCATAACAACCCCTACATGCTGCTTGTCATACACAGCTTACAATAAAAAGAAGTCTCCCCCAGCTGACAGGGTACATGCATTTGCTTTTTCTCCACAAAAATAATTTGAAGCAGAGTGCCTTGCTGCAATGAAACTTTGCCTGCTGATACTTTCCTACCACTCTCAATCTGCAGAGAGCCTGGGTTTGGCCTCCTGCTGTTTTGCACACCTGGTTAAGAAAAATTAGTTCATATTGCTGCATTTTTCCCACTACATGTGTGGGCTGGGACTCTCTGTGCTTTGCTGTTCTCTTTCTTTCTTTATGGATCAATGCAAATGGCCCGGGTAGAGTTTCTTGTAAGAATCTTTTTCTTCACACATCCCTACGTAATCGTCAAGCATTGCATTTCAATTTGTGGGTGTGCAGGAACACAAGCATTTATGCAGCCTGATACAGTTACCTCATTCAAATGACTTCCCTTTTCATGTCTTAGTCCTTTATCTAACTGCAGAAGCCTCTGGGCAGCTGATATCCATTCCACAGTCTTTGTTGTACTAGTCACATTTTTCCAATCAATGAAATCAGTAGCACACTTACCATATTTTCCCTATTGCATAAATAAATATAAACCTAATACCTCGAGCACATAGGTTTACGTGACAGAGAAAGTGGAGTACACTAACGAAAACCAACAGAGATTTATGCAAGTCAGGCTGAATAAAGCTCTTACTAATAATTCAATCATCAGTCAGATTTTTCCACTTGAATTACTAAAATACCCACAAAGTTCTAGCTTGAATGTCTAGTGCTGATTTCAGCAGTGTCTTGGGACGATGTTTTGGCGCAGCTTTCGCCGGATTTCCCGTTACAGCAAGTACCTGCCGCGCGCAACAACCACTAGGGCGAGGCGGGGGGGGGAGGGGGAGGCGCGCGGCGACCGTTGGGGGGGGAGGGGGAGGCGCGCGGCGACCGTTAGGGCGACAACGAGGCAGAAGGGCCAGCGACTGTTGCGGCAGCCTGGGCGGGGAGCGCGCGGCGGCCGTTAGGGCGGGGCGCAGGGGCGGGGCGCGCGGCGGCGGCCGTTAAAGGGAGCGGGCTGCGGTGGGGGGTGTCTGTTGGGTGCTGTGATGGGGTGTGTGTGGTGGGGGTTGAGGGTTTTGGTGAGGTGTCCTGCCAAGAGACAGCGTCAGTCCTGGAGAAGGGCTGGTTCTCAGCCTTGTGGGGGGAGGCAGCTGTAGGCTGGTGCCCGGGTGCCAGAACCCAGACAGAGGCAAATTGCTGCTGCCCTGCAGTCCCCAGGGAGCGGGGAGGAGGCGGCGGTGGCACCAAAGCAGCCTTGCAGGGGCTGCAGCTGCTGGGGGTGAGTGGGGCTGTGTGGCAGCCAGCGGTGGGGCTGCCCGGCTGCCTGTGCCATGCGCTGGGGAAGCCTGTGGGGGTGGTGAGGTGACCCCTGAGCGTGCCTGGGTTTTAAAGCCATTTTGGGCTGCGTTGGTGTCCCCTTGGTAGCTTTGCCTCTGCACTCGTGGCTCTTCCCTCGGTTGAGAGGCATTTCTGCTGCAGCATAATGTCTGCAGCCTGTTGCCCCCCAGACGCTCCCCTGGAAGTGCCCTTGTTTGTGTTTCCAAAGCCCTGAAAGTGCTTCCTAGTGCAGCCTGTCCCAGTGCAGGCAAGGAGGCTAGTGCAGTGCAGCCTGGGGGTTCCCTAGTGAAGGCAAGCAGCTGTGTGCAGCAGCTCTTTGGTCATGCCCTGCTTCAGCTGTGCTCAGGGCACCTCTGAAGTGTGTGTTTTGAATGCTAGCAATGTGTGGGAGTGCCTTCTTGAAGGCCAGTGGCCTCTTAAAGCAGACTCTAGCACTTGTGTGGGTGGTGTGAATTTGCCTTGCAGTAAAGCTGTGGCTTGTTGCAAGCTGGTGGGTCTGGGTCTGCTCTCACAGTGGAGAGTAGAAGGATTTGTAGACTTGGGTGGCAGTTGCTTCCTGAGGCTGCCTTCCGAGTCCCTTAAGGAGTGGTGTTTATCCTGGGGAGTTACAGGCGAGGTGTGACTTTCAGGCGTTGGGTCAGTTGTGAAAGCGTCTCTGAAAGGAGACCCCAGTCAGTCCTGACTGCTTGTCGTCAGCTTCAGAAGTATAAATGAGAAAGCAAAAAGGGAAGCAACCAAAGCCAAGGAGCCTTGATCAGGTGCTGCTGGTATCTACATAAGCAGCGGTGCCCTGGTGGAGTTGCTTGGCCTTTGAGGTGCATCCCTGCAGAGCTGCTTTTCCCTTTGGCTAGGTGTTAGGCTGCTTCTGGCTGTCTGGCCCTGGCTTGCTTAGAAGTGTGACCGTGTGGCCTGTGTTGAGGAGGGAAAAGCCAAAGGAAGTGAGCTCCAAGGGCTCCATTGCCCCTGGGTGGTCACTGAGTGTGTCCCTTTGTGTTAAGCACCACAGGGTGGGACCTTCCTGCTGTGAATGGGCTGCAAAGGAGTTGCTGTAGGTGGGAGAGACAGCTGCTGAGCTTGTGCTAGCTGCAGGGGAATGGCAAGGTGGGTGTGGGCAGTGGGCTTAGGCAGGCAGGGTGCTGGTCTCCTGTGGTATGGAAATGTGCTTCTGGGGCAGGCTTTTTATGGTGCTTTCCTGGCAGCCTTGTGCTGCCTTGGAGAGCAGGTGGGAACTTGCCTGAATGTTCTCAGTGAGTAGCTAGCCCCGAGGCTGAAGGCAGCTGGTGTTGTGTGGCTGGCTGTTTGAGTGTGTGGCTTGTGTGGTATCAGTTGTGGCTGCTTTATGCTGGCCTGAATGTGCAGTTGTCCTTGAGGGTGGGCGGGCTCCTTCTCAGCAGTGCCTTGTGGTGGGAAGCTCTGCAGCCTCCTTGTGGGGTTTGTTTTATTCGAGATGCTTGTCTTCCTTGGGTGTGGATCACCTGCCTGGGAAGATGTGCAGGAGCTTTAGCTAAGACTGTTACCAGGACCGCATGCGTAATGATTCTGTCAATATGATAGTTCCAGGGAATAGAATGAATATGTATAATCATTCTGGGAAATTCAGTACATATGTGAGAGCAATAGAAACTTTGGATGATGTGAGACATGGTGTGCACGCTGGGTGGAGCTATCCCTCGTGCATCCGGCGCTGTAATAAAGAGAATGCCTGCTTCTTAATACTACATTGGTGTTAAGGAGTTTTTCCTCCCGATTTCGGTGACAGCTTTGGCACCCCAGATGGGACTCTGCTTCTGAATCTCAACGCATCTGTGGGATTGCAGGACCTCCAGCCAGCACCGAGGGATTCTCAGGGAGAACCTCTGATCTCCAGACCAAAGAGCTCTGAGTAAGCCCCCTGGGAAGGTAAAGGCATTCCTTTCCTTAACAGGTCAGGTTGCCCGCTGGTCAGATGCAGTGAGCCTTGCAGAGCTGGGTTAGAAGGGTGGAAAAGGTGGGGTCGCCCGCCTGTAAGGTGTGGCGAAAGCCATGCAGGGAGGTCAGGTTGGGCTCTGGAGGTCCCTCAGGGGGAGGAAGGTCAAGTTATTTGTGCACAATTGTGTGTTTATGTGGCAGTTTGACATTTGGAATGTTATTGGACTTTGTTTTGTGGATTTTGTGGTTATGGGTAACCAAGTGTTGAAAGAGGGGGGGATTTGGAAGAATTCACCCCTGGGAGGTATTTTGAAGCATTGGAGAGAGGCGGCAGGTCCGCCGGGAGGTACACTTACCAAGAGAACAATTAATTGAATACTGTAATCATCGTAATCATGTATAGTTTAGAAGATCAGGAAAAATGGCCTAAGAATGGAGGTGTGAACTACAATACCATATTACAATTAATGTTGTTTTGCTGGAGGGAGGGGAAATGGGATGAAGTAATGTATGTAGATTTGTTCTTCGCACTAAGAGACCACCCTGTGTGGCAGAAAGATTGTGGGATGATTCCAAGGGATCCGATGATACTAGCACTAGAGAAGGAGGGAAAGGGTCAAAAGTTGAAAAGGTGTTGTTCTGCTTGTAGTATTGGAAAAAGGTGTTTAAAGTATGAACAGGAGGAGGAAGAAGATTTGGAGTTGATGGTTGTTCCCCAACAGAGGTTGGGGGAGGATATTGAGGCTATGTGTGGGGCTGAAGGGGCAGAAGGATTTAGCCCGATTGAGAGGAGAACAAGAGGATGACAAGGGGAAGCGGGGGGCGGGTGGTTTACAGGCTTCCCTTCTGCAGGTGGTTGGAAATAATGGACCAGTAACAGTTAAAGTACCTTTCTGTATAATGGAGTTAAGCTCCTGGAAGGAAATAGCAGGGAACTATAGAGAGGATCCAGAGAGAGTGGCAGAAGTGTTTGAAACTCTAATTAGGACTCAGGATCCAGATTGGAATGATTTACAGGTAATATAAGACACCCTGCTAGATGATACTGAAAAGAAGATGGTATTAAACACTGCTCGGAAGCAAGTGGAAGGAGCACTTGCTGGTGGGGATTTGCAGGGGATGCTAGATCAGAATTTTCCTGCTGCAGAGCCAGGGTGGGATCCTAACCTGCCAGGACCCTGGGGACTCTTAACAAGATATCAGAGATGGATAATGTTTGGCATAAGACACACCCTGCCAAAAGCAGTTAATTGGTCTAAGCTATATGAGGTCAAACAAGAACCAACTGAATCCCCATCTGCTTTTGTGGAATGATTAAAGGCTACTGCCAGGAAATCTACCAACCTGGATCCTGAGAAACCAGAGGAAGCCCAGCAGTTAGCTTCAACTTTTATGGGACAATCGGCCCCAGACATAAGAAGGAAACTTCAAAAATTAGAGGGGGCAGATTTGAGAGATCTGGGGAAAATGTTAGAAGTGGCCTGGACGGCTTTTAATAATAGGGAAAAGGAAAAAGAAATGCGACATATTCGAAGGGAGTACCTAAGAGAAGGGAGATTGATTGCTGCTTTAAGCAGGGCTCCTGGAGGAGCCTATAGAGAAAGGGAAGGCCCAGGAGGGGGTTACCGAGGTGTGAAAGGGAGTAAGAGAAAGGGAACATGACCTCCTTTTGTGCAACCCCATCTAGCAGAAGATCAGTGTGCGCAATCTGCAAAGAAAGGGGGCACTGGCAAAGGGAATGTCCTCAGGCTGGGAACTTAGCCCCAGCCCTGCAAGCCATTAAGCTAATGACCTTAAAGGATGAATCCTGAAGGGGAGCTGGGGAATCATCTGCAGCCGAACCCCTGGTTACACTAAGGCTGGGAAACGAAGAAGTAGAATTTGTAGTTGCTCCAGGAGCCACTTACTCTGTACTTAATACTTGTAAAGGAAGCTTTAGCCATGAAAGTGTAAGCGTTGTTGGTGCTACAGGGAAAGGAGAGAATGGGCCCTTTTTGCAGCCCTTAAATTTTAAATTGGGAAACCAATGGGTGACTCATCAATTTTTATATATGCCTGAATGTCCGATGCCCTTGATGGGTAGGGATTTATTGGATAAGTTGAACACGCAGATAACCTTTAAGAATGGAGAGGTGCAGCCACTAATACCTGAATCAAAAGCTGTGGAAACGAGAATTTTTATGTTACAGAGCAGCACGCAGAAAGCGGAGGAGGAGATTCCTGCTGACGGAGAAGATGCAGTAGTACCCTTGGTATGGGCTAGTGGAATTCCAGGTCGGTCTAAACTGGCGAAACCAGGAGGTTGTTCTAAAATCTGTGACTAAACCGGTAAGACAAAAGCAGTATCCTATTAGGTGGGAGGCTAGAAAGGGGTTGGAAGAATTAATAACTAAATTTTTGAATTATGGGTTACTGATAGTGTGAATCAGAATATAACACCTCAGTATTATCAGTAAAGAAACAAAATGGCAAGGAATAGAGGTTGGCTCAGGATTTAAGAGCCGTGAATCAGATTGTTCAAGATATTCACCCAGTAGCGGCTAAGCCATCTACCTTGCTGACCTCCCTGAAGGAGGACCATAAATGGTTTACTGTACTTGATCTCGGGGATGCCTTTTTCTGCATACCTCTAGACCAAGACAGTCAGGCGATATTGGCCTTTGAATGGGAAAGCCCCACCACCGGATGCAAAACACAACTTACTTGGACGGTGTTCCCTCAGGGGTTCAAAACCAGTGCAACAATATTTGGCAAGCAATTGGCCAAGGAGCTGGAATCATGGAAAAGGGAAAACCTGGAAGGAACAATACTGCAGTATGTAGAAGACATTTTGTTGTCATCTGCGGAGACTAGGGGAGAGTGTCTACAGATGAGCATAAGCCTGTTGAATTTTCTAGGACAAAGAGGCCATTGTGTAACAAAAAGTAAGGCTCAGGTAGGGAAAAAGACTGTGACTGATTTAGGTCTCGAGATTTCACAAGGACAACGGAGACCGGGAGCTGACAGAAAAGAAGCGCTCTGCCAAACTGCAGAACCAAGAACTGCACGAGAGCTGAGGGCATTCTTGGGTATGGCTGGATGGTGCAGACTGTGGATTCCCAGCTATGGGCTATTAGTAAAACCCCTTTATGAAATTTTGAAGGGGTCAAACAAGAGCTACCTACTATGGACCCCTGAATGCCAAATAGCTTTTAAAGACTTAAAAAAGGCTCTGTCAGCACCTGCATTGGGACTGCCCAATTTGTCTAAACCCTTTGAGCTATTTGTACATGAACGACAACATCTTGCCCTGGGCGTGCTGACTCAGAAACTGGGAACGTGGAGAAGAGCTGTGGGCTATTTCTGCAGACAATTGGGCAGTGTGAGTAAAGGATGGCCAGGGTGTTTGCGTGCTGTAGCCGCAACTGTTCTTTTGATCCAAGAAGCTGGAAAATTCACAATAGGACAAAGAATCATAGTGTATGTTCCACATCTGGGAACAAGAGGGGGGACATTGGCTGTCTCCAAGCCGTGTGCTCAGATATCAAGTTATCCTGTTGGAAAAGGGTGATGTGGAACTCAAAACCACCGCAGCAATCAACCCGGCGATGTTTTTGAACTCAGAAGTAAGGGACCCCGAGCCCTTGCACCATGATTGTCTGCAAAGCATTGAACACGTATATTCAAGCGGACAGGATCTGAGAGATGAACTGCTAACTAATCCTGATTTGGAACTGTTTACAGATGGTAGCAGCTTTGTACAAGATGGGAAATGGGTGGCCGGATACGCAGTGGTCACAGCTACATGGGTAATAGAGGCTGGGTCCCTAGCCATTAACGTGTCAGCCCAGAAGGTGGAATTGATAGCATTGAGACAAGCCTTGAAGATAGCTGAAGGGAAAAAGGTAAATATAAGGACTGACTCAAAGTATGCATTTGGGGTAGTCCGTGCACATGGGGCTACCTGGAAGGAGAGAGGATTGCTGACTGCTCAAGGATCACCTATTAAATACAAGGAAGAAATTTTCCGACTTGTAGAGAATATTCAAAAACCTGGGGAAGTGGCAATAATGCGTTGCAAGGCACACCAATTTGGACAAGCCACAGTAAATGTGGGTAATCGATTAGCCGATAAAACCGCTAGAGGTGGCCGAATGAGGCATCCTTGTATTGGTACCAGTAAAAGAGGTGAAGCTGCCAATTCTGAAACCTAATTACAGTGAGGCAGATCAACAATTAGCATCACTGTTAAAAGCACCCCCAAAGGGAGAGGGTTGGTTAATAACGCCTACAAAACAGGTCATTGTTCCACCGCAGATAATGACCGAAATTGTAAAAAAGAGACACGAAGAAACACACTGGGGTAGTGAGGCTCTGATTTCTAGTCTTCAAAACTCGATTATATGTGTAGGAATGAGTGGAATAGTAAAGTCTGTGATGGCAAAGTGCCCTGTTTGTTTAAAAATTAATCCTATGAACAGGAGAAGACTGCCCCTGGGGACCACTAAGCCCGGAAGTTCCCCCGGAGATTATTGGCAAATTGATTTCTCTGAATTACCAAGGCAAGACAGTTCTAGATATCTCCTGGTATTAGCTGACACCTTCTCGGGATGGCCGGAAGCTTTTTTCCCTGTTGCACCAATAAAACTAGGCAAGTAACTGAAATATTGCTCAAAGACATAATACCAAGATTTGGGGTACCAATAGGAGTGTCCTCTGATGGGGGCCCACATTTTGTGGCAGATAGTCCAACAGCTAAGTAAAATTCTTGGTATCAAGTGGGATTTACATACCCCGCGGAGGCCTCAGTTGAGTGGGAAGGTAGAAAGAATGAATCAAACTTGAAAGCAACAGATTAGTAAGATATGTCCAGAAACTTCTTTAAGATGGCCCCAGACCCTTCCACTGGCTCTTTTAAGAATCAGAATACAGCCAAGGTCTAGGAGTAAGATTAGTCCTTATGAGGTATTATATGGGGAAACCATACCAAGCGCTGCTGATTCCAGGGGAGATCCCTGCAAAAGGAAAAACAGATTAAAGTTCTATCTGATTTCTTTAGGGGAAGTCCTTGCAGCTCTCTGATGGCATATTATTTTGACAGGACTGCTCGTGTTGGACACTCCTGTCCATCAGTATCAACCGAGAGATTTCGTATACATTAAAAAAGTGGAACTCCAAACCTTTACAAGAGAGGTGGAAAGGACCTTTCCGGGTACTCCTACCTACTTGCACTGCACTCAAGGTGGAAGGGATCAAAGCTTGGGTTCATTACACTTGAGTTAAGCCAGGACCTGGGAGTGAGTGTTGCTGAATTATTTGTAACTTTTGCTTGTTTTTGCAGTTAAAGCGTCTAATTGTTAAAGCGTCTAATTGTTAAAGCGTCTAATTGTTAAAGCGTCTAATTGTTAAAGCGTCTAATTGTTAAAGCGTCTAATTGTTAAAGCGTCTAATTGTTAAAGCGTCTAATTGTTAAAGCGTCTAATTGTTAAAGCGTCTAATTGTTAAAGCGTCTAATTGTTAAAGCGTCTAATTGTTAAAGCGTCTAATTGTTAAAGCGTCTAATTGTTAAAGCGTCTAATTGTTAAAGCGTCTAATTGTTAAAGCGTCTAATTGTTAAAGCGTCTAATTGTTAAAGCGTCTAATTGTTAAAGCGTCTAATTGTTAAAGCGTCTAATTGTTAAAGCGTCTAATTGTTAAAGCGTCTAATTGTTAAAGCGTCTAATTGTTAAAGCGTCTAATTGTTAAAGCGTCTAATTGTTAAAGCGTCTAATTGTTAAAGCGTCTAATTGTTAAAGCGTCTAATTGTTAAAGCGTCTAATTGTTAAAGCGTCTAATTGTTAAAGCGTCTAATTGTTAAAGCGTCTAATTGTTAAAGCGTCTAATTGTTAAAGCGTCTAATTGTTAAAGCGTCTAATTGTTAAAGCGTCTAATTGTTAAAGCGTCTAATTGTTAAAGCGTCTAATTGTTAAAGCGTCTAATTGTTAAAGCGTCTAATTGTTAAAGCGTCTAATTGTTAAAGCGTCTAATTGTTAAAGCGTCTAATTGTTAAAGCGTCTAATTGTTAAAGCGTCTAATTGTTAAAGCGTCTAATTGTTAAAGCGTCTAATTGTTAAAGCGTCTAATTGTTAAAGCGTCTAATTGTTAAAGCGTCTAATTGTTAAAGCGTCTAATTGTTAAAGCGTCTAATTGTTAAAGCGTCTAATTGTTAAAGCGTCTAATTGTTAAAGCGTCTAATTGTTAAAGCGTCTAATTGTTAAAGCGTCTAATTGTTAAAGCGTCTAATTGTTAAAGCGTCTAATTGTTAAAGCGTCTAATTGTTAAAGCGTCTAATTGTTAAAGCGTCTAATTGTTAAAGCGTCTAATTGTTAAAGCGTCTAATTGTTAAAGCGTCTAATTGTTAAAGCGTCTAATTGTTAAAGCGTCTAATTGTTAAAGCGTCTAATTGTTAAAGCGTCTAATTGTTAAAGCGTCTAATTGTTAAAGCGTCTAATTGTTAAAGCGTCTAATTGTTAAAGCGTCTAATTGTTAAAGCGTCTAATTGTTAAAGCGTCTAATTGTTAAAGCGTCTAATTGTTAAAGCGTCTAATTGTTAAAGCGTCTAATTGTTAAAGCGTCTAATTGTTAAAGCGTCTAATTGTTAAAGCGTCTAATTGTTAAAGCGTCTAATTGTTAAAGCGTCTAATTGTTAAAGCGTCTAATTGTTAAAGCGTCTAATTGTTAAAGCGTCTAATTGTTAAAGCGTCTAATTGTTAAAGCGTCTAATTGTTAAAGCGTCTAATTGTTAAAGCGTCTAATTGTTAAAGCGTCTAATTGTTAAAGCGTCTAATTGTTAAAGCGTCTAATTGTTAAAGCGTCTAATTGTTAAAGCGTCTAATTGTTAAAGCGTCTAATTGTTAAAGCGTCTAATTGTTAAAGCGTCTAATTGTTAAAGCGTCTAATTGTTAAAGCGTCTAATTGTTAAAGCGTCTAATTGTTAAAGCGTCTAATTGTTAAAGCGTCTAATTGTTAAAGCGTCTAATTGTTAAAGCGTCTAATTGTTAAAGCGTCTAATTGTTAAAGCGTCTAATTGTTAAAGCGTCTAATTGTTAAAGCGTCTAATTGTTAAAGCGTCTAATTGTTAAAGCGTCTAATTGTTAAAGCGTCTAATTGTTAAAGCGTCTAATTGTTAAAGCGTCTAATTGTTAAAGCGTCTAATTGTTAAAGCGTCTAATTGTTAAAGCGTCTAATTGTTAAAGCGTCTAATTGTTAAAGCGTCTAATTGTTAAAGCGTCTAATTGTTAAAGCGTCTAATTGTTAAAGCGTCTAATTGTTAAAGCGTCTAATTGTTAAAGCGTCTAATTGTTAAAGCGTCTAATTGTTAAAGCGTCTAATTGTTAAAGCGTCTAATTGTTAAAGCGTCTAATTGTTAAAGCGTCTAATTGTTAAAGCGTCTAATTGTTAAAGCGTCTAATTGTTAAAGCGTCTAATTGTTAAAGCGTCTAATTGTTAAAGCGTCTAATTGTTAAAGCGTCTAATTGTTAAAGCGTCTAATTGTTAAAGCGTCTAATTGTTAAAGCGTCTAATTGTTAAAGCGTCTAATTGTTAAAGCGTCTAATTGTTAAAGCGTCTAATTGTTAAAGCGTCTAATTGTTAAAGCGTCTAATTGTTAAAGCGTCTAATTGTTAAAGCGTCTAATTGTTAAAGCGTCTAATTGTTAAAGCGTCTAATTGTTAAAGCGTCTAATTGTTAAAGCGTCTAATTGTTAAAGCGTCTAATTGTTAAAGCGTCTAATTGTTAAAGCGTCTAATTGTTAAAGCGTCTAATTGTTAAAGCGTCTAATTGTTAAAGCGTCTAATTGTTAAAGCGTCTAATTGTTAAAGCGTCTAATTGTTAAAGCGTCTAATTGTTAAAGCGTCTAATTGTTAAAGCGTCTAATTGTTAAAGCGTCTAATTGTTAAAGCGTCTAATTGTTAAAGCGTCTAATTGTTAAAGCGTCTAATTGTTAAAGCGTCTAATTGTTAAAGCGTCTAATTGTTAAAGCGTCTAATTGTTAAAGCGTCTAATTGTTAAAGCGTCTAATTGTTAAAGCGTCTAATTGTTAAAGCGTCTAATTGTTAAAGCGTCTAATTGTTAAAGCGTCTAATTGTTAAAGCGTCTAATTGTTAAAGCGTCTAATTGTTAAAGCGTCTAATTGTTAAAGCGTCTAATTGTTAAAGCGTCTAATTGTTAAAGCGTCTAATTGTTAAAGCGTCTAATTGTTAAAGCGTCTAATTGTTAAAGCGTCTAATTGTTAAAGCGTCTAATTGTTAAAGCGTCTAATTGTTAAAGCGTCTAATTGTTAAAGCGTCTAATTGTTAAAGCGTCTAATTGTTAAAGCGTCTAATTGTTAAAGCGTCTAATTGTTAAAGCGTCTAATTGTTAAAGCGTCTAATTGTTAAAGCGTCTAATTGTTAAAGCGTCTAATTGTTAAAGCGTCTAATTGTTAAAGCGTCTAATTGTTAAAGCGTCTAATTGTTAAAGCGTCTAATTGTTAAAGCGTCTAATTGTTAAAGCGTCTAATTGTTAAAGCGTCTAATTGTTAAAGCGTCTAATTGTTAAAGCGTCTAATTGTTAAAGCGTCTAATTGTTAAAGCGTCTAATTGTTAAAGCGTCTAATTGTTAAAGCGTCTAATTGTTAAAGCGTCTAATTGTTAAAGCGTCTAATTGTTAAAGCGTCTAATTGTTAAAGCGTCTAATTGTTAAAGCGTCTAATTGTTAAAGCGTCTAATTGTTAAAGCGTCTAATTGTTAAAGCGTCTAATTGTTAAAGCGTCTAATTGTTAAAGCGTCTAATTGTTAAAGCGTCTAATTGTTAAAGCGTCTAATTGTTAAAGCGTCTAATTGTTAAAGCGTCTAATTGTTAAAGCGTCTAATTGTTAAAGCGTCTAATTGTTAAAGCGTCTAATTGTTAAAGCGTCTAATTGTTAAAGCGTCTAATTGTTAAAGCGTCTAATTGTTAAAGCGTCTAATTGTTAAAGCGTCTAATTGTTAAAGCGTCTAATTGTTAAAGCGTCTAATTGTTAAAGCGTCTAATTGTTAAAGCGTCTAATTGTTAAAGCGTCTAATTGTTAAAGCGTCTAATTGTTAAAGCGTCTAATTGTTAAAGCGTCTAATTGTTAAAGCGTCTAATT
This sequence comes from Apteryx mantelli, assembly GCF_036417845.1. Classification (NCBI taxonomy): domain Eukaryota; kingdom Metazoa; phylum Chordata; class Aves; order Apterygiformes; family Apterygidae; genus Apteryx; species Apteryx mantelli. Next base: position 26,247,673 of record NC_089991.1, read on the forward strand.
GTTAAAGCGTCTAATTGTTAAAGCGTCTAATTGTTAAAGCGTCTAATTGTTAAAGCGTCTAATTGTTAAAGCGTCTAATTGTTAAAGCGTCTAATTGTTAAAGCGTCTAATTGTTAAAGCGTCTAATTGTTAAAGCGTCTAATTGTTAAAGCGTCTAATTGTTAAAGCGTCTAATTGTTAAAGCGTCTAATTGTTAAAGCGTCTAATTGTTAAAGCGTCTAATTGTTAAAGCGTCTAATTGTTAAAGCGTCTAATTGTTAAAGCGTCTAATTGTTAAAGCGTCTAATTGTTAAAGCGTCTAATTGTTAAAGCGTCTAATTGTTAAAGCGTCTAATTGTTAAAGCGTCTAATTGTTAAAGCGTCTAATTGTTAAAGCGTCTAATTGTTAAAGCGTCTAATTGTTAAAGCGTCTAATTGTTAAAGCGTCTAATTGTTAAAGCGTCTAATTGTTAAAGCGTCTAATTGTTAAAGCGTCTAATTGTTAAAGCGTCTAATTGTTAAAGCGTCTAATTGTTAAAGCGTCTAATTGTTAAAGCGTCTAATTGTTAAAGCGTCTAATTGTTAAAGCGTCTAATTGTTAAAGCGTCTAATTGTTAAAGCGTCTAATTGTTAAAGCGTCTAATTGTTAAAGCGTCTAATTGTTAAAGCGTCTAATTGTTAAAGCGTCTAATTGTTAAAGCGTCTAATTGTTAAAGCGTCTAATTGTTAAAGCGTCTAATTGTTAAAGCGTCTAATTGTTAAAGCGTCTAATTGTTAAAGCGTCTAATTGTTAAAGCGTCTAATTGTTAAAGCGTCTAATTGTTAAAGCGTCTAATTGTTAAAGCGTCTAATTGTTAAAGCGTCTAATTGTTAAAGCGTCTAATTGTTAAAGCGTCTAATTGTTAAAGCGTCTAATTGTTAAAGCGTCTAATTGTTAAAGCGTCTAATTGTTAAAGCGTCTAATTGTTAAAGCGTCTAATTGTTAAAGCGTCTAATTGTTAAAGCGTCTAATTGTTAAAGCGTCTAATTGTTAAAGCGTCTAATTGTTAAAGCGTCTAATTGTTAAAGCGTCTAATTGTTAAAGCGTCTAATTGTTAAAGCGTCTAATTGTTAAAGCGTCTAATTGTTAAAGCGTCTAATTGTTAAAGCGTCTAATTGTTAAAGCGTCTAATTGTTAAAGCGTCTAATTGTTAAAGCGTCTAATTGTTAAAGCGTCTAATTGTTAAAGCGTCTAATTGTTAAAGCGTCTAATTGTTAAAGCGTCTAATTGTTAAAGCGTCTAATTGTTAAAGCGTCTAATTGTTAAAGCGTCTAATTGTTAAAGCGTCTAATTGTTAAAGCGTCTAATTGTTAAAGCGTCTAATTGTTAAAGCGTCTAATTGTTAAAGCGTCTAATTGTTAAAGCGTCTAATTGTTAAAGCGTCTAATTGTTAAAGCGTCTAATTGTTAAAGCGTCTAATTGTTAAAGCGTCTAATTGTTAAAGCGTCTAATTGTTAAAGCGTCTAATTGTTAAAGCGTCTAATTGTTAAAGCGTCTAATTGTTAAAGCGTCTAATTGTTAAAGCGTCTAATTGTTAAAGCGTCTAATTGTTAAAGCGTCTAATTGTTAAAGCGTCTAATTGTTAAAGCGTCTAATTGTTAAAGCGTCTAATTGTTAAAGCGTCTAATTGTTAAAGCGTCTAATTGTTAAAGCGTCTAATTGTTAAAGCGTCTAATTGTTAAAGCGTCTAATTGTTAAAGCGTCTAATTGTTAAAGCGTCTAATTGTTAAAGCGTCTAATTGTTAAAGCGTCTAATTGTTAAAGCGTCTAATTGTTAAAGCGTCTAATTGTTAAAGCGTCTAATTGTTAAAGCGTCTAATTGTTAAAGCGTCTAATTGTTAAAGCGTCTAATTGTTAAAGCGTCTAATTGTTAAAGCGTCTAATTGTTAAAGCGTCTAATTGTTAAAGCGTCTAATTGTTAAAGCGTCTAATTGTTAAAGCGTCTAATTGTTAAAGCGTCTAATTGTTAAAGCGTCTAATTGTTAAAGCGTCTAATTGTTAAAGCGTCTAATTGTTAAAGCGTCTAATTGTTAAAGCGTCTAATTGTTAAAGCGTCTAATTGTTAAAGCGTCTAATTGTTAAAGCGTCTAATTGTTAAAGCGTCTAATTGTTAAAGCGTCTAATTGTTAAAGCGTCTAATTGTTAAAGCGTCTAATTGTTAAAGCGTCTAATTGTTAAAGCGTCTAATTGTTAAAGCGTCTAATTGTTAAAGCGTCTAATTGTTAAAGCGTCTAATTGTTAAAGCGTCTAATTGTTAAAGCGTCTAATTGTTAAAGCGTCTAATTGTTAAAGCGTCTAATTGTTAAAGCGTCTAATTGTTAAAGCGTCTAATTGTTAAAGCGTCTAATTGTTAAAGCGTCTAATTGTTAAAGCGTCTAATTGTTAAAGCGTCTAATTGTTAAAGCGTCTAATTGTTAAAGCGTCTAATTGTTAAAGCGTCTAATTGTTAAAGCGTCTAATTGTTAAAGCGTCTAATTGTTAAAGCGTCTAATTGTTAAAGCGTCTAATTGTTAAAGCGTCTAATTGTTAAAGCGTCTAATTGTTAAAGCGTCTAATTGTTAAAGCGTCTAATTGTTAAAGCGTCTAATTGTTAAAGCGTCTAATTGTTAAAGCGTCTAATTGTTAAAGCGTCTAATTGTTAAAGCGTCTAATTGTTAAAGCGTCTAATTGTTAAAGCGTCTAATTGTTAAAGCGTCTAATTGTTAAAGCGTCTAATTGTTAAAGCGTCTAATTGTTAAAGCGTCTAATTGTTAAAGCGTCTAATTGTTAAAGCGTCTAATTGTTAAAGCGTCTAATTGTTAAAGCGTCTAATTGTTAAAGCGTCTAATTGTTAAAGCGTCTAATTGTTAAAGCGTCTAATTGTTAAAGCGTCTAATTGTTAAAGCGTCTAATTGTTAAAGCGTCTAATTGTTAAAGCGTCTAATTGTTAAAGCGTCTAATTGTTAAAGCGTCTAATTGTTAAAGCGTCTAATTGTTAAAGCGTCTAATTGTTAAAGCGTCTAATTGTTAAAGCGTCTAATTGTTAAAGCGTCTAATTGTTAAAGCGTCTAATTGTTAAAGCGTCTAATTGTTAAAGCGTCTAATTGTTAAAGCGTCTAATTGTTAAAGCGTCTAATTGTTAAAGCGTCTAATTGTTAAAGCGTCTAATTGTTAAAGCGTCTAATTGTTAAAGCGTCTAATTGTTAAAGCGTCTAATTGTTAAAGCGTCTAATTGTTAAAGCGTCTAATTGTTAAAGCGTCTAATTGTTAAAGCGTCTAATTGTTAAAGCGTCTAATTGTTAAAGCGTCTAATTGTTAAAGCGTCTAATTGTTAAAGCGTCTAATTGTTAAAGCGTCTAATTGTTAAAGCGTCTAATTGTTAAAGCGTCTAATTGTTAAAGCGTCTAATTGTTAAAGCGTCTAATTGTTAAAGCGTCTAATTGTTAAAGCGTCTAATTGTTAAAGCGTCTAATTGTTAAAGCGTCTAATTGTTAAAGCGTCTAATTGTTAAAGCGTCTAATTGTTAAAGCGTCTAATTGTTAAAGCGTCTAATTGTTAAAGCGTCTAATTGTTAAAGCGTCTAATTGTTAAAGCGTCTAATTGTTAAAGCGTCTAATTGTTAAAGCGTCTAATTGTTAAAGCGTCTAATTGTTAAAGCGTCTAATTGTTAAAGCGTCTAATTGTTAAAGCGTCTAATTGTTAAAGCGTCTAATTGTTAAAGCGTCTAATTGTTAAAGCGTCTAATTGTTAAAGCGTCTAATTGTTAAAGCGTCTAATTGTTAAAGCGTCTAATTGTTAAAGCGTCTAATTGTTAAAGCGTCTAATTGTTAAAGCGTCTAATTGTTAAAGCGTCTAATTGTTAAAGCGTCTAATTGTTAAAGCGTCTAATTGTTAAAGCGTCTAATTGTTAAAGCGTCTAATTGTTAAAGCGTCTAATTGTTAAAGCGTCTAATTGTTAAAGCGTCTAATTGTTAAAGCGTCTAATTGTTAAAGCGTCTAATTGTTAAAGCGTCTAATTGTTAAAGCGTCTAATTGTTAAAGCGTCTAATTGTTAAAGCGTCTAATTGTTAAAGCGTCTAATTGTTAAAGCGTCTAATTGTTAAAGCGTCTAATTGTTAAAGCGTCTAATTGTTAAAGCGTCTAATTGTTAAAGCGTCTAATTGTTAAAGCGTCTAATTGTTAAAGCGTCTAATTGTTAAAGCGTCTAATTGTTAAAGCGTCTAATTGTTAAAGCGTCTAATTGTTAAAGCGTCTAATTGTTAAAGCGTCTAATTGTTAAAGCGTCTAATTGTTAAAGCGTCTAATTGTTAAAGCGTCTAATTGTTAAAGCGTCTAATTGTTAAAGCGTCTAATTGTTAAAGCGTCTAATTGTTAAAGCGTCTAATTGTTAAAGCGTCTAATTGTTAAAGCGTCTAATTGTTAAAGCGTCTAATTGTTAAAGCGTCTAATTGTTAAAGCGTCTAATTGTTAAAGCGTCTAATTGTTAAAGCGTCTAATTGTTAAAGCGTCTAATTGTTAAAGCGTCTAATTGTTAAAGCGTCTAATTGTTAAAGCGTCTAATTGTTAAAGCGTCTAATTGTTAAAGCGTCTAATTGTTAAAGCGTCTAATTGTTAAAGCGTCTAATTGTTAAAGCGTCTAACCGTTAAAGCGTCTAACCGTTAAAGCGTCTAACCGTTAAAGCGTCTAACCGTTAAAGCGTCTAATTGTTAAAGCGTCTAACCGTTAAAGCGTCTAACCGTTAAAGCGTCTAACCGTTAAAGCGTCTAACCGTTAAAGCGTCTAACCGTTAAAGCGTCTAACCGTTAAAGCGTCTAACCGTTAAAGCGTCTAACCGTTAAAGCGTCTAACCGTTAAAGCGTCTAACCGTTAAAGCGTCTAACCGTTAAAGCGTCTAACCGTTAAAGCGTCTAACCGTTAAAGCGTCTAACCGTTAAAGCGTCTAACCGTTAAAGCGTCTAACCGTTAAAGCGTCTAACCGTTAAAGCGTCTAACCGTTAAAGCGTCTAACCGTTAAAGCGTCTAACCGTTAAAGCGTCTAACCGTTAAAGCGTCTAACCGTTAAAGCGTCTAACCGTTAAAGCGTCTAACCGTTAAAGCGTCTAACCGTTAAAGCGTCTAACCGTTAAAGCGTCTAACCGTTAAAGCGTCTAACCGTTAAAGCGTCTAACCGTTAAAGCGTCTAACCGTTAAAGCGTCTAACCGTTAAAGCGTCTAACCGTTAAAGCGTCTAACCGTTAAAGCGTCTAACCGTTAAAGCGTCTAACCGTTAAAGCGTCTAACCGTTAAAGCGTCTAACCGTTAAAGCGTCTAACCGTTAAAGCGTCTAACCGTTAAAGCGTCTAACCGTGTTTTTTTTTCTTTTTTTAGGTTACAAAAGGAAGGGGTGCTAGGTGGTTTGGTAAGGGACAGAGCATGCCTGGGCCTGGTGCAGTGAGTGAAAGGAGCTGGATGCCAGGCCAGAAGTACCCCCACTGGCAATGGTTTTAGTTCTGGTTTGGGACTAGGACTCTAATGTGTCGCTGGGAGAAGAATGCCTCTGGGGCCACATTGCCCCCTGTGGGTAGGGAGCACTTGACTTGGTCAGATCTGTGTTGGAGGTGGAAGCAGCTGGCAGGCAGAGGGTTCCCTTTTCCCAGTGGTGGTTTCTTGGCCGAAGCCAAGAAACTGCAGCAGCTTCTCTTTCCTTCCGTGGTCTGCTGTGCGCTTGCCTCCTCTTGAAGAGGATGTGCCTGTGCTCCTCAGCGAGTTCTGCCAGGAGCTTGGGACTGCTGTACGTTTCTGATAATCTCTCTTTCAGCATTGTGGTGTTTGTGGTGGTGATCTGCAGGGATGAGCTGCTCTTGCTGGCTGGAGTATGGCTGCACTGACAAGGAGTTGGTGCCCACCTGAGGCTGGAGCAGGACTGCAGGTGTGCCAGGGTAATTCTGCTTCTATCTGGGTAACTTTTTTTCAGCTCAGCCTTGCTGCCCAGACTGACAAAGTAGATAGAGCTTAAAAGCTGCTCTTAAGATGCCTGGAAATAGGAGGTGAGCTCAGCTGAGAGTGAGCTGCTGGCTGCTCTGCAGGGACAGCTGGCCAGAAGGGAAGAGTTCTGGGAGGGCAGGTTATGTTTATGGTGGTGGCGGGATGAACAGAGCTGATGCTGTATGAAAGCAGGGAGAAGGCTGGGGGTTAGAGTGAGCAGAGGTGTGGCTTGTGTGTGCCCAAGCAAGCCTTGCTGCTGGTCAGGGGATCAGTGATGGCAGGAGTGGAGTGGAGGGCTGCTCCTTCTTGGGAGCTGAGGAAAGCCTTTGGAAGTGAAAGGGGGTGGCATGATGTTAAGAAGTTGGGCCGCTCTCCTTTTGCCAGGGGCAGATGGGGAGGGCTTTTGTCTGTGCTGTTGAGGTGGGGGCGGGTGTTGCCTGGTGGGAATTTGGGGGTAGTGCTGTCCATGCAAGGGAGTGTCCCAGCAAGGCCAGGGAGCCCAAGTAGTGCAGGTGGCTTGCCCAAAGGCAGATGCTTAAGATTGTCAGCAGCTGATGAGCTGAGGCAGCTGCAGGTGTGACGTGTTGCTGGGGTGCCTTGCCCCCAGGGCAGCCCTGGCATGTGGCGTGCACAGCTGAGAAGCCAAAGAGGTGGGGGAGAAGGAGTGCTGCTGTTGCTGCCCAGGATGCCAGGTGGCAGCTAGTGCCTGCAGGCAGGGCCCCTGGCACCCAAGCAGATGTGCTTTGTGCCAGTAGGTTGCCCTTTACAAGAGGGGTTTCTCTAGAAAATGAGGAGCGCTCCTGTAACTTGGAGCTGCCAAATGGGTGGTAGAGGGGGGCGGAGGGGGAGGGAATGGACTAAAGTCCTTGAAGCCAACTCTTTGGCATATCTCCTCTGGGCAGAGTTGTGGAGACAAGGAGGGGTTTGGCAACCTGTTGAGTGACACTGTTGTCAGAGCCTGGTGCTGCTGAGGGAGGAGGGTGTGTGTGTGTGGGGGGGTGATAGCCCTGTTGTAAAGTACAGTTGCAGAGAGGGCTGCAAGGGTAGCTTGGTGGCTGGAGCAAAGGTGGGGGGTGGCAGGTGCTTTTGTGCCTGGAAAATGAAGGCTAGCAGGGCTGGTTGCTGTACTTGTACACAAGTCTTGGAGTTGAGGAAAGAAGAAGCCTTAAAAGGCTTCAGAAGCTTGGAGGCATAGCCCCCTAGGTGGGAGGCAGGTGGTCACTGGGGCATTAATGTGGAAGTGAAGAGCAGGTGGAGTGGCCTATGCCAGGGAGAAGTGGCAGTATGTATTGCCTGCTGGAGTCAAGTGAGTTGAGCATGTCCCAGTAAAGGGGATGGTTCCTTGGGGCGCCACATGTCAGGTGGAGGCAGGAGGAGAAAAGTGTTGGGAGCACCTTGAGCTTGAGAGCAGGATTGCTGTGATTTTTGAGTGCTGGTGTTTGTTTGGGGAAAAGGTAGAAGAGCAGGCTAGAGGAGAGGGGAGAGCAGCCAGGGAGGGCAAGAAAGCAGCTTGGCAAGGAGCCCGTGCATGGAAGCCATTTAGTGCAAATGGGGCAGTGTGAGAGCAAGCTTGCTGCAGGCAGGCAGGCAGGCTAACATGTGCTGGGCTTGTTGTCCTGCTGTGTCAGCCTGTCTTGCCTGTTTGACCCCCCCAGCAGCTGAGGTGGGACAGCTGAAGGTAGTGTGCCCTAAAGGTGTGGGAGGGAGGGTGCTGAGGCCTGCCTGGGGCACTGGTGGAGAGTGGGGGTGTGGGGGCTGGTGGGGCAGGGCAGAGGAGTTGAGGACTCCCCAGAGCATGTCAGGCTGAAGTTGCAGTGTGGCTTTGTGAGGGAGAGCCTGCCGTGAGGTGGGAGCAGCCAGGGGAGCTGTAGGGGTGTGCCAAGGGGCTCGCCAGGGTCAGAGAGGACAGAGGGCTCCCAAGTGTGAGCCCAGTATTTTGGGGAGCATGGCTTTTGTGTGCAGTTTTCCCAAGCTGCTGAATTGCTGTCAGGTGCCAAGTGCAGCAAGGGCTCTTTGGCTTCCCCCCTGCCCAGGTGTTAGTAGAGCTCAGCTCTAGTGGTCCAGTCTGTGCCCTTCTGCCCAAAGCTGCAGCTGCTTTGCCAAGTGGAGGGGCAGCAGTTTCCTTTGAAGAGAAGAGGATGTTGTGGAGAGAAGTTTGGGGCTGGTTGTCTGGAACAATTCCAGCAGCTGGCTGTGTACTTGAGGCCTAGTGCAGGTTGCCAGTGCCCAGGGTTGTGGGTGTGGGAGCTGCCCACTTGAGCATGCTGTGCAGGGGAGCTGCTGTGTTTCATGTATGAGTGAGTGGTGTGTGTGTGCAGGTGTTGAGTGGAGAGCTGGAGGTGCCTTTTGTTTGGAGGAGCAAGTAGGGCTGGGTGTTTAGTGTCTGTAAAGCAGGAAGGAAGGAAGGAGGGTGGTAGGTGTGAGCATGGAGCAGTGGGATGGTCTGGCAGAGAGGTGTTGCCTGGGTGAGCAGAAATGAGTCCTTCTTTCGCAGGACTGCCTTTTGGTGCTTTGGGGGACGCGCCTGCCCCTGCGTGGGATGTGCTTCTCTCTTTGAAGGTTCCCTTTTGTGCTCTGCCTGGACCCTGACTCTTTGTGCCAGAGGGGGTTACCTGCTTTGGCCAAAGCCCTTGGGAGATGGTCCCGCACACTTCTTTGAGGGTGCTGCCCGGCAGCTTTTCCCTGGGGCTTGACCACTTCTGGTCAGTGTTTGCCAAGAGAGGACTGCTCTGAAGAAGTTGGGGATATCTCGGAGGGTGGGGGCATGTGCCTCAGCTCTGCTTTTCAGGCCCAGGAGGGGCAGCGCCCAGAGATGCAGTTTGTACTGATGGCAAGTGTTCCTTAGTAAAAGGCCTCAGCTTGCTGGGACCCAAAGCCTGAGAGTGCTGTGGCAGAGCGCGTGGGCCCTCGGTTGTGCTCTGCCTTCTCTTTGGTGGCAATGGCTTTGCTGTGTTGGTCGCTTCTGGGGGCGTTCTGTGCTTTGTCATACGCATCGGTGGCAAAGTGGTGTCTGCAGGGCACAGGATAATGGCAAGAGGGAAAGGTGCTCAGCAGAGCCAGGACTGCTGCAGCTTCCTGGTGTTGATGCAGTTTTGCAGAGTTGGAGCCCTTTGCAATCTCTGCAGTGAGAGGCAATTTATAATGCTGTGTGCCAAAGGTACCCTGAAAAGCCTCAGCTGTTTGAGCCCTGGGCAATCCTCTAGGCATGACAAGAGGCTTGCGGTTTCTCTTTTTTGGCAGTCCCCTCCTTCGTCTCGGGTCTTTGGAGGTGCAGCCTGGAGTCCTTGCAGCCTCAGTGGTGTGCTGCAGGAATTGCCCAGGCTGGAGTGCAAGCTGTATTGCAGGCCCTTGACAAGGAGTGTTTTTGCTGCTGCTGGGCCAGCTCTGTGGAGGCAGTGTATTTCCCTTCAGTTTTGGGGAGGGTCATGACACGGTTCAACTGGTGGAAAGTTACAAGCAGCAAAGCATATGGGAAAGGAGAAGCAAGGAGCGAGGTACAAGGAGTTACAGGTAGCAAAGCGTATGGGAAAGGAGAAGCAAGGAGCGAGGTACAAGGAGTTACAGGTAGCAAAGCGTATGGGAAAGGAGAAGCAAGGAGCGAGGTACAAAGAGTTAAAGGTAGCAAAGCGTATGGGAAAGGAGAAGCAAGGAGCAGGTACAAGGAGTTACAGGTAGCAAAGCGTATGGGAAAGGAGAAGCAAGGAGCGAGGTACAAGGAGTTACAGGTAGCAAAGCATGCTTTTGGAGGAGCTTGGAGTTGTTTCTGTGTGCTTATGAGGATGCTGCTAGCTTCTGTGCTCTCCTTCTCTAGGTTCCTGTGTGGCATCCCTCTGCGCGCTGTCCGAGAGCCTTCTGCATGCACTGTCATGTATCGGAGAGCAACAGCTTCCTGGGCTGGATTTCGATCAGAGCCATCAAGATGAAGCGTGCACATCGTCCTGCATGGTCAACTCTCCAGGTGAGTCCAACTGACCAAAGTCTATTCTCTTTATGGGTTGGTGTCCCTGCCAGGATCCTTGAATATGTACCTGCCTGGGATAAGGGCTCATTGGATGCACAAGCAATTTGCAGAGCACGTGGACATGTAACCTTGTCCCTACGAGGCCTCAGAAGAAGGCTGAGAACCACCTAGGCAGGGCTGCCTCCTGCCCCCAGGAGCAACGGATGCTGCAGCTTGCCCAGGAGCAGAGTGCAAGAACCTTGCAAGAGGAGCATGCCGCAGAGCTGGCCTTAACCCTAGATACCCCCCAGAGTTGGAGCAGCCCTGACCAGTCCTCGCTGGCCCTTGACTTGCCAGTGACTGAAAGACAACTGCAACTGCAGTGCAGTGGGGTGACATTTGGCAGCCTTGAGACTGCAGTGCCAGGGACTGTGGCTGCGATGGGCACGAGCGCTTGCAGAGTGGCCTGAAGAAGGCAGAGAGCAAGGGGAGGCCCCTCTGGGTGAGCATGTGCCTCTGTAGGACCTTAGCAGCCCCCTGATGAGGTGTCGCAGCATGCATTGCAAGCAGCAGCCCCATGCCTCCCTTGGTCAGAGGTCAAGGACACAGGCAGCAGTGGGGAAAAGCAGGAGAGGACAAGGCGGTAAATCAGGGGCAGATGCTAAACCCGCAAAGGAGCAGGCAGATGCCACTACTGCCAATAATCACGCACCCTCTGAGCAGGCCAAATACCATAACCCGCGGTCACCTCGGGCCCTCTTTAAAGTGCCCCTCAGGTGGGTGAAGAATTCAGACCTTTGGTGGCACCCGTGCAAAGGGAACATATCCTCCCCCTCCACTGCCGCAAAGGCTGCCTGGGGACAGGATGCAAGTTCTCTGCAGACAGGTTTATGAGGCAGCTGCTCAAGGGCCAAATATGACCGTGAAGAAGGCAAGGTCACAGAGCATTTGAGTTGCCTGCTGGAGAGCAGGCTCTTCTCTGTGCTCCTGCAAATCCTTCTCCGATTAACAGGAGAAACACCAAGAAGCACTTGAAAAATAGAACCACTGTGAGAAGAGCTGGCATGAATGCCTGCTCCAAAAATCACTCCAGGCACAATGGGTCACGTTTCACCCAATGATGGGCTCACAGGACTGCCCCCCATCTCGCGTCCTGGTCCTCACCATTGATGTTGTTGGCTGAAGGAAAGGTTCTCCAAGCAAGTGCAAGGTGTCCAAATATGCTTTATGTATTCTGCTTCCATAAATCAAATAAGAGGGTATAAAAGGAGGTAGTGATTATGTTGAAGAAGGCTGCCCAATAGAAAATCAGTTCAAGAACTGCTGTTCAAAGTGCTGTGTACATCTGTCTACTGAGAAGTTGATAAGACCATGAAAGTAAAAGCAACTGGAGAAATCCAAAGATGAACAGAAAAGAACCCAGGAAAAGCTGTCTCAAGGTACAACCTGATGAACTTGGAGTATTGCTCTGTCACGAAGTTGCTTTTCCCATAAAAAAGCAGATCAGACAAGATTGTACAGAGAAGGTTGGGGCTATGTTGCTCTGAATGAAGAGCTTCTCCTTTGAGCTGCTCTTCAGCTCAGCTACAAGAGACTGTAGAAACACCATGAGCAATTCCTCTCCCTTGCTGAGAAGATGGTCCCCAGAAGCCCGGCTAAGTTGCCTTCCAACTCAGCAGGCACCTTTCCCCTCCCCTGGAGGGGAACCTGGTCAAGTCCTACCCATCAGCTGCCCAGCCTGAGCCCAGGGGAGGAAGAAACCCCAAAGGGCTCACTGCCCTGGCTTTTCCTCTCCCTTTGAAACCTCTGACTTTTTCAGCGCCCCAAAACCCTGAGCTGACAGCCTGAGGGGTGAATGACTGTGTGTAAAAGCCCTCACCGAGGATGGGAAGACCTTAAAAAGCCTGGGAGAGAGGAAAGGAAAGAAAGGACACACTAACATTTCCTGCCTTTGCTCAAAGAGGCTGTAGTGAAATCCAGGGCCCCTTTGTGCCGGGCGCCGTAACACCTCGCGAGAGAGAAGGCCTGTGCTAGAGAGCTCCTCACCTCCATGGCCGCGGCACTGAGCAAGGACCAGGGCAGCCGGGTGAGAGCAGCCACCACGGACGGCTCAGGCAGCAGCAGGGAGGAGACAGGCCTCCGAATGTCTTGGCTGCACAGCCTGCTCCCAGCCCTGTGCTCTGCAGGGACAGGCTCAGCCCATCCCCTGCAGAGCTGCAGAGCAAGCGCCAAGTCTGGTTCTTCCTCTCTTCTTCAAAGCAAAGGCTTGTTTCCCTCCCTTACAAGTTAGAGTGAGGAATATTAGGCTGTAACTGTCCTGTGTAGGTCTCAAACTCCTCCTTGTCCAAGACGCTCGAGTGTTTTTCCCCTGTCCTTGCTGCTGCTGCAAGGTCCCCCCCAAAGGCTTGGTCCTGCTGAGTCCCCAAGGTCAGACAGTGCTTGGGAAGAGCTCAGCCTTGCTGCCTTGTCCAGTTTGTGTCAGGCCTCCTGAGAAACCTGAGGTTGTGTGAACCAGCAAGCAGTGTGTGTGTGTGTTTGTGTTTGTTTTTTCCCCCTTTTAGGGGAAGACTAGTGGGTGGATGTGGGTGGGATGAGGATGGGGGTGGCATGGGAGGGCAGGAATGGATACAGCCGGGGGTAGGGAGGGGGAGGTGCATTTTGAAGGGGGGATGTGGGCAGCGACACTGAGCCTGTGCTTCCAGTTTTCTTTTGGCCAGGTATTGCTGGATTTCTCCCCTGAGACTGAGCTGCTCCAATGCCATCAGCTCTCCACCTGGCTTTCGGAAAAGGTTTGTTTTTGCAGCAGTTGAGGCAAAGCAGAATTACCAACCCCCTGTCAGGTCAATACAGGCAAAGGGAATCACTGCGCGCGCCATGCTGTGCATGCACGAGCCTTCCTGGGTCAACTGTGCTGACACGCTGGTTGGGCTAATGCCCTTTGGTTGGCAAGCAGTTGTGTTAGCAGCTGCCCCAGCAGGGTTAGTACCAGAATATCTTCGTGGGCTGGATGGGGTTTTGTCCCCCCTCCCCCCAAGCTTTGGGGTATTTTTTTTACCTCCTCCTGGTTCTGAATAGGGGAGTGATTCATTTCTCTCTCTCTCTTTCTCTCTCTCTCTCTCTTAAAGGACAGCTCTTGATTTGGTCATGCCATGGGAGGAATGTATGAGCTTGGCACTGTGAAAACTGCAACAGAGCTGTTTTGTATCTGCTTGAGCCTAAAGGGAGATTCTGTGCATGTCTGGCATATAAAACTTGAAATTAAAAAAAAACCACAAAACCCACAATAAATTCACTGCAGAATGCCCAACCTTCAGATTACCTGTAACTTAATGCCTTCCCTCTAGATCACTAAATTGCTGCAGGGGCAGTGATAACCTTAAAGCAAATGGAGCTGGGTGTGGATGGTAGTAAGGAAAGTCACTTGGATACAGCAGCGCTTCCTGACCGTAGTTTGGGGCCCCGTGAATCTCCTTTGCAGTGGATGCGCAGCTTTTGAGGAAAAGGTTTCTTGACTGTTGGAATCAAGGACAAACCCTTTCTTGCTCTCTGCGCAGAGTGAGTCCTCTTGCTATAGCGTGATTCCATTAGGGGCTTCTCAGTGGAAAGGGCAAAAAAGGGTTGAGAAGGCTGAAAGGCTGAAGAAGCTGCAAGCGCAGTGGAAAGGGTGAGGGCTCGTGTAGGTAGCGCCCAGGATCAGCTGCTGGAATAAAGGCAGCCTCTCTAAGCCAGGCCCAAGGAGTTTTCCCCAAAGCAGCGTCTAGTTTAGGCTGTGTGGAGGTTTTGGGCAAGTTGCTTTAACAGCTGGTGATGGGCCGGGCATTTGAAAGTAGTAATGAGCCGGTGCAAGCGCAGGCAGCCTAAGTGGGCAGAGCAGGGCCTGTTCCCTGGGGCCCCAGGCTGCGGGGCTGGGATCAGGCGCTGTGAGGAGCCCAGCGCTGAGGGGTCTGTGTGGGGTGGTCTGAGGCCGGGGCACTTTGTGTGGGGCTGCAGCTGGCGAGGAGCTCTGTGCCTGGCCACTTGCGCTGTGCGAGTCCTGCCCGGCGGCGTCCGGGTGCTGAGCAGAGCCACGTCCGTGCCAGAGCCACAAAACTCTGCTGCAGCATGAGTGCTGCCCCAGCTGCAGCGTCTGCGCTCACTGCAGAGCTAGTTTGGGGTCAGGTGCCCTGCAGGGAAGAGTGTGCCCTGGGGAGTGATGGTGTCCCAAGGTAACGCGCTCCGGCTGCGCTTCCCCGCTGCCAGGAGCGAGCCCGGAGAGCAGTGCTTGCCACGTGTTGATGGCTGGGTGGCTGGTGCGTACGGGGGGAGCAGGCAGCCCCGCGGCTTTGTCCTTAACTATAACTGTGCGGCAATGGCTGTGGAGAAGTGGTGGGCAGCGCCATGCAGGGCAGGATATGTGCGGTGTGCCAGGGTGCTGCCCTGCCCAAAGCTTTCTTCCTGCAGCCCCTTTTGGCGCTGTGCCGTGGTCAGCTGGACGCCGTGGGGTCTGGCCTCCCTCCTTCCTCCTCGGCGAGCTTGAGCGTCAAGGCAAGGGGAGCGTTGCGTTTCCTTGCTCGCTCGGTCCCGAGGCGCCTGCTTGCCCTCCTTGATCAGGCTGTTAGTGCTCGCAGGCGTTTCTGCCGACCTGGAGACAGGGAGTTGCCCTTTTATTTGAGAAGTCCCTTCCTCTTCATGCCTTGCTTGGGCCTTGCTGTAAAACCCAAGGCTTGCTTTCATGTGACTTGTGGGAGTAAAAGAAAGGGCCTTTCTTCTGTGCGTGTACCCCTAAAGGAAGGAAATGGGGGGCAGAGGGGCTGTGTCCGGTGACGGAGCGGCAACAATCCTGCGTTAGGCCCTGTGGCTTCCCAAAGCGCAGCCCCCCCTGCTTAGTGTGGGTCTGACACTCGAGGCCCAGCCTTCTCCCCAGGTTGCTGCTTGAAGGATTTAATCCGGCTGCACAGAAGCAGGTCTGCTGCCATTTCTGCCTGCGGTGCTCCGGAGGACGGAAGCATCTTCAATTTTGCCGTGCTGGGAAGGACCTTGCTCTGAGTCGGGTCCCTCGTGCGCTTTCCCTGCCCTGTTCTCCTTTGCCGTTTGTGTTTAGGGCTTTTGTGCGCAGCCGTGTTTGCTGCGGGGGTGAGGTGGGAGCTGGCAGTTGCTGGGTTGCTGATGGTTTGCTTGAAGCTCTTTGGAAGAGGGACCCAGTTGAGAAGAGGGGCCCTTTTGGGCTGGGCAAGGCTATTCTTAGGAGAGGGCCTAAAGTGGCCGATGCCTTCCTGTTCAAAATCTCATTGTCCAAGCAGACGCCCTCAGCCGACCAGCAGTGGATTTTGTCTCCAACCACTGCATGCTTTGTAACTAGGAAAGCCCAAAGGAGGGCCCGGTCCCCTGAAAGGGCTGCCCAGTGGGGGTGTCTCTTCCCTCCAGTTCCCCTCTGTACGAGTTCTTAGCCGGCATCAAGGCAGTGTGACAGCTGTGCAGCGCAGCAGCCAAGGGCGCTAGCTGCAGAGCTGCGACTGCGCTGGCTGTGGCTGGGTTTGGGGCTGGCGCTGCAGGGGCGCTGGTTTTAGCCTGAGTTGTGGGTGGACATGGGCAATGAGACTGGAGCCCGCTTTGCTTGGGATGGGTCCTAGCTAGAGGCTCGAGTAAAGCTGGTGGTGGTGAGGGTCCAAATCCCGCAGCAAGCCTGCTGTGTGTGAAGCGCATCTGCCCCCTGCCCCTTCTTTGGGTCGCTTCATCAGTGCTCTTGCAGTATACCTCTGCCATGCGATCTGGGACCTCCAAAGATGCCCCTTAACTGGATTTTCCATGTGGCACTTGCACCACTGCGATCTCCTGGTTTGGCTGCGTGTTTAGTTTCAGAGATGAACTCCCAGCTCTTCCTGCTCCCAGCGCAAAAAGCTTGAGAGCAGCTTAGTCCTTGTCAGCTTGTCCTCTTTTGAGGCTGCTTGTTGAGGCCCTGAGAACTGCCCCTGCCTGTGCTTGTAGGTCTGCCTGCCCCGTGTGCCGCTTTGGGAGCCCCCTGAGTGAAGCCAGCGAGCAGGCAGATGGTGTCAAAGCCATGCTGCCTCATCCATTTAAAGCCAAAAGAGTCCCTCAATGGGGGTGGCATGAGTCCCCGAGCAGGTCCGTGTCTGGGAGCCCCCAGGAGGTTGCTCAGAAAGGCGCCTGGGCCAGCAGCACTGCGGGCTGCATTGCTGGGTGGCGACAGGCAAAAGGGGCAGGTGATGGGGTCCCCAGGCAGCCTGATTTGGGCAGAAGCTGCAGCCCTCGCTGGCAGCTTGGCCTGCCCCCGTCCGTCCCCAGCGGCTGCTTGTAGCCAGCCCCGCTCTGCCTGCAGTGGCGATTCCCGCAGGACCACGTTCCCAGGGAAACCCCCCCATCCCTGGAAAGCAGCTCCATGGCTGTCTGGTCCCAAGCAGCGCCATGCATGGCCTTCCCGCGTTGGGGTCTCCAGGGAGCCCCGTGCTCGGTGTGCGCATCCTCCTGCGTCTCCCCATGTGTGCGGAGGCTGCAGCAGGGTGGGCCAGGGCCCAGCTTTGCTTTGCCTTTGTGCAGGGCTGAGCCCAGGGACCCCGGGTCTATCAGAAGGGCTTCTGGGGCCTCCAGAAACGCAGCTCCGAAATGCGGAAGAGAAAGGCAATGATGTTGCCTTGCCTCTGGCCCCGGCTTTTCTTCCATGGCATCGGGATGAATTAGTCCTGCTACATTTGAGAAAGGGTTGTGTTGTGGGCTGGCCGGGGAGCTGGAGAGCAGTTTGGCAGCCTGTGTGACCTGGCAGCTTTTGTGCTGCTGCCATGGGGCCCCTGGGTGCCAGCGAGGCTTTCTAGGCGGCCGAATGCCCCGGCGCTGGTGTGAGCAATGGCACGAGCCGCTCCTGGCTCGCGGGGCCTCTGTGCTGGAGCAATGGCCCCTGTGCGCTAGTGGGAGCGCGCTGGATTTTTGTTCAGGCTCTGGCCCGGGTCTCTCTGCTTCCCGTGTGCCCGGTTTTGTGGCCTGGCTGGGACGGTGTTGTGAAAGGAGTGATGCACTTCACTCGTAAGAGGAAAGCAGCACTACGTTTATTGCAGTAAGACAGCGACTTAACAAAGTTCAATTGTAAATAAGAACGATTTAACGAGGTTCGATTGGCAAGGTTCACTCAATTATTTACTGCATGAAGGACAGGGTCAGATGCGCATGCAATGGAGACCCTGCCATTGAGTCACGAGGTTCAGACTGGAGCCCCTTGCTTTCTAAACTCTTTTGGAGAGGAGCCTAGGTGCAGCTGGATCCAGTCCTAGTCCCAGACTTGGTCAACGGTTTATGTCTAAGGGGTTATGTGCGCAATTAATCTGAGATATAACTCAGCAAAGTTTCACAAAGTTCGCAAAAGTTCAGCACGCTATTAATCACTTCCCGAGGATCTGGGGCGGGTAAGGAATCTCTCAGCCTCGAGGAGTGACCATGAGAGGTGTCCCTGCTCAAGAGGAGGTTCTGCAGTGCAGCCCACTGCCGTTCAGGAGAGCTCCATGGGCTCTGGGCTGCCCCCTATTTATGGGGGGGGGGGGGGAGATGATTGACTCAGTCGTATTTGCATGCTAGATGGGCCTTAATTGGCGCACGCTCAACTAGCCCCTACATAGGTGCTGCTTACAGGGAGGTCAGGTTGAGGGGGAGAGAGCACATCAGTGGGGGGGGGGGGGGAAGGAGCACACTGTCACATCATTGAGGCCTGTCGAATTCCACACCTGTCGATTGGCTTCGATATTAATATTGAAGACCATCGATAGGCACCGATACGTCCCGTTGCCGACACGCGCGCATACCTTTCGGTCTGTGGCCGATGTTGCTCTTGGTAGGCACAGATGACTCTCGACATTGACCGTTTTTGACCTCGACGGGTCTCGGTGACTATTAATTTCCACACTTATTGCCAGGGCATGACATCCCTAGCTCTCCGTCACTCTCGGTACGCATTGCTCCCGCTCCATCTCGACAGGCATCGAGGCCTGTCCATTTCCAGAGTCGCTTCGAGGCATCGAAAGCACAACAGATCCTTGGTTCTTGGTAGCTGTCACTATCGATCCTTGCCGATAGCCATCGATACCTCTCCATCTCCACAGGCATCTATGGCTTTTGCTCTCTGCCCTGTTTCGCTCTCGGTAGGCGTCGACCATATCGACACAGATCCCTCTGAAAATGGAGCAGCATCGATGCCTGTCAAATTCCACACCTATCCATAGGGTTCGATGTGGATGTCAATAATAAGTGGAGGTGGCACGAGATATGTCGGAAGGTGGCCTAACACGTGGGGGTGTTGCGGTAACAAGTGGCAGGGGGGTGCAAAAAGTGGTGGTGGGGGGGGCGATATCGATCGATAAAGATATGAAACCCTGTCGACAGGTACCAATGCCTCTGCTTCCCCACACCCGTGCATACCTTCCGCTCTGCGGCCCGTGCTGCTCTCCCTACACACAGACGACTATCGACATGGACCGTTTTTGACATTGACGGGCCTTGGCGAATATTCTTTTCCAGACGTACCGCTAGGGCCCGACATCCCTACCTATCCTTCCCTCTCGGGACGCATCGATACCTCTCCATCTCGACAGGCATCGATCGCTTTTGCTCTCGCCCCCCTTTTCCTCTTGCCAGGCATCGAAGGTGTCGACATCGCTCCCTCTCAATAGCAAGCAGCATCGATGCCCCTCCAATGCCAGACCTACCAAAAGGCATCGAGATGGATATCAAGAACGAGTGGCCGGGGGGGGGGGCAGGGTATGTCAGCAGGGCATTTAATGATTTGAAAGGGTCGTCATAAGTGGCCGGGGGAGGGGGTGTAATAAATGGTGGGATGGGCGCTCGCAGCCCCCCCAGGGCAGGGGCCCCCAGTGCTGCCCTCCCCGGCTGGGCCCTGCCGCCGCCCCGGGGCCCCCCGTCCTGTCCCGTCCTGTCCCGTCCCGTAGCGCCAGGCACCAGGGCCAGCCCGAGCCCCCCGGGGCAGCCGGAGCCAGGCCTGGAGCCGGGCAGGGTCACCCCGGGCCGGGACCTGCCCAGGGACCCCCAGCGCCCCCAGCCCAGGCCCCCCGTGCGAGTGGGCACCGCCGTGCTGCCCCCGAGCCCTCCTCGAGCAGTGCGGGTTTGACAGGCGCCGGTGACAGGGCAGCGCCGCGGCGGCTCCCGGCCGCTTGGGCCGTTTCCCAGGGAAAAGCGGCCCCAGCCCCGGTGTTAGCAGGGGCCTCAGACAAGGAGTCTCAAGAGGGGGAGGGAAAGGGGGGGGGGGGCTGCTGCCAGGAGCTTCAGACGAGAATGCACCCAAGGACACAGTTCTCGCAGCTGTGACTGATGCAGCCTCAAGGAGCACAGCGAAACCAGCAGAACCCAGTTGAGACCAAGGCCAGGAACAAGGCAGCCGTCTCAAGCAAAGAAACGAGCCAAGCCGAGACCAATACGGCGAAGGAGCTCAGCGTTCCTGGAAAAGGCACCTCGTCAGCAACCACCAGAGACCCCCATCGAAGCCCCCCGGAGACTCAGACCGCCTGCGTAATGGCTATGTAAATGTGATAATTCCTTCCAGGAAATAGAATGAATATGTATAATCATTCCGGGAAATTTGATGCCTACGGATGTAACAGAGCAACAGAAACTTTGGCTAATGCAACACACGGCATGCACGTTGGGCGGAGCGGAGCGACCCCCCCCCCCCCCCGCGCATCCGGCGCTGTGATACGGAGAACGCCTGCTGCTTAGTGCTACACTCGTGTTGAGGAGTTTTGCTCCCGATTTCGGTGACACCGGCGCCGCCAGAAACGGCGCCCGCAGGGGCCGCGGCCGCCACGTGCCGCGCCGGGCAGAGCCGCACCGCGCCGGTCACGCGGGGCACGAGCGGCCCCTTTGCGCCCTGCGGCGCCGCCACGCGGGACCCCGCGCACGGCGGCGCTTGGGGCAGATCCGCCGCGGCCCCGGGCGCCCCGCGAAGCCCCGCGCGGCTCCGTCCCGGCAGGGTTGGGGGGGGGCGGGGGGCGACGATGCCCCGCGCCGCCGCCCGTCACCGGGCTGCAGCCAACACGGAGCGACCCGCGCCCGCCCCCGCGCCGCCCCAGCCGCCCTCAGCCGGCCCCGGCCCCCGCGCCGCCCCCCGGGGCGCCCCCGGCAACGCCGCGGCTGCCGCGGGCAGAGCCGAGCCGAGCGCGGGGTCCCCGCGCCGCCGCCGGGGCCGGCGCGGCTGCAGCCCGGGACGGGGATCGCGGGCGCGGGGGGCGCAGCGCAGCGCCGGGGCCGGGGCCGGACACGGGCAGCCCGGGCCCGCGGCGGGGCAGCGGCACCCGCCGATCGCCCCCCGCGCTGCCGGGACGTCGCCCAGCGCGCGCGGCCTGGCTGAGGACGGTGCGCTCGTGACACACGTGAAGCGGGGGCGGGGGCGGGGCGAGGCGGCGGGGGCGGGGCGGGGGAGCGGCCTGGAGTGGGGCGGGGTGGAGCGGGGCCAGAGCGCGGGGCGGGGGCGGGGCGCCAGGGCGCGTGCGCGGGCTGCCGCGGGCGGCGCGCTCAGTTTGGTCCCTCGCGGCTGGCGTCCGCTTCCTCCCTTCGTCGCTCTGTCGCTCCGTGGCGGCGCGGGCGCTCGGGGCCGGGAGGGCGGCGGCGGCCCCAGGTGAGGAGCGGGGGGGCTCGGCCGCGGGGCCGGGCGGGGGAGCCGGGGCCGGGAGCGGGGCTGGGGCTGCCCGGCTGCGGCGGCCGGAGCCGGGCCCTGCTTCCCCCCGCGGGGCCGCCGCCCGGCCCGGCGCCTCCCGCTGTGGCCGCGGCTCGTGTCCCGCCGGGCCGCGCCGGGGAATAAAGCCCGAAGGGCCGGAGCCCGGCGCCCCCCGCCCGCGGTGCCCTGCTCCCGGGGCCGGGCCCTCCCCTCGCCGCGGGGCCACCCCGGCGCAGCTCCCGAGCAGGGCCCAGAGCCGCCCGGGGCCGCCCGGGCTGGGGCTGCTGCACCGGGCCCCGCACACGGCCGGGGCAGGGGCGGGCGGGGGCGACACGGGCCGAGTGCGGGGCTGCGGGGCCGGACACGGGCTGGGGGAGCCCGGCTGCTCCCGGGGCTGGAAGCACGGCGTCATTCCCGGGCTTTGGGCTCCAGAGCAGCGGCCGCGGGGGGCTTTGGGGGGCTTGAAAAGGGAGGCGAGGGCCGCTGTCCTCAGGTCTCCCAAAAGAGGCCAAATGCTGCGTTTTGGGGGCCGGCAGTGGGGCTGCAGGCTCTGTGTTCAAGCCCAAGAACAGGTGCCCAAGGCCTGTGTTTTTGAGCTCAGCAGCTGGGCTGAAGCCCTGGGTTTTGGGGTCAGAAACAGAGGCTTAGTGCACTGTTTTGGGGGTTGGAGACAGAGGCTCAGGCCTGCGTTTAGGGGCCAGAAGCAGAGGCTGAGTGGGCTGTTTTTGTGGCTCAAAATGGAGACGAAGCCCTGCATTTTTGTGTTCAGAAACGAAGACCGAGTGCTGCATTTTTGGGTCCAGAATGGTGGCTTTTTCAGTCTCTGTTTTCAGCCCCCCCCCCCCCCCAAAAAAAAAAAAACCCAGCAGCTCAGTCCTGTGTTTTTCAGCTCAGAAACAGAGGCCAAGTCCTGCTTTTTGGGGTTGAAGAAAAAGTGCTGCATAAGGCTTTGGCTAAGTGCTGCGTTTCTGGCTCCACAAATGGAGGCTTAGGGGGCTGCTTCTGTTACTGTGAGACTGAGCCCTGCCTTTCTGAGCTCACAAACAGGGATTAGGTCCTGCCTTTTTGGGGTCAAGAATGGAGGCTTAGTGGGCTGTTTTTGTGGTTGAAAACAGAGACCAAGTCCTGCATTTTTGAGCTCGAAAATGGGGGCTAAGTCCTGCGTTTTGGGGACTTGGAAAGGGAGGTGAGTTCAGCCGCTTCCAGCCCCAAAGCGGAGGCTGGGGGGTGGGGGCCCTTTCTGGGGTGGGGGGAGGCAGAGGGGTGGGGGGAGGCAGGGTGTGTGGACCCTCCCCGAAGGGGGGGGTCCATCCACGAGTACCCCCAGGGCAGGGAGGCTGGCATGCACCAGGCCGAACCTCGTGTCTGAGATGGTGTCTCCTGGTGTTTCCTGCCCCAAAACCGCTTTCGCGTCAGAAACTATCTTCTAGGGCCAATATTTATTCAACATTCATCCAAGACTTTCAACACTAATTAACCAATTAGCTTAGAGGTATCGAATCAATCCTGACCAGGGAGTCACTATCGATTCAACAGTCATAAGCTAAATGCTCAATTAGTCCAAGTAGTCAACAGTGAGTCAACATATATAAACCAGTTAGTCAATGTTCACACAATACTTTCAATACTAAATAAACAGTTAGCTTATAGTTTTTGCAGCAATATTAAGTGACTGATTAGTCAATAGGGATTCCATAGATGTTAGGCCATTAGTTGTCCCTGAGTCAATGTACCTAAGCTCATTGCTCAACTGAATATTCATAAGGTAATTAGTCAACACTGATCCAATCTCCATCAGCTAAGGCTTCAATACTGATGCACTATTAAATGATGCCACAATCTCTAAGCTGTGGCAGCAACTGATTTATGGCCCTGTCAATAGTTAATCAATTAGCTTATAGTTATTGGATCAGTATGAACGCATTAGTCACTATCGAGGCCACGTGCACAAGCTTGTCACTCGGCGCCGCTTCCGTGCCCCTGCGCTCGCTCGGTGCCAGACACCCCTTCCCCGCTGCTGGGCTTGGGGCTGCCCCGGTGGGACGCGGCGCCACCCCTGTGCCCGGGGCAGCGGCTGGTTCCCGGCCGCGTCGCTCCCGCGGGGGCCCCGCACCGGAGCGGCCCCAGCCCGCGGCGCTGGGCAGCAGCCGGCGGCTTTGGCCTGGGGCCTAGGCCTGAGCGGCAGCTCCGGCGCGGCCGCGGCTCCTGTGGCTCTCGCTCCTGGCGGCGGCTCCAGCGCTCCATCCGGCTCTCGCTCGGCGCCGTCCATCCGTCCATCCGTGCCAGCCCCGCGGCTCGGGGCTCCCGCGGGAGGGCAGAGGCGTCCCGGGAGCGCTCGCGGCCCCACGGAGCTCCGCACTGGGCCCGGCCCGGGGCTCCCTCGCGCTGCTGCCCTCCCGGCCCTGCTGCCGCCCGCCCGCGGGTGTCACGGGGGCCGGGGCCGCCCCGCCCGAGGCAGGCAGGCAGCAGGGGGGCCCCGTGACTCCCCCCGGCCCGGCCCGACGCTCCCGGCGGCTGCGGGGCCGGGCCGGGCCTCCGCCCCCTGCTGCCCCGCGGACAAGCCCGGGCCGCCCGCTGCGACCCCCCCCGGGGGGGGCCCCAGGTGCCTCCCGGCAGAGCCGGAGCCCGTCCCGCCTCCCCGCTACCTGCTGCTGCTCCTCTTCCTGCTCCGCCCGCTGCTTCTGCCGCCGCCGCCGCTTCCGGTAGCGCCCCGCCCCGCCGGTTCCGGTTCCGGTAGCGTCCGCCCAGCCCGGCGCGGGGCCGCCGCGCACCTGCCGCCCCTCAGCGCCGCTCGCCCGCGCACGGCGGCGCCGCCTGGCGGCCGCGGGGGCACTGCAGGGCCCGGGCAGCCCCCGCGCGGCGGCGCCCCGAGGCCCGGCGACCGGCGCCCGGCGACAGCGGCAGCGGCAGCGGTGCGGCGGGGCCCAGAGCCCCGGGAGCCGCCTCGCCCCGGCGCTGCCGGTGCGCGGGGAGTGGGAGGCGAGAGCCCGGCGACGCGGTGGCGGCACCGCTGGGCACCGCAGCCCCTGCCCGGCTGCTCGCTGCCCGCAGCCCCCGCGCGACCTGCCGCTGCCGGGGGCGCTCGCTGCCAGGCCGTGGCTGGCGCGAAGGCCTGGCCGCCTCCGGAAGGGCCGCGAGCCCCGGGCGTGCGCAGGCCCGGAGCTGCCCCGCTGGGCGGCCCACGCAGCCTTCGCAGCGCGGGGGACTCGCGCTCCCGCAGCTGTCACGCTGGCTCCTGAGCGGGGACAGCCTGGAGATTAGTCAGGGGCCTTCTTCCTCCCTCCCCTCCCCTCCGCTCCCCTTCCCACCGAAAACAGATCACCTAATATACATCTTTTCTATATTTCTACTACGAGAAAGCCTGTCAATTAAAGAGCAAAGCAAATCAGACTCTACCAGTTCGATGGCTGGAGATGGGGAAGGAGAGGGGGGAAGAGGAGGGGGGAGGAGGAGGAAAATGGAGGGGAAGAGGGAAGCGGGGAAAGGGGAGGAAAGAGGGGGGAAGGGGAGAAAGGGGGGGAGGAGGGAAGGGGGAGGTGGGGAAGGGGGGGTGAGAGAAAAGGAAAAGAAAGCAGGAGAGAAAGGGAAAGAGAAGAGAGGGGGAAGAGAGAAAGGGAGAGAGGAGAAAGAAGGGGAGCACAAAAAGCCCAGAGAGAGGAGAGAGTGAGAGAAAAATAGCACAAGAGAAGAGCAGAAGTACAGAGAAATGAGACAAAAAAGGAAAGGGAGAGAAGAGACAGAAGGGAGGAGAGAAGACAGGAGAGAAAAGAGAAGAGAGGGAAAGAGAAAAAAGGAGTGAGAACAAGGTAGAAAAAGAAAGCAAGAGGGAGGAAGAGGGAGAAAGTGGGAGAGAAAGGGAGAGAACAGAAGAGAGAAAGAAGGAGCAGGAAAAGAAGGAGGGAAAAAGAGAAGGAGAAAAGCAGAAAGAAAAGGAGACAAGGGGGAGAGAGAAGAGAGAGGAAAGGGGAGAAAGCAAGAGAGGGAGAGAAAGAAGAAAGGGAGAGAGGGAGAGAAACGAAAGGAAAGGAGAAAGTGAAAAAAGATGAGAGAGAGAAGTAAGAAAGAAGGAGAGGGAAAAGGAAAAAGAGGAAATGGAGAAAGAACAAGAGCAAGAAAAAGGCAAAGAGAAGGGAGGGATAGAGGGAGAGAGAGAGGAAGAAAGAGGGAGGGAGAAGGAGAAGAAGAGGGATAAAGAGGAAGAAAAACAGAAGGAGAAGCAAAAAGAGGAAGAGGGAGTGGGAGAGAGGGAAAGAGTGAGAGAGAGGGACAGAAAGAGGGAGGGAGAAAGAAGAGGGAAAGAAGGAAAGGAAGAAAAGGGAGAGAGCAGGAAAAAGGGAGAAAGCAAGAAAGAAGGAAGGGGGAGATATAGTATAAGAGAAAAAGAGAAAGAGAAAGGGAGGCAGAGAGGAGGAGGAGGCAGGGGGAGGAAAGAGAAGGGAGAAAGGAAAGCAACAGAGGGAAAGAGAAAGTGAGGGAAAGAGAAAGAGAAGGAGGGAGAGAGAAGGAGTGAGAACAAGAGTGAGACAAGAGAAAGCGAGTGAGAGGAAGAGAAATACAGAAGGACAGAGGAAGAGAGCAACAAAGAGAAAGACAAGACAGATGAGAGAAAGGGGAAGGTAGAGAAAGTGACACAGAAGAGACAAAAGGAGAGAGAGAGGGAGGAAGAAGGAGAGAGAGGCTGAGGGAGAGTGAGAAGAGCAAGAGGGTGAAGGAGAGAGAAAAAGGAAGAAAGGGAGAGACAAAGAGGAAGGAGAGAGGGAAAAGAAAGAAGAAAAGAAACAGAAAAGGAAAAGGAAAAAGAGAAAGGACAAGAGGGAGAAAGGGAGAAAAAAAAAGACAAGGAAGAGAGAGAAGGTGATAAACAGAAAGGGAGAAAGAGATGGATAAAAGAAATAAAAGGGAGAGAAAGGGAAAGAAAGAACAGGAGAGGTAATGAGATAGAGAAAAGGAGAGAAGGAAAGACAGAAAGAGTGAAAGATGGGGAGAGAAAGAACAAGAGAAAGAGAAAGGGAAAGCATGAGAAAGAGGAGGAGGAGGAAGGGAGAGAGAAAAGGAGGAAGAAAGAGCGAGACAGAAAGAAAGCAAGAGAAATGGAGAGAGAGAAAGAAGAGTGAAAGAAAATAGGGAGGGAGAAAGAGGGAAAAAGAGCAAGAGAAAAGAGAAAGAGTCAAAGAAAAAGAGCAAGAGAAAGGAATGGTGAAAGAAGCGACAGAGAGAAGGAGTAAGAGCAAGATCAATACAGATAAAGATAGAGGGAGAAGAGAAGGAAGAGAGAGTGACAGCAGGAGGGAGAAAGGGAGAGAATGAGTGAAAAAGAGAAAGAATGAAGGAGAGAGGGAGAGAAGGCATAAGAGGGGGAAAGGGAGAGGGGGAGAAGGAGAGAGAGAAAGGGAGAGAGTGAGAAAGCAAAGACAGGGAAAGAGAAGCAGAGAGAAAGAGAGAAAGGGAAGGGGGATAAAGAGAGAGACAGAGGGAGACAGAAAAGGGGGGAGAAGGAGAGAGAGAAAGGGAGAGAGTGAGAAAGCAAAGACAGAGGGAAAGAGAAGCAGAGAGAAAGAGAGGGAAGGGGGATAAAGAGAGAGACAGAGGGAGACAGAAAAGGAGAGAGAAGGAAGAGAGAGGGAGGGAGGGAGAAACAGAGAAAGAAATAAAGAAATAAAGAGAAAAACCGAGTGAGAAAGGGAGAAAGAGGGAGAAAGGGGGAGAGAGGGAGGGAAAGAGGGAGAGAAAGAAAGAACAAGACAGGGCAAGAGAGGAGGAAGGGCGAGGGAGAGAGAACAAGAGAGAAAGAGGCAAAGAGAGAAAGCGGGAGAGAGAAAGAGGGAAGGAAAGGAAAAGAGAGAGGGAAAGAGGGGGAGGAAGGGAGGAAAAAGGGGGGGAGAATAATAAAGAGAAAGAGGGAGGGAAAGAGGAGGGTGAGAGGAAGAGAGAAGCAGAGGGGGAAAGAGACCAAGCGGGAGAAGGAGAGAAGGAAAGAAGGGCAGAGAAAGTCCAGGAGAATGAAAGAGAGAAGGAGAGAAGGAGAGAGAGGCAAACCGAGAGAAAGACAGGAGGAGGGAGGAGGACGGGCAGATAGGAGAGAAAGAAGAGAAAAAAGCAAAAGAGAGCAAGCGAGGTAGAGAAAGACAGCGGGAGAGAGAGAAAGCAAGAGAAAGAGAGTAAGAGTGAAGGAGAGAGAAAAACGAAAAACAAGGCTAGTGAGAGACGAGAGGGAAGGAGAGAGCGAGACAAGAAGAGAAATGCAGAGGGACTGAGGAGGAGGAAGCAAGAGAAAGAGAAGACAGAGCAAGAGACAGAGGGAGAAGGAGATGAGAGAGGGAGGGAGGGAGAGAAGAACAGAGAAGGAGAGAGAGGAGGGGGGGACAGGTAGAAGGAGAAAGAGAGGGCAGGAGAGAGAAAGAAACAGGGAGAGGAAGGCAAGAGAAGGCGAGAGAGAAGAGACAAGCAAGAGCAAGAGAGAGAAAGAGAGAAAGAAGAGAGCAAAGGAGGGAGAGAGGGGGGAGAAGGAGCGAGAGGAAGAAGAGAAGGGGCCATAGAGAGAGAGAGAGAAAGAGAGAGGAGGAAAGAGAGAGAGAGCAAGAGAGAGAATGAGAAAGAGACAGGGAGGGAAAGAGAGAAAGAGAGAAAGAACAAGAGAGGGAAACAGGGAGAGAAGAGAAGGAGGGAGAAAAAGGGAGGGAAGGAAGAAAGAAGGAAAGACCAAGAGCAAGAAAGGGAGAGAAGGAAAAAGGGAGGTAGAAGAGAGTGAGACACAGGTGCAGAGAAAGAGAACGAGGCAGAGAAGCAGAAAGAGAGAACAACAGAGAACAGAGAACAACAGAGAGAAAGAGAAAAAGAGAGAAAGAGAAAGAAAGAAAGAGAAAAAGAAAGAAAGAGAAAGGGAGAAAGGATGAGAGAAAGAGAGGGAGGGAAAGAGGAAGAGTGAGAGAGAGGAGAGAAAGAAAGCGCGTGTGAGAGAAAAGGGCAGAAAGAGGGAGAGGCACTGAGGAAAAGAGGGAGGGGGAAGAAAGAGGGGGACAGAGGGAGAGAGAGAAAAAGAGAGAAAAAGCAGTCCAGTTTGGGGGAAAAGCATTCCAGTTTCAGGGAAATGCCCAGCTCGGCTTTGCGGCCCTCCTGTCACTCCAGCTCTACCCAACCAGGCTCTGCTGTGGCTTTCCAATGCTTTTAGGAGCAGTGTCTCAGCTCCAAGTAGGTGCAAGAAAGCCACCCAGTCTGACAAAACACATCCCTCCCCCCTCTTCCTTAGAGCTCCCGCTGGGCCACACCACCTCCGGCACCTCTTGTGCTCAGAGTTTTGCCCGCAGCAATAAAAGTGAACGTGCACAAGAGAACTGCCAGGACACGCGCAGAGCCCCACTTCCTCGACACTTCCTACCAGCAGGCTGACATTTCCCCCGCCCTGAAGACGCTAGGAGCCACCTGCCCTAGCACAGAGCTGCTAAGTCACTTGGGGCATCCTGACGAATCGAGAAAAACAGGAACCTTGGACTCATTTGCCTGGCGAAGAACCGAACTGCTGATCTACCCCACAGGCACCTTTTCTCTACCCAAGCGACAGCGGCGATTCTCACGAGCTGGCGCATGATCAGCACCTCCGTTTTCACCAGGGCCTCGGTGCTCTCTGCTGCTGCTGCAGGAGGTAAATCCCTCCGCAACCCGGGGCTCCACCAAGAAGGGCTCCCATCAGAAGCACCGGGAGCCCACAGGCCTGGTAAGAGCTGCCAGACACAGGCCAACACACAGCTAACTGCAACCTGCGTTTTCTGGAAAGCGCCCGAAGCGCACTGGCAGCCACAGAAGGCGGCCAGCAAAGACTCGCGGACCCAGGAGCGATGGACCCGCACACCCCAGCCTGGAGCTTGGAGAACAAGTCAGGAAGAGCAATGCTGGCTCCTTGCTCTTCCAGAGCTCTCAGGCAGGAGAAAGGGGACCTTTTTGCGATTGCAATGCTACTTGCAAAGACAGCAAACGCTGTCAGCCACAAGCCTGCACTCATCAACTCTGGAGGAAAAGACCTCCCTTGAGCACACCGAGACGGGGCACAAAGGGCATGGGAAGAGGCAGCCGAACCCCAAAGGCTGCAATGACTCTATTTGGGAAATCTTCACAGGTTGAAAAGCTTTGATATAGTGACATGCCTGCCGCAATGCAAATACAATCACACAAAACATCAACCAGCCAAACAAGTGAAAACAGTTACCCCGCACGTAACAGGAGCAGGAACAGAGCATCTCCCTGGCTCCCAGCCAAGGTTGGCTTGGCGCACGCCTCGCATCGCTACCAAACTCCCCGAGGTAAAGACGCACCGTGGAACCACACAACAGCAAGGAACCCATCAACGGTTTCCACTAAGGCGGTGCGGAGTTAAACTGCCACTGAGGCACAAACACCGACGATCCCAAACCTGGAGCGGATGAGACGACCTTCAGGGCCCCCAGTTCAGCACTGCTCCGCACACCTGCAGTCAGCCTTCCCGTACCCAGGGCTTCCCGTGCACTTCTCTGTAACACATCCCTCCAGAGAAGCAGCCGTCCTGGCACTCTAGAGAGATGCTGGCTGATGAGGGCAACGCTGCTGGTAAAAAGCCAGGTGCCAGCTCTGCATGGATCAGGAACAGCTCCCGCATCAGCTGCCCCCAGGCGACACACTCTGTCTCTCCGGCGCTGCCCAGAGCGGGATGGATCGAGCCCTGCGGGCAGCAGCTGGGCACTGCTGATTTCTCACCACCCCCAAGCAGATGAAGACCACGGAGCACTTCAGGAAGCACTGCCACCCTGCTTAATCCACAGCTGCAAATGAACAGCAACCGTGGCACTTTAAACCCAAACCGCCCCTTAAAAAAACCCTTCAAGGGATTCAAGTCACCCTGCAGAGGCTCCACTGCAAAGCTGAGGAAAGAGGAAACAAGAAGAAAAATGGGGCAAAGGTAGGCAAGGATAGGACCAGCCTCTGGGGTCACCGAGAACAGCTCCCAAAGCACCTTCCCGTCCCCTTGCGTGCACACACTGTGTCCCACAGTCACGCAACCAGCAGAGGAGGAAAGTGCTGCCAACTCCTCACCCCACAGAAACTCCAGCTGCTGCTGTGGCAGCAAGGGAAGACCGGGTGGCATGGGATCGCCGACAACATAACAAGTTAGTATGACTGCTTTTAATTAGCTGCAGCATTAGGCACACGGACAACAGAGGGCTCACAAGTCATGCTTCAAATAAGCCTGCATATACAGGGGGCTTTGTGAGAACCTCAAGATAAACGAAAACTGCATAAGAATGCATCCAGTGTCTTTTTTATTAGTAAACACATGTGGAATTGCCCATTATATTGAAGGGAAGCAGATCGCTACCTGTGTAACAGTAACCCCACATTCAACCTACGGGAATCAGAAAAGGCTCCAGGTGACAGCCAGGCAGCACCAGGAGCGGGTAGCTCAGATCAAACCAGAGCGCTGTCACAGGGGAGAAATGCAAACTCAGTTAAGCAAAGCCCATCACCACACACGCACACGCACAGTTACGTTCAGGCAGCCAGAGATCTCCTGGGCCAATGTCACTCCTCAGCACCATTTCCTTAAAGCACCTGGCAAAGTGCAGCAAGCTGCAGCCTTGCTCCTTTGACTCCCAGGGCAGCAGCGGCACAACAGGAAGCCTGCTGCCAGGCTTGAATTTGTACTGCACTGAACAGTCTACAAAAGGGGAAACGACGCACTAGCAACAAGCAAATCCCAAGAAATGCCACGCATTTGTCTGCAAGGAAACAGCCCTGGGGGGGTTAATTAGCAGAAGCCATAACAACCCCTTCACACGCAGCAGAAACAGCCGTCGCTAAAAGCAAACAGCGGCAGAGGGCGTGGAAGGAGCACCGCAAGCTCGGCAGCAAGTCGCGGCTCGGCAACCGGCAGAACCAACGGGCAGCGAGCGGCTCCTGCAATTCCCTTGTGGGCTCCACGTTTCAGGGAGCTCGGGCACTCCTCGCTTAGGGCTTCGGCAACACGCGGCAGCAGCTCCATCCTCCGCTGCCCGGGGGCAGCAATGATGCGCCCAGCTCCCATTTAAGCCTCTCCTACACCCCGAGTATTGTCAGGTGCCGACACGCTCAGGGCTGGCCGCGCTCAGCCTTCGCCTCTTCCCTGCCTGGCAGAGCTGGCGGCCCCAAAGGCTCAGCAACGAGAGTTGCCGCCTGGAGCGCAGGGAAACACGGCCCCCGCTGAAGATGTCTGCTGAATGAGCCCATCAGCTCTCCCCCGGGGACTGCCTGCCATAGACGAGATACAGCCTCCAGCTACCTGTCGCAGCCAGGTACTAGCGAGTCAGTGGAGAAAGGACGCCTTGGTCACACTTTAGATCAACAGTCCCTTGACAGTCTGTGGTGTGGCGAGACGGGATAACTCCTGTCCTCCAAGACCAGTCTTGCAGCCACAGAGCAGAAAGGTGCATCACCTGCTTCTGCCTCCCCCAGCAGCAGAAAGGCATTTTCCTCCTGCAGATCTCCTGGCCCAGCTGCCAGCCCTGGGACCCCGGGCCCAGAAGTCCAGGCAAAATGAACATCCAGACCACCTCGGGGCAGGGGACCTTAATAAAGCACAACCAAGTACCAGGGCTGCAGTTGCAGACCTGCATGGTTTGACCTCCTCCTCTTAGGGCACCAAAGCAACCAAACTCACCTGCGATATTAAGCAAAGACATGCTGGTTTTCTTTCTTTCTTTACTTGCCAATGAGGTGGGAAACTCAAGCCCTCCAACTGCATGCAGGGGCAACAAGTCCTGGCCGCTCTCCCCAGCTGGCACAGAGCCACCCTTCCACGCCACAGAGATGGCGCAGACCAGCACACTCCAGCTGCCGGATGCGTCCGGGAGCCCGGGGACGCTGCTGTGCTCGGAGCTGGGGGAGCTGCAGCACCCCAGCTGCATGACGGGGCAGAGCTGGGCTCTTTCCAGGGCCTCCTTTGACAGAGCAGCAGCTCCCCTCTCTCCGGGCTGAGGTGCAGCGCGAGGGGAGAAAAGGGCCGGCACCTCGGTTTCATCACCAGCACACAGCCCTCGTTGAGCTGCCACCGAGTCCCACACTGAAACGCTTTGGGAGCTGCCTGCCTGAAGCACGGCGCTCAGCAGGTCCTGTGCCAAGTCCCTTCCCACTGCAGGGCAGCAGCCACAGGCAGAGGGTGCAGGTGCTGGTGCCCACAGACCCATGAGCCAGCAGAGTCCCCTATTCCGCCCAGGAGCAGGCAAAGCTCTGCAGTGGGGGCCAATGAGCCAGGGAGACATCACAGCCCTCCACGGGGGGCAAGTTTCCTAGCGATGGCCAAGGCAGGCCGGTCCTCTGGAGCCCTGAGGCTGAGTCCAGCAGGAGCAGTGCTCAGCCGCTGCAGAAAGCGCCCCAAGTCCTGCAGGGCACTGAAGTCTCCTCGCGGCAGCGCTAAATGAGGCCACGCCAGAGCCTTTGTCCTCCCTTGCACAGGGGATTTCTTTCTCTGCAGCATTTCGCCCTGCTCAGGCGCCAGCACTAATGCCCAGACTGGCTCCATATAACCTCTCTCCCAAGGCAGGGAAGGGAGCGGCAAAACCAGGGAAATGGCTCAGCCCGGGAAACAGCAGGTCGAGCTCCTGCCTTGAGCCCCGAGCAGCAGCACCGAGCCTGACACAAGGCTGCAGCATCGCTCCCCTGGCGCAAATGCAGTGAGCAGCCCAAGCCTGCTCTGCCCAAGCTGCCCTGCTCCCGAGGGAGGTGTTTGGCTCCCGGGGACATAGTTATGGAAGTGGCAAAGCAGGAAGGAAAGGAGCATGGTAGAGATGCACATGGAGAATTCAGCATCGTCTGCCCTGCCTGGCTCCAACAGTTGTGGGCAATGAGGGAGCTCAGTCCTGAGCAGAGGGTTGAGATCCTGCACTGCAGCTCATCACTCAAAGCGAGAGCCACTCCCCCCCTTTGCAGAAGGCTACAAAAAGGCCAGCAGAATTTTATTGTCTTTTCTCTTCCCCCTCCTCCTCCCCCCGCCCCCGCAATTTCTAAAAAGCTTTTACAAAACAAAAGCGTGCACCTCATTCAACTTCTGCTCCATCAAGCACATTGCTGTGGACTTTGACTTCTAAGTTCACCTGCTTCACCCTCCCACCTTTCACCTTGGAGGCACCCCCAGCTTCCCTCAGGATATTAATATTCCTCACAGGGCAGGACTGGCTGTTCACAGCCTTCTCCACTCCCTTGGGCAGCTCCACCTTGGTGGTCAGGGGATGCTCCTCCGCCATGGCTCTGGCAGCCTCTTGCTTCCCCTGCAGCTTTCAACACTTCCTGGGGATGAAGCAAACTCCCAAAAGCACCAGCAGCAGCACGATGGCAGCAAACGCACTCCCGAGGGAAGTGCCTGTCTGTGATAAGGAGGCTCCCCCATCTCCAAGAGCAGCAACCTCATGTTGGTGCCACTCGCGAGCTGGTCGCCTTCATTGTCATAGGCCGAGGAGTCGTCCAGCATCAGCCTCCCATCACTGTCAACCAAGGCCCTGCGGCCACGTTTCAAGAGGCAAGCGAGAGTCTCTGGAGCTGAGCAAGAGGCCACTTCTGGCACAACAGGCATCCTCGCTTCCACGGGTTTGCTTCCTCCCTCCTCTTTTGCTGGCATCCTCCCTCTGCTACAAGCCCAACTCCTTGAGAAAGGACTCTACAGAAAGCTAATCACATTGCATGATTCATGCACACCTTAATCTGAGAGTCTCATTTAAATACAGCAGGTGAAAGTCATGTTCAGACAGCATGTCCTATCTGTCTCTCTCTGATGGGGGTCTTGTTTCTGTGACCTCTAACGTGTGTGACTGCAGAGCAGCATTAGAAAGATGAAAAATAGAATTGGCTCAAGAGCTACTACACTGACAATTTCTTTTTCCTTTTCTGAAAGAGACCTGTTGCTTCTTTAGCCGATTCCTAAATCTTAGCCTCTGCTTTCAAAATGTTCAGGGCCATTAAACCCTTCCACCATTTTAAATCATTCTGGGCAAAGCCCCAAGGGGAGCAAGGAATAGGAACATTTAAGGAAAGGGGATAACTATTGCACCTTTGAATACCCATCGGAGTGGGCCTCTTCCTTTCTTGGGGCATTAGTTGCATTCAAACTTCACAACTGAAAACAAAATTTCCTTTCCAGAAAAGAGGCTCAGTTTCTTTGGAGCTGATGGTTTTGCTTTTGCTACAGAAGCCCCACGTTTGTCTTGTGAAATTGCCTGAGGAGTCTGTCAGTCCAGAAATTCATCCTCACACGCCTTATCAGAAGCTGCTCCAGCAGACTAGACCAGGCTTTTATCGCAGCACCAAAAGCAGACTGGCCTGGAGATTGCTTGGCTGGACTTGGCCTTCCTTACTGGAAGGCCTCTCAGACCAGAAGGGTCTTCTTTCAAACCGCCCCTTCCACGTAAGCCAACTCCCCCCACCTCATCTCACCAGCCGCTTCAACCCCAGGAACACTTCCCTACAACGCCTTGCACACAAACACCGGGAAACACCCTCAACAGCACACAACACCAAGGCAAACAAGTTCCCCCAAACGGTGATTTCGTACACCAGGAAGTTTCGACGGGTGTCCTGGGGGGGATGTAAGCAGCACTTGTAGCGACGCAGATGCGCTGTACTGCTGCCACTCCAGGCGAGAGCTGCCAGGCAAGGTGGCAAGGGTTGGCCAGGGGCCTCACTGACCTTCAGAGGGGCCGTCGGGGGCCCCCTTCCCCTCTCCCACACCCACCAGCTCTGCACAGCAGCCCAGTCCTCCGTGCACCATTTCAGCCCACAAAACACAGCTTTCAACCAGTTCTGCGAGCTGAGCTGCTGCACCCCTGGGTCACACGTGCACTGGAGCACACTCGAGGGAAGCAGGAGGACAGAGAGGGGAGACAGCATCACCAAGCAGCAGGCGAGCTACCCCTCTCTGCAACAGCAAGCTGCTACATCAACAAGCTACAGCGGGATGCCTCAGCCCCACCAGCATAAACCACAACGGTCCTGTGGAGAGCAGTTTGTAACACCGCTTTTCTCCAGCCAAAAGCCTGGCCCGGCACTCTGACCGCAAGCCTGCTCTGGCCCCCTTCAAACCCACGGCAGCAGTTCTGCTGCCTTCCACAAGCAGCTGGGCCCTGGCTGATCCAACAGCAACTGTTTGGGAAATGGCTGCTCCAGCTACGCTAGAAAAGGAGTACATGGTTTGTAGGCAAACACAGTCAGAAAGCATGGCCCACCGGCACTTCCTCACTGAACATGATCTTTTATGTGCAACTTCAAAACAGCACATCAAAACACTAGCCCTGCAAAATTATCCCCACCTTCTGCATCCACACTCTCCTCCGGGCACGTACCAGTACCACTAGTGAAGGATCCCAAACCAAACCCAACTACAACCCACGTCAGCAGCACGGGGCAACAGATGAGCAGATCTCCTGCCCCACATCCCCGTTCTGTTACGTTACTGCCCTGGCAGGCCTGCGGGGCGCAAGGGAGAATGACCTGCCGCACAGTTTACTGGTGCCAGCAGCACGCAGGCAGACTTTCCCAGCCCCTCTGCAGCACTGGGAGGCTCCAGCACACACCACAAATGGAAACAAGTGCACTCAGCCTGCCCCAGCTTCTCCCAAACCACCTACCAAGGACTCTCACCTCCAGCTATTCCCCCCGGCTTCCCCTCGGCCCAGAAAAGCTCCCACGACCCGCGGCGGGGCTGGAAAGCCCAGGAATGACCTGCCGCCACTCACGTCCCATCACACAGCGCTCACATGCATCCTATCCACAGCTGGGCACATCGCTCCAGAGCGCCGAGGGGAACGAAGCCCCCAGGCCCAGGGCCCCCACAGGCACTGCAGGCGGCTTTCCTGCCTGCAGCAAGAAGTCCCTGAGAAAACCTGCTTGGGGACAGCAGGCAGCAGCAAAAGCGCTTCCAAAAAGCAAATTGCTTGGCTGTTTCCTTTTTCCCCAGAATCCCTCACCAAGGCCAAGGAGCATCACACAGCAAAATACAGTTTGCACAAGCATCACCTAGCCAGCGGTAAGCAGTGGTTGTCTGCAATTCCAAGAAAGTTACTCAGGGGCTCTGTGCACTGGAGGAGAAACTGCAGGTGTCACAGCAAAACACGTGGGTTTGAAAAATGAGAGAGTCAAGGCACATGACATTTTTATCATACTCGGGGCAGAGAAAAATATTAAACCATTTTGCCATTAAGAGCTTATTAATTCAGGGCAAAACTGCAGGACAGACCCCAGGACTACTGAGGTATTTTACAAAACATGACCTACCCTGCCGAGGCCTGTGGGCTCATGATTCACATCACTTGCACGAACCTTCAAATCTCACGTGCCTTTTCACACACTGGACAAGGAAGGAGACCCAGCTAGAAGCAGGCACAGAGCTCTACTCAAAAGGACTACGGTCGGGGCAGCAAAGGCCCAGAGAGAATTTCAGGCCTCCCTGAAGGCCCTAAGTAGTTTGCCGTTGTTTCCCTGAAGGCTCGCAGCA
Organism: Apteryx mantelli; assembly: GCF_036417845.1. Classification (NCBI taxonomy): domain Eukaryota; kingdom Metazoa; phylum Chordata; class Aves; order Apterygiformes; family Apterygidae; genus Apteryx; species Apteryx mantelli. Next base: position 26,283,702 of record NC_089991.1, read on the forward strand.
CCCTCACTTGCTCCAAGTTCAGCCACCCCGCTCACAAAGGTGACAAAACCAGGAGCCCGACTCTCCAGTTCAAGCTTGAAAGCTCAGCAGCCCCTTCTCAAGCAAGCACTTGCCCCAGCACAACACGTTCAAGCTGACTTACCTCAAATAACCAGGCTTGCGAGACAAAACAGAAAATGCATTAGAAGCGAATAGCACCAGCTGGCTCACCAGGGAACTGCTGCCTTACAGGAGAGCACATAACAGTAGGGGCAGCCCAATATGCTTCCAGCAAAGCTCAGGCCTTCTTCGCACACAGCGCTGAGAGTCTTGCACACTTGGGGCACTCACCCTTCCCAGCAAGGACAGGGGCCTTGGCATGCATTCGGGGGACCAAGAAAGAAAAACAGAGATACAAACACTGAAGAGGACCTATTGTTAGCTAAGTGGTAAGGCAGGCTCCTAATTTACTGACATCCTCCAGCTTTCCTCTTCCTTCTCCTGCTTGCTTGAAGACGACAGACAGAGCAGGCAGACCACTGGCAACAGCCCTGCAGCCACTGCCCTGTTACACTCCCCAGGACACAATGCTGCCAAGAGCGGCCCGGCCCAGCCCAGTGTGCAGGGGCTGGAGAGGTTCCCCACCACAATGCTGGTGGCAAACTCACCCACACATCTGCTGTCCCCCAAGCAAGAAGCTTCGGGATGTTTGGTTTTGGCCACGAGCTTCTTTTGCCTACTTCTCTAGGTTCCTACACAGCATCCCTCCGCACACTGAGACTCTTCTGCACACACCATCAACAACTTCCTGGCCTCGACAGGAATCAGAGACCTCCAGAAGAAACGCACCATCTTCCGCCAAACACCTCCAAGTCAGGCAAATCCACAAAACCCCATTGCTTTGTATGCACTGGCATCAACAAAGAAATATACTCTACCCTTTTTATGCCAGGGTACCCGATTTGGTGCCTGCCTATAATAAGGATCCATTCAACACACAAGCGCAGCTAACAGAGGCAGCCAACAGACGCAGCAGTTTGCGCAGCAGTTTGTGCAGAAGGGCGCACGAAGGTACCTTCGTTTCTGATCCCTGTGGTGTATGCTTCCTCAAGTGTGGTCATGACACGCTGCAGAGCACATTCCCCAGTGGCTGTTGGAGTTGCTGTGTCAGAGGCTGGGACTCAGACAGACCCTCTGACAGCAGATGCAGCTCTCCAGGTCTCAGGCTGCAGGGAGTGCTTGGGGCCTCTCCGGGAGGCCTGGGCTGGCAGCCAGCTCTCCTGCAGGAGGTGTGCTGCTGTTGATGAGTTGTCATCAGGTAAGGGAGTTACGGGAGGAGGTCAGTAGGCTGCGCAGCATCTGAGAAGCTGAGCAAGAGATAGACAGGGTATTCTCGGAGACTGTGCAGCTTCGGGAGTCCCAACCCCCTGCAGCAGTGGAGTTGCCGGAGCGCTCTGTGCCGTGTGAAACGGTACATCATAACACCGTAGAAGGCGGCTGGAAACTGGTCGCTGCTCGTGGGAGGAGAAAGGCTCCTACTCCTCCCGAAGACTTGCAGCTGAAGAACAGGTTTAGTGCCCTCCAGGATGAGGAGGAGATGGGCATGGCTGCAAGGGGAGTAACTGGGACAACAGACCCTGTGCCTTGCCAGAACACCCGGAAGAAGCGGCAGGTGATTGTTGTGGGGGACTCCCTGCTGCAGGGGATGGAGGCATCTATCTGCCGACCTGACCTCGTGTCTAGAGAGGTTTGTGGCCTGCCAGGGGCTCGTGTGAGAGATGTCATGGAAAGACTGCCAAGGCTCGTCCATGCTTCGGACTATTACCCACTGCTGCTCTTCCATGTGGGCGCCAATGACACCAAGGGCAAACTGGAGACCATCAAGCAGGATTTCAGAGCTGTGGGGATGGTGGTCAAGGGTCTGGGAGTCCAGGTCATCTTCTCCTCAATCCTGCCAGTGAGGGGGATGGATGAGAGGAGGAGGAGATGGACTTTCCAAGTTAACAACTGGCTGTGCTGCTGGTGTTGGCAACAGGGTTTTGGTTTCTATGACCATGGGACCCTGTCTGAAGATCGACAACTGATGGCAAGAGATGGGATCCACCTCACAAGGCGGGGCACATGGGTCTTTGCCAACAGGTTGGCCAACCTGGTAAGGAGGGCTTTAAACTAGGAAAGACAGGGGAAGGGGAGAGTTATAGTGCCAGGGTAGCTGGCAAAAGACTGCTCAAGTCGGGACGCCTCCAGCAGGTGAATGCAGCCGGGGAAGTGCGCATGGGATGTGGCTATGGGGGATCCTCTTGTACCCCTCCTGGGAAACCTGCATGCTCGATCACCTCTCTGAAATGCCTGTACACCAATGCACGCAGCATGGGGAACAAACAGGAAGAACCAGAGATCTGTGTGCGGTCGCAAGGCCATGATCTCATTGCCATTACAGAGACATGGTGGGATAGCTCGCATGACTGGAGTGCTGTCATGGATGGCTACGTGCTTTTTAGGAAAGACAGGCCAGGCAAGCGAGGTGGTGGAGTTGCTCTTTATGTGAGAGAGCAACTGGAATGTATGGAGCTGTGCCTAGGGGTGGATGAAGAGCGAGTCGAGAGCTTATGGGTAAGGCTTAAAGGGCAGGCTAGCATGGGTGACACTGTTGTGGGTGTTTACTACAGGCCACCTGATCAGGAAGAGGAAGTCAATGAGGCCTTGTACAGACAACTGGAAGTAGCCTCACGATCCCAGGCCCTGGTTCTCATGGGGGACTTCAACCACCCCAATATCTGCTGGAAAGACAACACAGCTAGGCACAAACAGTCCCGGAGGTTCCTGCAGAGCATTGGTGACAACTTCTTGACACAGGTGATGGAGGAGCCAACAAGGAGAGGTGTGCTGCTGGACCTCGTACTAACAAACAAAGAAGGACTGGTGGAAGATGTGAAGGTTGGGAGCAGCCTTGGCTGCAGTGACCATGAGATGGTGGAGTTGAGGATCCTGCGAGGAGGAGGCAGGGCACTAAGTAGGATCGCAACCCTGGACTTCAGGAGAGCAAACTTTGTCCTCTTCAGGGACCTACTTGGAGGAATCCCATGGGTTAGGGCCCTAGAAGGAAGGGGCGTTCAAGAGAGCTTGTTAATATTCAAACATCACTTCCTCCAGGCTCAATAGCAGTGCATTCCTATGAGTAAGAAGTCAAGCAAAGGAGGTAGGAGACCTGCATGGATGAGCAAGTTGCTCCTGGCAAAGTCAACCAGAAGAAGGAAGTATACAGAAAGTGGAAAGGGGGACAGGCCACTTGGGAGGAATATAGGAACGTTGTCAGAGTATGCAGGGATGCGACAAGGAAGGCTAAGGCCCGTTTGGGATTAAATCTGGAGAGAGATGTCAAGGACAACAAGAAGGGCTTCTTCAAATACATCAGTAGCAAGAGGAAGACTAGGGAAAATGTGGGCCCTTTGCTGAATGGGGTGGGTGCCCTGGTGACGAAGGATACAGAGAAGGCGGAGTTACTGAATGCCACCTTTGCTTCAGTCTTTACTGCTCAGGCCAGCCCTCAGGAACCTCAGACCCTGGAGGCAAGAGAGAAAATCTGGAGGAAGGAAGACTTTCCCTTGGTGGAGGAGGATCGGGTTAGAGCTCATTTAAGAAAACTTGACACCCACAAATCCATGGGCCCCAATGGGATGCGCCCACGAGTGCTGAGGGAGCTGGTGGATGTTATTGCTAAGCCACTCTTCATCATCTTTGAAAGGTCATGGAGAAGAGGAGAGGTGCCTGAAGACTGGAAGAAAGCCAATGTCACCCCAGTCTTCAAAAAGGGCAAGAAGGAGGACCCAGGGAACTACAGGCCAGTCAGCCTCACCTCCATCCCTGGAAAGCTGATGGAGCGGCTCATCCTGGAGGCCATCTCCAAGCATGTGGAGGACAAGAAAGTGCTCAGGAGTAGTCAGCATGGCTTCACCAAGGGGAAATCATGCTTAACTAATCTGATAGCCTTCTCTGATGGGATGACTGGCTGGGTAGACGAGGGGAGAGCAGTGGATGTTGTCTCCCTTGACTTCAGCAAGGCTTTTGACACTGTCTCCCATAACGTCCTCATAGACAAGCTCAGGAAGTGTGGGCTGGATGAGTGGACAGGGAGGTGGATTGAGAACTGCCTGAATGGCAGAGCTCAGAGAGTTGTGATCAGTGGCGCAGAGTCTAGTTGGAGGCCTGTAGCTAGCGGTGTCCCCCAGGGGTCAGTCCTGGGTCCAGTCTTGTTCAACTTCTTCATCAATGACCTGGATGAAGGCACAGAGTGCACCCTCAGCAAGTTTGCTGACGATACAAAACTGGGAGGAGTGGCCGATACACCAGAGGGCTGTGCTGCCATTCAGAGAGACCTGGACAGGCTGGAGAGGTGGGCAGAGAGGAACCTCATGAAGTTCAACAAAGGCCAGTGCAGGGTCCTGCACCTAGGGAGGAATAACACCATGCACCAGTCCAGGTTGGGGGCTGACCTGCTGGAAAGCAGCTCTGCTGAGAAGGACCTGGGAGTGCTGGTGGACACCAAGTTAAGCATGAGGCAGCAATGTGCCCTTGTGGCCAAGAAGGCCAATGGTCTCCTGGGGTGCATCAGGAAGAGTGTTGCCAGCAGGTGGAGGGAGGTGATTCTCCCCCTCTCCTCAGCCCTGGTGAGGCCACATCTGGAGTACTGTGTGCAGTTCTGGGCTTCCCAGTACAAGAGGGATGTGGCACTACTGGAGCGAGGCCAGCGAAGGGCTACAAAGATGATTAGGGGACTGGAGCATCGCTCTTATGAGGAAAGACAGAGAGAGCTGGGCCTGTTTAGCCTGGAGAAGAGAAGGCTGAGAGGGGATCTTATCAACGTGTACAAGTATCTGCAGGGAGGGTGTCAAGAGGATGGAGCCAGACTCTTTTCAGTGGTGCCCAGCGACAGGACACGAGGCAACGGGCACAAACTGAAACACAGGAAGCTCTGTCTGAACATGAGGAGAAACTTCTTTATTGAGAGGGTGACTGAGCACTGGAACAGGTTGTCCAGAGAGCTTGTGGAGTCGCCATCCTTAGAGATATTCCAAAGCCGTCTGCACAAGGTCCTGAGCAACCTCCCCTTGGTGATGTTGCTTGAGCGGGGTTGGACTACATGATCTCCAGAGGTCCCTTCCAACCTCAACCATTCTGTCATTCTGTGAAGATATCACCTGCAGTGCTGTGGAATCAAAGAAGAATTTTTCTTTCTTAAGTAGGTCTTGAGTTTATTATTATTGGTTTTTTTTTGTTTTTTTTTTCTTGAGGGCTCAGTCTGCCCTCTGTAATCGAAGCCCTGCTTTTGCAGGTGGGAACATACAGTCAGCATCGCTGTGTGAGCGTAAAGTACTATTTCATAAGTGTAAGGTTCCAGAATCTAGCTGTTCGATTTGTGTTGTAACAAAAATTGTGTTCCTGCAAAGGCTGTAAGATTGCATTTTCCTCAGCTCATTTTGGTAATGGAAAGTATGTAAGGGTTTCTGAGTTCTCAGAAATACCTGAGAAGCAGTATCTCTGACTGTTAGTGGGATCTTCTGTCATACAATACTTCTCCCTTTTTAAATTATAATCACTAGGCAAAAGTAGACTATTCTGTCTGAGAAGAATAAATGCCTTTCAGTTTTCTTCTTTTCTTCAGTCTGGTGTATCATCTTTGTTCCCAATTTTATTTCACTTTATTTCTCTTCTGCAAGGCTATAGGCTGTGATTCCTGTAAGACATTCTGAGGTCACGTATTGCTGATACAAGTAAACATGGATGTGATTAATTTCATCTTAGATCTGATAAGCAATAAACTAGAAAGCGTAATAGTGGATTACAGTTCAAATTGTCATTTGGCATTTTCAAGATTTTCTCCTAGGTTGTGCACAGTAGGTTATTCAAAGAAAGTAGATTTCCAGCCGTAGGATTTTTCTCAATTATATGCTTGGCTGTAACAGGTGGCTGATGTGATTCCAGGGTGTCATTCAGTATCTGCGTGGCACAATTCGTCCATCAAGTAATATATCTTTGAGAAGCTTGACTAATGCTGCATATGCCTTTGAAATCCTTGGGCAAGACTTTCTATATAGTGCAAACTGTTAATCAGATCATTAAATAATTCTGGAATAGTAATGTTCCTACAACTGAAAAGTTTAATTGATAGAGATGTGATCTGACTAAATAGCATACTAGTGTTCCCTCTTTTCCCCTCTGACACACATAGTTTGAGTACCTGGGGCTTTGACCTGAGATTGCAAGAGCTTATAGTTAATAAAAACGTCAATGATTTGGACTGGGGTCTGTAACCGAGAAGAGGATTTGTAATTTCAGAGGAAAAATAATGAGAAAAGTTGCTCAACGCATAAATTGTCTGTATAAGATCATTGACAGATTATCTCTAGATGATAGAAGGAGGCAAAAAATGGAGGTTGGGGAGAAGAGGAATGAACACACATTTACTCAGAGGTATGCCCTAATTTATGGCAAAATAACACACGATTGGAATATTAGCGCAGAAGAATGTGGCTTATTAGGAATTGTGGACATGTAAGAAAAAGATAGTAGTAGCTTATAGAGCAAGGATTACACGTATCTTCCAAAATCGGGAAGCAGTGGAAATAAACTTGTTGAAGATTCACAGTTATTGATTTAAAAATAAAAAAAAAAAAGAGAGAGAGAATGCAATGCTGTCATGGCAGCAGCTTTGTACAGACACTACCAAGTCAGATAGACAAGGTTTCCAATAGCAGAATTATCCAGTGTCTGGGACTTGGTTTAAATGGGTAAATTTGCCAATATATCTGAGCATTAAAGGAATATAGCAGGACAAACTGTCCAAAAATTTTGGAATTTGCTGGGAACAGCAGCTGTTTCTTGTAAACAGAGATTTCTTAGACGTTGATTCCTGCCAATACAGAGTATTGTGAAATAATATAAGGCAGAAGACAATTTGATCATGTAAGTTGTGAGGAAGATAGACAGAAGAGAGATGTAAGAAGGATAGTAAACAGCATAATAAAGTAGACTAAGTTAACTGGGAAGCAGGTAGGCTGCATGGAGCTTGGAACAGAAAAACGATTAGTGTTTGGCAGTTCCTTAAACATTTTTCAGAAAGGAAGCACAAACTATTCAGCATGGATCCAAACTAAAAACGTAGGAGAAGAGTGGGTCTGGAAGATTCTCTCTTTTATAACCTGAAACTCAGGACGGAAGTGTGCAGGAAATAAAAAACCATGTCAGATTCCAGAGGATAAATACTCTAAGTCTCTATGGATGAAGACAGAAAATCCAGGTGCAAAACAGCAATCTAGCAATAGCTAGAGACTAAATGGAAAGAAAGAAATATTGTTTAAGTGTGGGAGTAGTAAGAAGATAACTAGGAAAATTTGATGGGCTGCTCATTAAGGAAAGGAAAGTTATCAGAAGTCATCAGAGGCTGCAATATGTATTAATTTTTTTGTCTGCTTTTGCTTAGAAGGTAACTGATTAGGTGGCTCATATCATTAATGCCAGTGATAAAGGGTTTGGAGCTTCCAAGAAAAATGCAGTTTAAATGATACTTAAATGTTTTCACACCCTGAGTACCTGGCTCTTGAAAATCATACATAATTGATAAGGTCCTAGAGACTAGAAAAAAAGAAGGGAAGTGCTTGCCTTCAAGAAAGGAGGAGCCAGGGAGTTGTATACTAATCAGCTTATACTCTGGTTTGGAGGTGGGGAAGCCTTACAATCCAGTGGGCTGAGTTTGGCTTCACTGTAAAAAGAGACTTGTTTTAAAGTCAATAAGGAAAACTTTCTAAGTGAACAGACAGGTAAGCACTACAGTAGGTGTTTGAGAGAGATGATACAACTTTTCATGGGATTCTTAAAACCAAAAATCATCAAAATTGGGTATGGTGCTTTAGTTGATCCTTCCTCTTCTTGAGGAGAAAGATCAACTAGATGGTCTCTTCAAGGTCTTTCTGTTTCTGTGGTGATGATTCATGAATATATTACTTTTTTTTCCCCTACAGGAAAAAGGTCTTTGCAGGAAGACAGTGACAATGATGGTGAACCAAATGAATATGATCTTAATGACAGCTTTATAGATGATGACAAAGAGTGCGAACCTACTGATGAAGATTCTGACTGGGAACCAAATTCAGAAGAAAAGGATAATGAAGATGTTGAAACTCTTTTGAAAGAAACACACAAATTTGTTAATACCAAAAAGTAGCTGCACTTAACATCAAAAACTCCCTCTCCAGTTGAGTTAAAACATGAATGTATGAGAAGGGGAACTGCTTTGATAACTGTTTTTTTCCTCAGTGATGTAGGCACTATGGAAAGATTTTAGTGGGGGTGAGGGGACTGAGCAATACTTTTCATTTCATATATATTGTTTTGACCTTTGTTTTCTCAAGTGGTGGCATCCAGTGATTGAGCAGTGATAGAAGTGTGGGTTTTTTGTTTTTTGTTTTTTTTTTTATGGAAGTTTCTTCTCTGTTTCTTTTCCAACCCTGTTAGTGTCTCATAGTTTGAAATACAATTTTAAAAGTTGTTATGCTTCAGCATTCTGTGCTTGAAATAAATATTGGCATTAGGAAAGCCTTTAGTTTTGCTAAAGCATAATATGTACAGTGCTGAATGAAGAGGAGTTGCACTTCACGCCTGCAGCAGCACAAACTAATTCTTGACTATCAGTGGGGAATCTGCCTAAACCATTTTTTAATGTTCTTTTGAGTTAGCGTAATCTTAAATTTCATTAGTCTGCTAATAGCTTTCCTTTTGGTGTTATTTCTTTGATGCTCTTGATGTACAGTAGCTAAATACAGGCTCTCTAAATAATTTGAACAATATCTAAGTGTACTGAACCTCTGGTTATGTCCCAACACCAATCATGGAGTATTTGTTCTAATTACAGTATCTCTTTCAGTACATGTGCATCACTGAAATTGTGTTCAATCTTACAGCAAAGATGAGATTTTAACAACTTTTTTTTTTTAAACACAGAAAACAATTAAACTTATCATTGGTATACTGTAGGAAAAATTTGTAACTGTGTCTCTGCATGTGATTTCTAAAGAATATGCTGTAGAAACTTACCTTCAGTGTGTTAACAACTTTCCTGAACTTTCTGGAAAGAAATTTGGCCTGTCTTGAGTTTAAAAAAAAAATTTTAGTATGTTTCAGGGCAGATGACTTAAGCCATTTCTAAGAACACGATTAGGAGAAAACAACATTTTGCTGTGTTGATCTTGCACTTTGTTTTGATTCATAATACTGAAATTTGGCAGGGGAATCATTCCTGCGTGCCTCTTGATACCCTGTGAAAATCTGTCCAATTATGGTGGAATAATAGGAATCCAAATAAACTCAAGCCTTTTAGGTTGGTGGTGAAATGCTTTCTGCAGGTACACTTCAGGGAGTACCTGTTCCAGCTCTCCTGCAGCCCAGCTGCTCGCGCAGCCTGTCCCTGCAGTGCGGACGAGAATGCCACGTTCCTGGGCTTTGGAAGAAGCAGAACTTTGTAGTTGCCCCTTCTGTGTGCTGTGGCTGCTGGAGAGGGTTTAGGAGAAGAAGGATTTTTTTTTTTCTGTGCTGTCAGAACTGTCCCAGCCTGTCCCGTTCTTGACTTGCATTAATTATGAAGCCGGGGGGAAGCAAGTGACCTGGCTGAAATACAGGAGGCTAAAGATCAGAGGAAAGGCAGAAGGACAACTGGAGAAGTGACGTGGAGCTCAACTAACAGAAGATTTGTGTTCAGTTTTGTATTTGAAGTGGCAATGAGAATGAAACTAGAGAACTGAAGATCTCGTAGTGCATGTGTGTTATCCTTAAAGACTGCATATGTTAATTCCCTACCTCTTTAATATGGTTTTGCAGTCTTACATTTTTTAACCTTTTCTTTTTATATGTAGTTGTAATTCCATGTAGTTCCATGCTTGTAGAGGTTGAGTGTTATCAGAAGCAAGCTCTGCTATTCAGGTTTGTACTCGGACAACATAACTTTTTTGTAAGGTCTTCAGAAAATTGCTTTAAACAGATTAGTCACTTCCCCAGCCTGTTTTGGGGTGCAGGATAATGTTTCGGCCAATTGTGTATTAGAAGTTTCTCTAAAAAATGTAGATACTAAAAACAGAAACATTCATGCTTGGTGACCATTCTGTATTTTGAGAACATGAGAGTAATTGGCTTACTGTTTATTAGAGCTATTTCATATAAAAAGAATCTAATTGGTGGGTTTTTGTAGTGTCTGATGATTTCTGTGACCTTAACCTTCATCAAGCAGAAACATTCTGTTTTGTAGTGTTACACTGTGAATGGCTATTTAAACTATTCCAAGAAGTTATAATTTACTTTGCAAGTAGAAATAGCTTTTCATAACTGGAGGCTTCCAGTCAGATGTGTAATCACAGAAACAAATCTAGACATCGTTCCTAGTTTTGCATGGTAGATTGAGTTTATTACTGATGCCTCAGGTTTGAAAAACTATGTATGACCAAAGTAGTACATTGGAAATGTCAAAGCTGTAATCAAGCTGCTACGTAATGGTAAACTGAAATGATGTCTGTTTAAGAATATTTTTCTGTTCTTGTATTCTTTCCTTAACAACGAGATGTATTTTTATGCTTCTGGATTGGCGGACTTGTAACTCTAAAAGGTATCTGAATATCAATCAGAACTATTCAGTTCAAGGTACAGATGAGACTACTCAGAACACTTTATTTTTTTCTTTCTTTTTTTCTTCCTCTTTTTTATGTCAAGTTATCCAGCGTTTTTTCAGTGAGTCAAGTATGCATTACAATGTAGAGGGCTGAGTCCAAATCAAAATATATGTGAACTTAAATACAGGTATGGGTTGAGTGAAAGTACTTGGAGGTCAATTTTTGAAGTTAGTTATATGATTAAACTCTCTCTGACTATAGTTCATTCTGTAAATACATTAGTGCTACTGCTCGAAGAATGGCAGGGTCCAATACAGAGAAGCAAAAGTGCATTGTGGATATACCATCTATCTCAGTACAGCAGTTGTTACACCAACTTTGGAGGTTTATATTTACGCTATTTTTAATTCATATTTCTAATAGACTGAGCCTTGACTGTGTATACCTTTCTGTTAATGAAATTAGGAGCAATTTGGTTGCCAAGGTCAATTTAGAAATGATCTGGGAATACAGAGCAAGTACCACCACAAGCTCATCAGCCTTAATATGCTAGCTGTTGGAGTCTGGTAGAAAACATGCTGAAGAGACAGATGCTCCTATGTTTCTGTGGTAGGTCATAACTGAGGATCAGCAAGAGGAGGCACATACTTCCGTATTATGTGACAGGAGCTTGTGTGGCCTATACATCATTGAGACAAAAACTGAGCCAAAACAGTTCAGTCTTTTTCTTAGCCACGGTTATTAAGTGTCTAAAGCAGACTGCCATAAAATTAGACAAAGCTACAAAGCTGTTAACTTGCAGCATCTCACATAAGTGTTTTGTATGCAGTTGAAACCTAATAGGCTATGCAGATGACTAATGGGGTCATGCTAAGTAGTGTAGTTCATGTATCACTTAGGTTTGGGTTGGAGTGAAGATTCTAGTACTGCTAGGGTATGCGTCTCCTCTCTCTTTCTGAGCCTCTGTGGTGCCCTACCATAAAATTATGGGAGCATCCATGTCTTTAAGGGGTCTCCTACCAACCTCGGATATCTAGCATATCAAGGATGATCTTGTGGTAGTACTCGTGTGCAAGTTCATATTTAAATTGACCCTTGCAATTAAATTGTTCCTAACTTGATTGCTGTGCCTACATCCCCCTTGCTACGTGCCATTCATTTTCTGCTGTTTCGCGGATGCCTAGCTTTTAAGTTGCTTTCAGAAAGTCCTTACAGCAGCACAACTACTTAAAACTCAAAGTCGGCTACTTTTCTGGTTATTATCTTTAATCTCTGTTTTTTGAAATGGCCTGTCAAGCCAGCTGGGACTGGTAATTTGATAGGAACCTTTCCAATACATAAGGATCTATGTGTCTGATGCTGCCAGCTCTCTGGCAGGCTGTGCTGTTGGAGCTGATCTGCTGATAAAAACACAGTCAGTGTTTGTATAAGCCTTATTCTTTCACTGATGTTATTTTTTTCCAAATAAATTAATGGTCAAGTGCTGAGTACATGCTGTGCCTTTCTACTGATCACACTGCGTGATGCAAACATGCTAGGCTTGGGTATGCTTTCTTAAATCTTATGGTGCTTGGCTTAAACATATTGATGATTAATGATGGCTGCAATCTTAGAGCCATGTGATTTGCTTCAGAAACAAGTAGGAGAAGGAGAAGAAGAGAGAAAGAAAGAGAAGGAGGAAGAGAAGGAGGAAGAGAAAGGGAAAGGGAAGGAGAAGGAGAAGAAATAGAGAGCAAATAAAGGGAGGAGAAAAGAAAGAAAGAAAAGACATGGAGAGAAAACCAAGAGAAAGAAAAGAAATGGCGTAAAAAGAAATGGAGAGAAAAGAAAGGGAAAGAAAAGGAAGGGGTAGGGCAAGAAAGTGAAGAGAAAAAAGCGGGGAGAAAAAAGGTGTAGAAAGGAAGGGGGAGAGAAAAGTGAGGGCAAAAAAGGGGGAGAAAAGGGAGAAGAAGAAAAGGGAGCAAAGGAGATGGAGCTAAGAGAAGAGGAGAAAGAGGAGGGAGAAAAGGAAGAGGGAGAAAAAAGGAAGAGGGAGAAAAAAGGGGGGGGGAGAAAGAAAGGGGAGCAAAAGGGTGAAAAAAGGGGCCAAATGAAGGGGTGCTAGAAAAGGGGAGGAAAGGGAGAGGGAGAAAAGGGAGGAAGAAGAGAGGGGGAGAAAAAGTGAGAAAAGGGAGAAGAAAAGGAGGGGAAGGGGAAATAAGCAAGAGAGAAGCAAAGGGGGACTAAAAAAGGAGGGTGGAAATGGGAGAGAAAGGGGAACAAAGAGAGGAGGAAGAAAGGGGAGCAAAAAGGAGGGAGATAAGCAAGCGAGGGAAAAAATGGAGAGAGAAGAAGAAGGGAGAAGAAGGGGGAGGTAAGAAAGGGTGAGAAAAGAGGTGTCAGGAAAAAAGGGGGAGAAAAGAGTGAAGAGAAATGGGGAGGAAAAGCAAAGGGAGAAGAACGGAGGAGAAAAAAGGGGGAAGAAAAACGGGGAGAAAGGAGGGGGAAATAGCAAAAAGGCGGGGAGGGGGGAAGAAATAAAAGGGAGAGAAAAGAAAGGCAGAGAGAAAAATGAGGAGAAAAAAGGGGTGGGAGAGGGGAGCTAAGAAAAGAGGGAAGAAAAGAGGGGAAGCTGAAAGGGGAGAAAAGCAGGGAGAGAGGCAGAGCAAAAAGGGGGGAGAGAAAAAAGGGGGAGCAAGCGTGAGGAGGAAAAAGAGGGAGAGAAAAGGGAAGAGGAGAGGGGAGAGGAAAAAGGAGGAGGGGCAAGGGGGCAAGAAGCGGAGGGGAAAGGGCAAAGGGAGAAGAAAGGGGGAGAAAGAAGGGGGAAGGAAAAGGGGAAGGAAAGAAGGGAAAGGAATAGAAAAAAGGGGGCGAGAAATGGGAGAAATCAAAGGGGTAGAAAAGGAAGGCAGAGCAAAGACGGGGAGAAAAAGGGGGTGGAAAGGAGGAGCTAAGAAAAGAGGGAAGAAAAAAGGGGAAGGAAAAGGGGTAGAGAAAAAGGGGGAGAGAAATGGGAGGGAAAGGGGAGGGAAAAGGGGGAAGAAAGAAGGGGGGAGAAAAGAAAGCAGGAGAAAAAGAGGGGGAGAGAGAAAGGAGGAGGAAAGGGTGAGAGAAAAAGGGGGAGCAAAGAAGAGGGGGACCAAAAGCAGGGAAGAAAAGGGGGGAGAAAAAAGGTGGGGAAAAATGGAGAGGAAAGAAAGGAGGGGAGAAAAAGAAGGGAGATAAAAGGTGGAGAAAAAAGGGAGGGAGGAGGGGGAGAGGAAAAGGCGGAGAAGAAAGGGTGAGAAAAGCGGGGAGAGAAAAAGGGGGTGGAAAAAAAAGGGGGGAGAAAAAAGGGAGAAAATAAGCGAAGGCAGAAGAAAAATGGGAGACAAAGGGGAGGAAAATGGTGGGAAAGGGGGAGAAAAGAAAAGAGGGAAGAAAAGAGGGGAAGATGAAAGGGGAGGAAAAAGGGGGAGATAAGAAAGCAAGAGAAAAAAGGGGGAGAGAAAAAAGAGGTAGAAAAAATGGGGAAAAGAATGGAGAAAAAGGAGGAGAGGAAAAAGGGGGAGAGCAATTGAGGAGAAAAAAGGGGGACAAGAAAAAGGGGGAGGAAGGGGGAGAAAAGGGGGGGGAGAAAGAAGAAAGGGAGAAAAAAGGGAAGAAAGAAGGGGGAAGAAAGAAGGGGGGAAAGAGGGGGGGAGGAAGAGAAAAGGGGGAGAAAAGAAAGGCAGAGCAAAGGTGGGGGGGAAAGGGGGGCTGGAAAGGGGGAGATGAGAAAAGAGGGAAGAGAAAAGGGGAAGAGAAGGGAGGACAGGAATGGGAGAAAAAAGGGGGAGAAAAGGTGGAGAGGAAAGGGGGCAGGAAAGCAGGGGGAACAAAAAGGGAGGAGAAAAAGGTGAGGAGAAATGGGGAGAACATCAAAGAAGGGAGGAAAAAAGGGAGCTAAAAGGGGGAGAAAAAAGGGGGGAAGGGGGAGAAAAGAGGGAAGAAAAAGTGGGAAGAAGAGAAGGGGGACAAAGATGGGAGAAAAAAGGGGGAAGATGATAAAAGGGGGGGGAAGGGAGGAAAAGGGGTGAGAAAAAAAGGGAGGAGAAGGGAAGGGAAAAAAGGGGAAGAAAAAATGGGGAGAAGAGCTGGTGAGAAAAGCGGGGAGAAAAGAAACGGGGAGATGAGCAAGGCGGATAAGGGGGCAGATTAGCAAGGGGGAGATAAGGAAGCAGGGAGAAAAAGGAGGGGAAGAGAAGGAGGGGAAGCAAAGGAAGGGGAAGAAAAGCGGGGGAAGAAAAGAAAGGGGCCAAAGAAGAAAGGGAAAAAAAGGACAGGGAAAAGGGAAAGGAAAGAGAAAAAAGGAAAGACAAAAGGAAAGACAAAAGGGACGAAGGAAAGGAAAGGAAAAAGGAGAAGGTAAAAAGGAAGGAAAAAAAGGAAAGAACAAAAAGGAAAGGAACCCCTCCCCCCCCCCAACCCCGCCTTTGGCGGCATCCTCATCCCCTTGTAACAGCGGGAAGCCTGCCGGGACGGGCAGTGTGCTTCTACCTGTGGGAACTTGTCTGTGGTTAGCACTGACCTCCCCGCTGAGGGCCCCGGGGAGCCTCGGACCAGGAGCAGGGGGACTTTGGATTTACGCCCGTGTAACTTCACTGCAATAAAGCCCTTTTCCGCAGGACGATTTGACGGCTCCTTGTCTCTCCCTGCAACACTCGGGCGCCAAATGTCCTCCACCGACTTTGGGATGGTTCTGCAGGTGCGGCGGGGCTGTTTGCATGCCCTGGCGTGCACACCGCCCTAGCAGCAGGGCAAGGCACTGAGCAGCGGTAGCACTGCTGCTGCTGCTGCTGCTGCTGCTGCTGCTGTTGTGGGAGAGGGCAAGGGGGATTTGGGGAAGCAATGCCTCTGTGCCAGGGAGTCAAGGGCCACCGCCGAGCGCAGCAGTCCCCAGGGAGGGGCAGAGAGAAGCTGCCGAGAGGTGATGCTGCTCCAGAAGGGGCGTGCGAGAGAAGGAGGCCACGGGCACGGCAGGGCTGCTGCTTCCCGGGTGCGGCTGTTGCCCGGACACCGAGGAAAGGGGCAGGAGAGCACCTGGCCTGGCAGGAGGCGCGAGCGGCAGAAGCCGCATGCTGGCAGGCTGCAGCTAGGGAAGGTGCCCCCTCCGTCGGCCCCTGTCGGCAGGGGCACTCTCCTCGCAAGGCAGCCGAAGGAGAGGGGCCCGCTGCCACTTGCAAAAGGCATTGGCCATCCTCGGCCATCTGCAGCTCTTCCGTCGCGTGGCGTTCAGCTCTCCCTTGCAGAAACCAGAAGCATTTTGTCCTGCTGGCACGCGTGGGCAGGAAGGGACGGCCCATGCCGTTGGTGCAGAGGAAAGACCCAGAGGCCACAGAAGCCTCCAAGTGCCTCTAAGCAGAAACACAAGGATTTCTTTGGCAGGGGCTGACTCACTGCAGTATGGGACTGTGAGCAGCCTGGGGGTGCCAGGAAGAGGACGTGCCCGTTTCCTGGCCTCTAAGCAGCCCAGACAACCCAGGGAGGAGGAGCCCAGGCACTTGCCCAGAGAGGAAGGCGGTCTCTCTTTGGGCCCAAGGGGGTGGCCCAGGGCCGACGGGACAGTGATGCTCAGCAAGCTTAGCCGGCCTCCCAATACTCAGCACACATGGGCCTGAACCTTCCCACTTGCAGCTTCTGGCTAAGAAAAGAGGCCTTGGTCCTCTGGGAGCCTCTTTCCAGGCACTTGCAGCACGCCGAAGGAAAGCAAGAGAGGGGCACCAAACGCAGAGGAGCTCTACACATCGGTCACAAGCAAGGGCTAGGGGGAAGGAGTTGCCTAAAACTGTGCTCCAGCCCCTCTCAGCTTGCTCTTGCAAGTGCAAGAAGCACCACGATCGAACAAGACCTAAATGGAAACGCACCCCACAGGAGATGTAGCCCCTCCCTCCTCTCCAGAGAGCCTTTGTCTCCCTCCATCTCTTTCCTTAAGGACTTGCCCTGTCAGTCCACCTGTCCCTTTACACAGGTGACCTCCAGACACGCACTTGGCAGGCCTCCAAAGACTAGAAGCCCACAGAAAGCAGAGGGCTTTGCTTTAGTGCGCCACGTTCTGCCTTCAGCTCGGAAAACTGCTTTACCCAGCTACCAGAGCGCCCGACCACAAGCACGGGGCCAGCCCAGCCCTCCTGGCCTCCAAGGCTAAGGCCCCCGAACCACTGTAGCCAGCAGGGGAATTCTCTGGGGGCCTTTGCCAAAGCTGCCTTTGGCTCCCTAGCCACAAAGACCAAAAGCCCTTTGACCAACAGCTGCATCGACGGGAGCTGCCTTTGGGCACAGGAGCCAAGTGATGTCGGCGAGGCCCCTCTGCTCCTTGGGCTACTCCGTGACGACTATTGCACCCCATGCTTCGCACATCCCGTTTTCTGTTTAAGTGCCAGGAAGACACTCTAATCATACCAGCATGAGTAAAGCAGAAGAGGCAAGCATTGCCGTGGCAGACAATGCTGGAATTAAGCCTCCTGCTGGGGCCGCCTGAGTGAAGCTCCTGGCGTCTGCATCCTGCGGCTGTTTTAAGTCACACGATGCACTCTCTTCTTGCCAACCAAATGCACCTGCCCTGGGGAGGAAGCATGGCTGAGCTGCAAAGGGGAAAAGCTGAGCTCTGGCATTGCCCAGCTCAGCTCGCCCAGCACAGCAGCCTGCCTTTGAGCAGCACGGCACGTCTGGTTTTCTAGGCTTTGCAAGAGCAAAGAGAAGAACAAGGGAGTTCAGAGAATCGCACAACGGTGGAGGCTGGAAGGCACCGTCAGAGACCATGCGCTCCTAGCGCCCTGCTCAAGCAGGCTCACCTAGAGCAGGCTGCCCAGGACCGTGTGCAGACAACTTCTGAATATCCCCAAGGATGGCGTCTCCACACGCCCTCTGAGCAACCCGTGCCAGTGCTCAGGCACCCTCACCGCAAAAGAGTTTTGCGTAGCTTCAGACGGAATTGCCTGTGCAATTTCAGTTTGTGCCCGTTGCCTCTCGTCCTGTCGCTGGGCAACGCTGAAAGAATTCAAGCGCAGGGAGGCTTTGGCCTTCCCAGCCCTAGTGCTGCTTGCTCCAACAATGTCCCTGCGTTCCTCCCAGGTCACCTCTCCCTGCTTCCACCTTCTGCACACTTCCTTCTTCTGTCTGGCTTTTGCCGGCACCTCCTTGTTCGTCCAGGCAGGCTTCCCATGCCCTTTGCTCAGCTCCTGGCTCAATGGCATGGACTGTTCTGGAGCTTGGCAGAGGGGATGCTGGACTATCAAGCAGCTTTCTCGGAGCCCTCTTCCCTCTCGAGCCTTGTCCCATGGGACACTTCCTCCTGGAGCAGCACACCCTCGTGCACCAGCGAGCTGCAATCTCTTGCTCTGCCACACACATCTCAGCCACTTGCTGAGAGGAGAGCAATTGCAGCAAAAGCACTTTGGCATCCCCTCGAGAGCCGAGCACCGGTGAAGGCTGAGAGAAGGACCATCGCTGCCGCTTTCACAGCCATTGGGACTGGCACTCGCATGCAGACCGCACACATGGCTACCTCCGTTTCCCTAGCTGTATACAAGCATTTTCGTGAGCCTGCCTCATCTCCTGCGCAGTCTGCCTTTGAGTCTCTCTGCAGACTCCTGGGACGCACCTGAGTCGAGGTGGGATTCAGCTGCCCAAAAGCCCGTGTCTACAGGCATTTGGGTATGCCAGGGCACCGCCAGGAATTGCCAAAGGCATCACAAATGGATGCCGGTCCTGGAGCTTAGGCAGCTGAATCCTGCCCTAAACTCTTCTCTGACTGTGGCTGGAGGCGAGATTCCCACTTCACATGGGGAGGCCACATGTTGGCACCTGGAGGGGAGGTCACTCTCATCGCCGGCTCACCACTACCGGGACTGAGTGCAGAGGAAGCGTGAAAGCTGGGAAAGTTGGGACACCGCCTGGGCCCTGATGTGATCTCCAGCGGGCACAGGCCCCCTTGCTTGCCCCCTCCACAGCTTGAGGCCTCCTGTCCCAGCAGCAACAGGGCATGTTGCAGCCGTGCGGGGAGGCGTGTGCATTGGGGGTTTTCACTGACACAGAGCCAGCTGCTGAAGCCGGCAGCTCCTGCAACACCAAGCCCGGAGACGCAGAGCAAAGGGGGCATGGCGGGAGCCAGCAGCGGTGCCCGGCCCCACCAGCCGCGCTCCCACCCCGCAGACGGGACAATGCCGTGGCGGCGTCGGAGGTGCCGGGCAGCGGGGAGACTCCCCTTTGCGCCCGCGGCCCCCGGCCCACGCCCCGGCGCTGCCCCGCGACCCGGCCGCCGCATCACAATGTGCCACAGTGGCACCCGGGTGGCCACGGCCACCAGCGCCCGCCCGGCCCCAGTGCGGCGCTGTGCCAGTGCGGGGCAGCGGGGAGACGCAGGCTCCCGGCCCAGCGCAGCGGCACTACTCGGCACAGGCGCACCGCTCTTGCCTTGGCGCAGGCCTGACCGGCGCCTGGCGCTGCCCGCCGCGGGGCACGCACGCACCGCAGCCCTCTGCGCGCGCACGGCGCCATGGGACAGGCCAACTGCTGCGGCACCCGGGGCGCTGCCGGCCCCGCTGCCGGCACGCAGGCACAGCCTGGGGACCCTGGCCGCGCGGCTCCTCGCGCCGGCCTCGGGCTCGCGCCCAGGGGAGCCTCCCGGCCCCCGGCGCCGCTTGGTGCCTTTGTGTCGCGCAGGAGCCCCCGGCTCCTGCTCAGCGAGCGCGTGCGGGTGACTCGGCACCAGCGGACGAGGGACAGGCACCTCCTGCTCTTCTCCGACGCCATCGCCGTCGCCAGATTCAGGTAAGAAGAGCAACCAGAGCCGTCCTCCCCCCCGCCACCGCCTCTGCCACCTGCCCCCAGGCACCGCTGCTCCCCGCATCTGCTCCCACCGGAGCAGAAAGTGCCTCCTCAGGGCTGCTCTTCCCATTGCTTCCTTCCTCAACAGCACCTCTCGACAAGGAGCAGCAATGCCGCCAAATCCTGCTGCTCACAGCCTCTAGCATCCAGTCGCCCGCAAGGAGGCCTTCCTCCTCTCCTCACTGCCTCGCCCAGGGCTCCATGCCCTTTGCTCCCCACGACCACTTGTGCTCCACGTGGCCTGCAGCCCCCTGCATGGGTGCACCTGCGCTGCGGGCAGGGACAGCCTTGCCCTTTAATTCGGGGAGGTGTGAGCGGAAAGGGGCAGGCTCCGCGTGTTGCCACCCTGACCGGCAGCCCCTGAGCAAGCGCCCGCCAGCACTGCTTTGCAGCAGCGACTTCTCCAGAGCGCCCTGTGTGCGTGCTGGCACGCAGGCTGCTTTCTGCCGCCCGAGCCCCGCGCTGGCTGCCCCGAGCCTCTGCCCCCGGCACACGGCTCTCCCCGGGAGGCCTGCTGCGGCTGCCCCCAGCACACAGCCTCCAAGGCGGTCCCTGCTCTTCCTCCTGGCAGATGTGGTTCCACCTTCCTGCTCAAGCACCGGGTGCCTCTCAGCGACCTCTGGGTGCTGTGCGAGAAGGACGAGGCGGCGTGCGGCTGTGAAGACGAGGAGGACGTTTTTGGCCTCAAATGCGCCAATTCCCTCGTCCTGGTCTGGACCACCAAGGTCTGCGTGGTCACCTTCCGGTGAGTCTTGGGGGCGCGTCCAGGGCTGGGGGGGTGCAGGGCACCGTGCTCGCCTTCAGTCCTCTCCGGGCTTGCTGGGGCTCAGCCCCGGCTGCGGCAGAGAAAGCAGAGGCCCCGCTGCGCTTTCAGACGCACCCACGGGCACTTCCAGGCGTGCACAAGCCACCCGCCACTGCCGCCACGACCCTGCAGCTCTGCTCAGCCCAGCGACACGGTGGGGGGACACCGAGCGGGGGCTCTGCTGTATGGCGGTGTGGAGCGGTGCCAAGCAGGCCAGCTGTGTCTGGGGCCCTGTGCCACTCCCCAGCAGCAGCAGCAGCAGGAGCGGGCTCTGAGGCTGTTTGTCCTTCTCGCTGCAGGTCGCAGGAGGTGAAGGAGCGGTGGCTGAACACCATGCTCAGGTGAGCCCTGCCGGGGAACTCAGCCTGCCTGCGGCGGCGTCAAGGCTGCAGGCGGTGCAGAGCTGCCGGGGCAGCTGCCCGCAGCACAGCAGCACGGGAGGTGGGCGAAAGGGACGCCGCCTGCGCGGGGCAGCTCTGGGGCCGAGCGGCAGCAGCTGCTTCGCCTTGGCACGGCAAACGAACAGCAGCACCCTGGAGCTGGCCCCACAGCTCCTGGCTTGCGTGGATGGGGAGCCCGAGCTGCCGCTGCCCCTTTCCCGACGCAAGAGGCCCGGAGGCAGCGGGGCCGGGGGCGCTGCAGAGCGGTGCTGCCAGCCAGCGCCGCACGAAGCTCTGCTGTGCCAGGGTGGCGTGGGGGTGCGGGGCTGGTGTCGGGGCAGCGAGCAGAGGGGGCTGCCTGTGACCGAGCTCTGCCTTCGTCCCTGCGCTGTGCCCAGGCAAAGCCCAGGAGCCCAGGAGACCCGGCTCAGCCGCCTGCCCTGCCTTCGGCTCCTCATCAAGTCTGTCGGCTTCGACGCTCCCGTAAGTGTCCCGGGGGGTTCCGCTGCGCCCCGAGCGCCACGGGGCTTTGGGGAAGGGCCCCCGCCACCAGCTGCTCACGTGGCTTCTCTGCTCTCTTGCCTAGTCGGGGTCGCCGACTGCCCGCAGCGTGGAGGCCTTGACTGCGGCGGAGGTGAGTAGGGGCTGCCTCTGCCCCGGCCCTGGCTGGGTGCTGGCGGGAGGCGTCGGAGCTTCGGGAGGGCACGTGGCAGGGCCCGAAGCCCTGCAGACACCGGTCGGTCGCTGCTGCATGGGGCCATTCCTGCAGCCCAGCATCTCCTCCACAGGAGTGTGACGACCTCGGCTCTTCGCTGCAGCTGCTCACAGCTCTCTGCGTGCCTGAAGCAGCTCCGGAGGCACCCGAGCACACGGGCAGCTCCGCAGGTAGGACGATGCACTGAGCATTGGCACCGAGCAGGGCTGCTGGTGCCAGTTGTGCAGCTGGAGATCGCAAGGTGCC
This sequence comes from Apteryx mantelli, assembly GCF_036417845.1. Classification (NCBI taxonomy): domain Eukaryota; kingdom Metazoa; phylum Chordata; class Aves; order Apterygiformes; family Apterygidae; genus Apteryx; species Apteryx mantelli. The sequence continues at coordinate 26,305,305 of NC_089991.1, forward strand.
TGTGGCCATGCCGAGGGGGGCAGAGGGCTCGAGACCTTCTGGCAGTGCTTTCCTCCTGCCACACTTCCCAGAAGTTCACAACGACAAGACTCACTGCACAAAAGGCATCGCACGTGCTGAACCTCTGTAGCCCTCTGCTCTTCACAGCGCTGCTCACTAGGGACTGCAGCTGCACTCCCCGGGCAGGATACTGCCCCCGCGGGCACTTGGCTCTCCTCCTGAACTGCTCCTCACCTCCATAGCTGCTAAGGTTGCCCCTTGCCATGTGCCATGTGCCATGTGCCATGTGCCATGTGCGGGGCTGCGTGCTCCCACTGGGAAAGTGCCCTTTTGGCCCTTCAGAGGCCCAGGAAAAAGGAGCTGACAGCCTCTTTCTCCCCACAGCACACCCAGGTGCTGCTCTGGAGGACGCCTCTGCCCTCCACAGCCCAGAGGCTGAAGCTGCCTGCGGCCCCCCAACCGCTGAGACGCAGCAGCCCAGAGGCAGAAGCCCCAGCGGGAGGCGCAGAAATGCCGCTTGCGTCTCTGCTCCTCCGCTGCCTGCTCAGAGCAAGGAGCTCGGCACGCTGCGCAGGAGCCTCTCGGAGGCAGCCCTGTCCTTCCCGGGCCGCTGGCGAGGCTGCAGAAGGCGCCAGAGGGGCACCAGCCGGGCGCCCAGTGTTGCGGATGGTCAGCAACAGCTGGGCATGGAGAAGGGGGCCCTGGAAAAGCCACCTGCCATGGAGGCGGCACCACTCTCGGCTGCCTCTGCACCCGCACCGTCCTCCAGGTGCTCCCTGGAGAGCTGCCGGGCTGCTTCGCGGGGCCCCTCCATAAGCCTCCTGGGAGCTGCTGCCATTCCCGCTTGCTGCTTGCCAGCGGCGAGAGCTGCGAGAAAGAGAAGGAGACGGAGGAGGAGACAGAGAAGGAAAAGAAGAAGGAGAGAGAGAAGGAGAAAGAGGGAGACAAAGAGAAGGCGAAAGAGAAGGCGAAAGAGAAGGAGAAGGCGAAGGCAAAAGCAAAGGAGAAGGAGAAGAAGAGAGAAAGAAAGAGAAGGAGGAAGAGAAAGGGAAAGGGAAGGAGAAGGAGAAGAAATGGAGAGCAAATAAAGGGAGGAGAAAAGAAAGAAAGAAAAGACATGGAGAGAAAACCAAGAGAGAGAAAAGAAATGGCGTAAAAAGAAATGGAGAGAAAAGAAAGGGAAAGAAAAGGAGGGGGTAGGGCAAGAAAGTGAAGAGAAAAAAGCGGGGAGAAAAAAGGTGTAGAAAGGAAGGGGGAGAGAAAAGTGAGGGCAAAAAAGGGGGAGAAAAGGGAGAAGAAGAAAAGGGAGCAAAGAAGATGGAGCTAAGAGAAGAGGAGAAAGAGGAGGGAGAAAAGGAAGAGGGAGAAAAAAGGAAGAGGGAGGAAAAAAGGGGGGGGGAGAAAGAAAGGGGAGCAAAAGGGTGAAAAAAGGGGCCAAATGAAGGGGTGCTAGAAAAGGGGAGGAAAGGGAGAGGGAGAAAAGGGAGGAAGAAGAGAGGGGGAGAAAAAGAGTGAGAAAAGGGAGAAGAAAAGGAGGGGAAGGGGAAATAAGCAAGAGAGAAGCAAAGGGGGACTAAAAAAGGAGGGTGGAAATGGGAGAGAAAGGGGAACAAAGAGAGGAGGAAGAAAGGGGAGCAAAAAGGAGGGAGATAAGCAAGCGAGGGAAAAAATGGAGAGAGAAGAAGAAGGGAGAAGAAGGGGGAGGTAAGAAAGGGTGAGAAAAGAGGTGTCAGGAAAAAAGGGGGAGAAAAGAGTGAAGAGAAATGGGGAGGAAAAGCAAAGGGAGAAGAACGGAGGAGAAAAAAGGGGGAAGAAAAACGGGGAGAAAGGAGGGGGAAATAGCAAAAAGGCGGGGAGGGGGGAAGAAATAAAAGGGAGAGAAAAGAAAGGCAGAGAGAAAAATGAGGAGAAAAAAGGGGTGGGAGAGGGGAGCTAAGAAAAGAGGGAAGAAAAGAGGGGAAGCTGAAAGGGGAGAAAAGCAGGGAGAGAGGCAGAGCAAAAAGGGGGGAGAGAAAAAAGGGGGAGCAAGCGTGAGGAGGAAAAAGAGGGAGAGAAAAGGGAAGAGGAGAGGGGAGAGGAAAAAGGAGGAGGGGCAAGGGGGCAAGAAGCGGAGGGGAAAGGGCAAAGGGAGAAGAAAGGGGGAGAAAGAAGGGGGAAGGAAAAGGGGAAGGAAAGAAGGGAAAGGAATAGAAAAAAGGGGGCGAGAAATGGGAGAAATCAAAGGGGTAGAAAAGGAAGGCAGAGCAAAGACGGGGAGAAAAAGGGGGTGGAAAGGAGGAGCTAAGAAAAGAGGGAAGAAAAAAGGGGAAGGAAAAGGGGTAGAGAAAAAGGGGGAGAGAAATGGGAGGGAAAGGGGAGGGAAAAGGGGGAAGAAAGAAGGGGGGAGAAAAGAAAGCAGGAGAAAAAGAGGGGGAGAGAGAAAGGAGGAGGAAAGGGTGAGAGAAAAAGGGGGAGCAAAGAAGAGGGGGACCAAAAGCAGGGAAGAAAAGGGGGGAGAAAAAAGGTGGGGAAAAATGGAGAGGAAAGAAAGGAGGGGAGAAAAAGAAGGGAGATAAAAGGTGGAGAAAAAAGGGAGGGAGGAGGGGGAGAGGAAAAGGCGGAGAAGAAAGGGTGAGAAAAGCGGGGAGAGAAAAAGGGGGTGGAAAAAAAAGGGGGGAGAAAAAAGGGAGAAAATAAGCGAAGGCAGAAGAAAAATGGGAGACAAAGGGGAGGAAAATGGTGGGAAAGGGGGAGAAAAGAAAAGAGGGAAGAAAAGAGGGGAAGATGAAAGGGGAGGAAAAAGGGGGAGATAAGAAAGCAAGAGAAAAAAGGGGGAGAGAAAAAAGAGGTAGAAAAAATGGGGAAAAGAATGGAGAAAAAGGAGGAGAGGAAAAAGGGGGAGAGCAATTGAGGAGAAAAAAGGGGGACAAGAAAAAGGGGGAGGAAGGGGGAGAAAAGGGGGGGGAGAAAGAAGAAAGGGAGAAAAAAGGGAAGAAAGAAGGGGGAAGAAAGAAGGGGGGAAAGAGGGGGGGAGGAAGAGAAAAGGGGGAGAAAAGAAAGGCAGAGCAAAGGTGGGGGGGAAAGGGGGGCTGGAAAGGGGGAGATGAGAAAAGAGGGAAGAGAAAAGGGGAAGAGAAGGGAGGACAGGAATGGGAGAAAAAAGGGGGAGAAAAGGTGGAGAGGAAAGGGGGCAGGAAAGCAGGGGGAACAAAAAGGGAGGAGAAAAAGGTGAGGAGAAATGGGGAGAACATCAAAGAAGGGAGGAAAAAAGGGAGCTAAAAGGGGGAGAAAAAAGGGGGGAAGGGGGAGAAAAGAGGGAAGAAAAAGTGGGAAGAAGAGAAGGGGGACAAAGATGGGAGAAAAAAGGGGGAAGATGATAAAAGGGGGGGGAAGGGAGGAAAAGGGGTGAGAAAAAAAGGGAGGAGAAGGGAAGGGAAAAAAGGGGAAGAAAAAATGGGGAGAAGAGCTGGTGAGAAAAGCGGGGAGAAAAGAAACGGGGAGATGAGCAAGGCGGATAAGGGGGCAGATTAGCAAGGGGGAGATAAGGAAGCAGGGAGAAAAAGGAGGGGAAGAGAAGGAGGGGAAGCAAAGGAAGGGGAAGAAAAGCGGGGGAAGAAAAGAAAGGGGCCAAAGAAGAAAGGGAAAAAAAGGACAGGGAAAAGGGAAAGGAAAGAGAAAAAAGGAAAGACAAAAGGAAAGACAAAAGGGACGAAGGAAAGGAAAGGAAAAAGGAGAAGGTAAAAAGGAAGGAAAAAAAGGAAAGAACAAAAAGGAAAGGAACCCCTCCCCCCCCCCAACCCCGCCTTTGGCGGCATCCTCATCCCCTTGTAACAGCGGGAAGCCTGCCGGGACGGGCAGTGTGCTTCTACCTGTGGGAACTTGTCTGTGGTTAGCACTGACCTCCCCGCTGAGGGCCCCGGGGAGCCTCGGACCAGGAGCAGGGGGACTTTGGATTTACGCCCGTGTAACTTCACTGCAATAAAGCCCTTTTCCGCAGGACGATTTGACGGCTCCTTGTCTCTCCCTGCAACACTCGGGCGCCAAATGTCCTCCACCGACTTTGGGATGGTTCTGCAGGTGCGGCGGGGCTGTTTGCATGCCCTGGCGTGCACACCGCCCTAGCAGCAGGGCAAGGCACTGAGCAGCGGTAGCACTGCTGCTGCTGCTGCTGCTGCTGCTGCTGCTGTTGTGGGAGAGGGCAAGGGGGATTTGGGGAAGCAATGCCTCTGTGCCAGGGAGTCAAGGGCCACCGCCGAGCGCAGCAGTCCCCAGGGAGGGGCAGAGAGAAGCTGCCGAGAGGTGATGCTGCTCCAGAAGGGGCGTGCGAGAGAAGGAGGCCACGGGCACGGCAGGGCTGCTGCTTCCCGGGTGCGGCTGTTGCCCGGACACCGAGGAAAGGGGCAGGAGAGCACCTGGCCTGGCAGGAGGCGCGAGCGGCAGAAGCCGCATGCTGGCAGGCTGCAGCTAGGGAAGGTGCCCCCTCCGTCGGCCCCTGTCGGCAGGGGCACTCTCCTCGCAAGGCAGCCGAAGGAGAGGGGCCCGCTGCCACTTGCAAAAGGCATTGGCCATCCTCGGCCATCTGCAGCTCTTCCGTCGCGTGGCGTTCAGCTCTCCCTTGCAGAAACCAGAAGCATTTTGTCCTGCTGGCACGCGTGGGCAGGAAGGGACGGCCCATGCCGTTGGTGCAGAGGAAAGACCCAGAGGCCACAGAAGCCTCCAAGTGCCTCTAAGCAGAAACACAAGGATTTCTTTGGCAGGGGCTGACTCACTGCAGTATGGGACTGTGAGCAGCCTGGGGGTGCCAGGAAGAGGACGTGCCCGTTTCCTGGCCTCTAAGCAGCCCAGACAACCCAGGGAGGAGGAGCCCAGGCACTTGCCCAGAGAGGAAGGCGGTCTCTCTTTGGGCCCAAGGGGGTGGCCCAGGGCCGACGGGACAGTGATGCTCAGCAAGCTTAGCCGGCCTCCCAATACTCAGCACACATGGGCCTGAACCTTCCCACTTGCAGCTTCTGGCTAAGAAAAGAGGCCTTGGTCCTCTGGGAGCCTCTTTCCAGGCACTTGCAGCACGCCGAAGGAAAGCAAGAGAGGGGCACCAAACGCAGAGGAGCTCTACACATCGGTCACAAGCAAGGGCTAGGGGGAAGGAGTTGCCTAAAACTGTGCTCCAGCCCCTCTCAGCTTGCTCTTGCAAGTGCAAGAAGCACCACGATCGAACAAGACCTAAATGGAAACGCACCCCACAGGAGATGTAGCCCCTCCCTCCTCTCCAGAGAGCCTTTGTCTCCCTCCATCTCTTTCCTTAAGGACTTGCCCTGTCAGTCCACCTGTCCCTTTACACAGGTGACCTCCAGACACGCACTTGGCAGGCCTCCAAAGACTAGAAGCCCACAGAAAGCAGAGGGCTTTGCTTTAGTGCGCCACGTTCTGCCTTCAGCTCGGAAAACTGCTTTACCCAGCTACCAGAGCGCCCGACCACAAGCACGGGGCCAGCCCAGCCCTCCTGGCCTCCAAGGCTAAGGCCCCCGAACCACTGTCGCCAACAGGGGAATTCTCTGGGGGCCTTTGCCAAAGCTGCCTTTGGCTCCCTAGCCACAAAGACCAAAAGCCCTTTGACCAACAGCTGCATCGACGGGAGCTGCCTTTGGGCACAGGAGCCAAGTGATGTCGGCGAGGCCCCTCTGCTCCTTGGGCTACTCCGTGACGACTATTGCACCCCATGCTTCGCACATCCCGTTTTCTGTTTAAGTGCCAGGAAGACACTCTAATCATACCAGCATGAGTAAAGCAGAAGAGGCAAGCATTGCCGTGGCAGACAATGCTGGAATTAAGCCTCCTGCTGGGGCCGCCTGAGTGAAGCTCCTGGCGTCTGCATCCTGCGGCTGTTTTAAGTCACACGATGCACTCTCTTCTTGCCAACCAAATGCACCTGCCCTGGGGAGGAAGCATGGCTGAGCTGCAAAGGGGAAAAGCTGAGCTCTGGCATTGCCCAGCTCAGCTCGCCCAGCACAGCAGCCTGCCTTTGAGCAGCACGGCACGTCTGGTTTTCTAGGCTTTGCAAGAGCAAAGAGAAGAACAAGGGAGTTCAGAGAATCGCACAACGGTGGAGGCTGGAAGGCACCGTCAGAGACCATGCGCTCCTAGCGCCCTGCTCAAGCAGGCTCACCTAGAGCAGGCTGCCCAGGACCGTGTGCAGACAACTTCTGAATATCCCCAAGGATGGCGTCTCCACACGCCCTCTGAGCAACCCGTGCCAGTGCTCAGGCACCCTCACCGCAAAAGAGTTTTGCGTAGCTTCAGACGGAATTGCCTGTGCAATTTCAGTTTGTGCCCGTTGCCTCTCGTCCTGTCGCTGGGCAACGCTGAAAGAATTCAAGCGCAGGGAGGCTTTGGCCTTCCCAGCCCTAGTGCTGCTTGCTCCAACAATGTCCCTGCGTTCCTCCCAGGTCACCTCTCCCTGCTTCCACCTTCTGCACACTTCCTTCTTCTGTCTGGCTTTTGCCGGCACCTCCTTGTTCGTCCAGGCAGGCTTCCCATGCCCTTTGCTCAGCTCCTGGCTCAATGGCATGGACTGTTCTGGAGCTTGGCAGAGGGGATGCTGGACTATCAAGCAGCTTTCTCGGAGCCCTCTTCCCTCTCGAGCCTTGTCCCATGGGACACTTCCTCCTGGAGCAGCACACCCTCGTGCACCAGCGAGCTGCAATCTCTTGCTCTGCCACACACATCTCAGCCACTTGCTGAGAGGAGAGCAATTGCAGCAAAAGCACTTTGGCATCCCCTCGAGAGCCGAGCACCGGTGAAGGCTGAGAGAAGGACCATCGCTGCCGCTTTCACAGCCATTGGGACTGGCACTCGCATGCAGACCGCACACATGGCTACCTCCGTTTCCCTAGCTGTATACAAGCATTTTCGTGAGCCTGCCTCATCTCCTGCGCAGTCTGCCTTTGAGTCTCTCTGCAGACTCCTGGGACGCACCTGAGTCGAGGTGGGATTCAGCTGCCCAAAAGCCCGTGTCTACAGGCATTTGGGTATGCCAGGGCACCGCCAGGAATTGCCAAAGGCATCACAAATGGATGCCGGTCCTGGAGCTTAGGCAGCTGAATCCTGCCCTAAACTCTTCTCTGACTGTGGCTGGAGGCGAGATTCCCACTTCACATGGGGAGGCCACATGTTGGCACCTGGAGGGGAGGTCACTCTCATCGCCGGCTCACCACTACCGGGACTGAGTGCAGAGGAAGCGTGAAAGCTGGGAAAGTTGGGACACCGCCTGGGCCCTGATGTGATCTCCAGCGGGCACAGGCCCCCTTGCTTGCCCCCTCCACAGCTTGAGGCCTCCTGTCCCAGCAGCAACAGGGCATGTTGCAGCCGTGCGGGGAGGCGTGTGCATTGGGGGTTTTCACTGACACAGAGCCAGCTGCTGAAGCCGGCAGCTCCTCCAACACCAAGCCCGGAGACGCAGAGCAAAGGGGGCATGGCGGGAGCCAGCAGCGGTGCCCGGCCCCACCAGCCGCGCTCCCACCCCGCAGACGGGACAATGCCGTGGCGGCGTCGGAGGTGCCGGGCAGCGGGGAGACTCCCCTTTGCGCCCGCGGCCCCCGGCCCACGCCCCGGCGCTGCCCCGCGACCCGGCCGCCGCATCACAATGTGCCACAGTGGCACCCGGGTGGCCACGGCCACCAGCGCCCGCCCGGCCCCAGTGCGGCGCTGTGCCAGTGCGGGGCAGCGGGGAGACGCAGGCTCCCGGCCCAGCGCAGCGGCACTACTCGGCACAGGCGCACCGCTCTTGCCTTGGCGCAGGCCTGACCGGCGCCTGGCGCTGCCCGCCGCGGGGCACGCACGCACCGCAGCCCTCTGCGCGCGCACGGCGCCATGGGACAGGCCAGCTGCTGCGGCACCCGGGGCGCTGCCGGCCCCGCTGCCGGCACGCAGGCACAGCCTGGGGACCCTGGCCACGCGGCTCCTCGCGCCGGCCTCGGGCTCGCGCCCAGGGGAGCCTCCCGGCCCCCGGCGCCGCTTGGTGCCTTTGTGTCGCGCAGGAGCCCCCGGCTCCTGCTCAGCGAGCGCGTGCGGGTGACTCGGCACCAGCGGACGAGGGACAGGCACCTCCTGCTCTTCTCCGACGCCATCGCCGTCGCCAGATTCAGGTAAGAAGAGCAACCAGAGCCGTCCTCCCCCCCGCCACCGCCTCTGCCACCTGCCCCCAGGCACCGCTGCTCCCCGCATCTGCTCCCACCGGAGCAGAAAGTGCCTCCTCAGGGCTGCTCTTCCCATTGCTTCCTTCCTCAACAGCACCTCTCGACAAGGAGCAGCAATGCCGCCAAATCCTGCTGCTCACAGCCTCTAGCATCCAGTCGCCCGCAAGGAGGCCTTCCTCCTCTCCTCACTGCCTCGCCCAGGGCTCCATGCCCTTTGCTCCCCACGACCACTTGTGCTCCATATGGCCTGCAGCCCCCTGCATGGGTGCACCTGCGCTGCGGGCAGGGACAGCCTTGCCCTTTAATTCGGGGAGGTGTGAGCGGAAAGGGGCAGGCTCCGCGTGTTGCCACCCTGACCGGCAGCCCCTGAGCAAGCGCCCGCCAGCACTGCTTTGCAGCAGCGACTTCTCCAGAGCGCCCTGTGTGCGTGCTGGCACGCAGGCTGCTTTCTGCCGCCCGAGCCCCGCGCTGGCTGCCCCGAGCCTCTGCCCCCGGCACACGGCTCTCCCCGGGAGGCCTGCTGCGGCTGCCCCCAGCACACAGCCTCCAAGGCGGTCCCTGCTCTTCCTCCTGGCAGATGTGGTTCCACCTTCCTGCTCAAGCACCGGGTGCCTCTCAGCGACCTCTGGGTGCTGTGCGAGAAGGACGAGGCAGCGTGCGGCTGTGAAGACGAGGAGGACGTTTTTGGCCTCAAATGCGCCAATTCCCTCGTCCTGGTCTGGACCACCAAGGTCTGCGTGGTCACCTTCCGGTGAGTCTTGGGGGCGCGTCCAGGGCTGGGGGGGTGCAGGGCACCGTGCTCGCCTTCAGTCCTCTCCGGGCTTGCTGGGGCTCAGCCCCGGCTGCGGCAGAGAAAGCAGAGGCCCCGCTGCGCTTTCAGACGCACCCACGGGCACCTCCAGGCGTGCACAAGCCACCCGCCACTGCCGCCACGACCCTGCAGCTCTGCTCAGCCCAGCGACACGGTGGGGGGACACCGAGCGGGGGCTCTGCTGTATGGCGGTGTGGAGCGGTGCCAAGCAGGCCAGCTGTGTCTGGGGCCCTGTGCCACTCCCCAGCAGCAGCAGCAGCAGCAGCGGGCTCTGAGGCTGTTTGTCCTTCTCGCTGCAGGTCGCAGGAGGTGAAGGAGCGGTGGCTGAACACCATGCTCAGGTGAGCCCTGCCGGGGAACTCAGCCTGCCTGCGGCGGCGTCAAGGCTGCAGGCGGTGCAGAGCTGCCGGGGCAGCTGCCCGCAGCACAGCAGCACGGGAGGTGGGCGAAAGGGACGCCGCCTGCGCGGGGCAGCTCTGGGGCCGAGCGGCAGCAGCTGCTTCGCCTTGGCACGGCAAACGAACAGCAGCGCCCTGGAGCTGGCCCCACAGCTCCTGGCTTGCGTGGATGGGGAGCCCGAGCTGCCGCTGCCCCTTTCCCGACGCAAGAGGCCCGGAGGCAGCGGGGCCGGGGGCGCTGCAGAGCGGTGCTGCCAGCCAGCGCCGCACGAAGCTCTGCTGTGCCAGGGTGGCGTGGGGGTGCGGGGCTGGTGTCGGGGCAGCGAGCAGAGGGGGCTGCCTGTGACCGAGCTCTGCCTTCGTCCCTGCGCTGTGCCCAGGCAAAGCCCAGGAGCCCAGGAGACCCGGCTCAGCCGCCTGCCCTGCCTTCGGCTCCTCATCAAGTCTGTCGGCTTCGACGCTCCCGTAAGTGTCCCGGGGGGTTCCGCTGCGCCCCGAGCGCCACGGGGCTTTGGGGAAGGGCCCCCGCCACCAGCTGCTCACGTGGCTTCTCTGCTCTCTTGCCTAGTCGGGGTCGCCGACTGCCCGCAGCGTGGAGGCCTTGACTGCGGCGGAGGTGAGTAGGGGCTGCCTCTGCCCCGGCCCTGGCTGGGTGCTGGCGGGAGGCGTCGGAGCTTCGGGAGGGCACGTGGCAGGGCCCGAAGCCCTGCAGACACCGGTCGGTCGCTGCTGCATGGGGCCATTCCTGCAGCCCAGCATCTCCTCCACAGGAGTGTGACGACCTCGGCTCTTCGCTGCAGCTGCTCACAGCTCTCTGCGCTCCTGAAGCAGCTCCGGAGGCACCCGAGCACACGGGCAGCTCCGCAGGTAGGACGATGCACTGAGCATTGGCACCGAGCAGGGCTGCTGGTGCCAGTTGTGCAGCTGGAGATCGCAAGGTGCCTGTGGCCATGCCGAGGGGGGCAGAGGGCTCGAGACCTTCTGGCAGTGCTTTCCTCCTGCCACACTTCCCAGAAGTTCACAACGACAAGACTCACTGCACAAAAGGCATCGCACGTGCTGAACCTCTGTAGCCCTCTGCTCTTCACAGCGCTGCTCACTAGGGACTGCAGCTGCACTCCCCGGGCAGGATACTGCCCCCGCGGGCACTTGGCTCTCCTCCTGAACTGCTCCTCACCTCCATAGCTGCTAAGGTTGCCCCTTGCCATGTGCCATGTGCCATGTGCCATGTGCCATGTGCGGGGCTGCGTGCTCCCACTGGGAAAGTGCCCTTTTGGCCCTTCAGAGGCCCAGGAAAAAGGAGCTGACAGCCTCTTTCTCCCCACAGCACACCCAGGTGCTGCTCTGGAGGACGCCTCTGCCCTCCACAGCCCAGAGGCTGAAGCTGCCTGCGGCCCCCCAACCGCTGAGACGCAGCAGCCCAGAGGCAGAAGCCCCAGCGGGAGGCGCAGAAATGCCGCTTGCGTCTCTGCTCCTCCGCTGCCTGCTCAGAGCAAGGAGCTCGGCACGCTGCGCAGGAGCCTCTCGGAGGCAGCCCTGTCCTTCCCGGGCCGCTGGCGAGGCTGCAGAAGGCGCCAGAGGGGCACCAGCCGGGCGCCCAGTGTTGCGGATGGTCAGCAACAGCTGGGCATGGAGAAGGGGGCCCTGGAAAAGCCACCTGCCATGGAGGCGGCACCACTCTCGGCTGCCTCTGCACCCGCACCGTCCTCCAGGTGCTCCCTGGAGAGCTGCCGGGCTGCTTCGCGGGGCCCCTCCATAAGCCTCCTGGGAGCTGCTGCCATTCCCGCTTGCTGCTTGCCGGCGGCGAGAGCTGCGAGAAAGAGAAGGAGACGGAGGAGGAGACAGAGAAGGAAAAGAAGAAGGAGAGAGAGAAGGAGAAAGAGGGAGACAAAGAGAAGGCGAAAGAGAAGGCGAAAGAGAAGGAGAAGGCGAAGGCAAAAGCAAAGGAGAAGGAGAAGAAGAGAGAAAGAAAGAGAAGGAGGAAGAGAAAGGGAAAGGGAAGGAGAAGGAGAAGAAATGGAGAGCAAATAAAGGGAGGAGAAAAGAAAGAAAGAAAAGACATGGAGAGAAAACCAAGAGAGAGAAAAGAAATGGCGTAAAAAGAAATGGAGAGAAAAGAAAGGGAAAGAAAAGGAGGGGGTAGGGCAAGAAAGTGAAGAGAAAAAAGCGGGGAGAAAAAAGGTGTAGAAAGGAAGGGGGAGAGAAAAGTGAGGGCAAAAAAGGGGGAGAAAAGGGAGAAGAAGAAAAGGGAGCAAAGAAGATGGAGCTAAGAGAAGAGGAGAAAGAGGAGGGAGAAAAGGAAGAGGGAGAAAAAAGGAAGAGGGAGGAAAAAAGGGGGGGGGAGAAAGAAAGGGGAGCAAAAGGGTGAAAAAAGGGGCCAAATGAAGGGGTGCTAGAAAAGGGGAGGAAAGGGAGAGGGAGAAAAGGGAGGAAGAAGAGAGGGGGAGAAAAAGAGTGAGAAAAGGGAGAAGAAAAGGAGGGGAAGGGGAAATAAGCAAGAGAGAAGCAAAGGGGGACTAAAAAAGGAGGGTGGAAATGGGAGAGAAAGGGGAACAAAGAGAGGAGGAAGAAAGGGGAGCAAAAAGGAGGGAGATAAGCAAGCGAGGGAAAAAATGGAGAGAGAAGAAGAAGGGAGAAGAAGGGGGAGGTAAGAAAGGGTGAGAAAAGAGGTGTCAGGAAAAAAGGGGGAGAAAAGAGTGAAGAGAAATGGGGAGGAAAAGCAAAGGGAGAAGAACGGAGGAGAAAAAAGGGGGAAGAAAAACGGGGAGAAAGGAGGGGGAAATAGCAAAAAGGCGGGGAGGGGGGAAGAAATAAAAGGGAGAGAAAAGAAAGGCAGAGAGAAAAATGAGGAGAAAAAAGGGGTGGGAGAGGGGAGCTAAGAAAAGAGGGAAGAAAAGAGGGGAAGCTGAAAGGGGAGAAAAGCAGGGAGAGAGGCAGAGCAAAAAGGGGGGAGAGAAAAAAGGGGGAGCAAGCGTGAGGAGGAAAAAGAGGGAGAGAAAAGGGAAGAGGAGAGGGGAGAGGAAAAAGGAGGAGGGGCAAGGGGGCAAGAAGCGGAGGGGAAAGGGCAAAGGGAGAAGAAAGGGGGAGAAAGAAGGGGGAAGGAAAAGGGGAAGGAAAGAAGGGAAAGGAATAGAAAAAAGGGGGCGAGAAATGGGAGAAATCAAAGGGGTAGAAAAGGAAGGCAGAGCAAAGACGGGGAGAAAAAGGGGGTGGAAAGGAGGAGCTAAGAAAAGAGGGAAGAAAAAAGGGGAAGGAAAAGGGGTAGAGAAAAAGGGGGAGAGAAATGGGAGGGAAAGGGGAGGGAAAAGGGGGAAGAAAGAAGGGGGGAGAAAAGAAAGCAGGAGAAAAAGAGGGGGAGAGAGAAAGGAGGAGGAAAGGGTGAGAGAAAAAGGGGGAGCAAAGAAGAGGGGGACCAAAAGCAGGGAAGAAAAGGGGGGAGAAAAAAGGTGGGGAAAAATGGAGAGGAAAGAAAGGAGGGGAGAAAAAGAAGGGAGATAAAAGGTGGAGAAAAAAGGGAGGGAGGAGGGGGAGAGGAAAAGGCGGAGAAGAAAGGGTGAGAAAAGCGGGGAGAGAAAAAGGGGGTGGAAAAAAAAGGGGGGAGAAAAAAGGGAGAAAATAAGCGAAGGCAGAAGAAAAATGGGAGACAAAGGGGAGGAAAATGGTGGGAAAGGGGGAGAAAAGAAAAGAGGGAAGAAAAGAGGGGAAGATGAAAGGGGAGGAAAAAGGGGGAGATAAGAAAGCAAGAGAAAAAAGGGGGAGAGAAAAAAGAGGTAGAAAAAATGGGGAAAAGAATGGAGAAAAAGGAGGAGAGGAAAAAGGGGGAGAGCAATTGAGGAGAAAAAAGGGGGACAAGAAAAAGGGGGAGGAAGGGGGAGAAAAGGGGGGGGAGAAAGAAGAAAGGGAGAAAAAAGGGAAGAAAGAAGGGGGAAGAAAGAAGGGGGGAAAGAGGGGGGGAGGAAGAGAAAAGGGGGAGAAAAGAAAGGCAGAGCAAAGGTGGGGGGGAAAGGGGGGCTGGAAAGGGGGAGATGAGAAAAGAGGGAAGAGAAAAGGGGAAGAGAAGGGAGGACAGGAATGGGAGAAAAAAGGGGGAGAAAAGGTGGAGAGGAAAGGGGGCAGGAAAGCAGGGGGAACAAAAAGGGAGGAGAAAAAGGTGAGGAGAAATGGGGAGAACATCAAAGAAGGGAGGAAAAAAGGGAGCTAAAAGGGGGAGAAAAAAGGGGGGAAGGGGGAGAAAAGAGGGAAGAAAAAGTGGGAAGAAGAGAAGGGGGACAAAGATGGGAGAAAAAAGGGGGAAGATGATAAAAGGGGGGGGGAAGGGAGGAAAAGGGGTGAGAAAAAAAGGGAGGAGAAGGGAAGGGAAAAAAGGGGAAGAAAAAATGGGGAGAAGAGCTGGTGAGAAAAGCGGGGAGAAAAGAAACGGGGAGATGAGCAAGGCGGATAAGGGGGCAGATTAGCAAGGGGGAGATAAGGAAGCAGGGAGAAAAAGGAGGGGAAGAGAAGGAGGGGAAGCAAAGGAAGGGGAAGAAAAGCGGGGGAAGAAAAGAAAGGGGCCAAAGAAGAAAGGGAAAAAAAGGACAGGGAAAAGGGAAAGGAAAGAGAAAAAAGGAAAGACAAAAGGAAAGACAAAAGGGACGAAGGAAAGGAAAGGAAAAAGGAGAAGGTAAAAAGGAAGGAAAAAAAGGAAAGAACAAAAAGGAAAGGAACCCCTCCCCCCCCCCAACCCCGCCTTTGGCGGCATCCTCATCCCCTTGTAACAGCGGGAAGCCTGCCGGGACGGGCAGTGTGCTTCTACCTGTGGGAACTTGTCTGTGGTTAGCACTGACCTCCCCGCTGAGGGCCCCGGGGAGCCTCGGACCAGGAGCAGGGGGACTTTGGATTTACGCCCGTGTAACTTCACTGCAATAAAGCCCTTTTCCGCAGGACGATTTGACGGCTCCTTGTCTCTCCCTGCAACACTCGGGCGCCAAATGTCCTCCACCGACTTTGGGATGGTTCTGCAGGTGCGGCGGGGCTGTTTGCATGCCCTGGCGTGCACACCGCCCTAGCAGCAGGGCAAGGCACTGAGCAGCGGTAGCACTGCTGCTGCTGCTGCTGCTGCTGCTGCTGCTGTTGTGGGAGAGGGCAAGGGGGATTTGGGGAAGCAATGCCTCTGTGCCAGGGAGTCAAGGGCCACCGCCGAGCGCAGCAGTCCCCAGGGAGGGGCAGAGAGAAGCTGCCGAGAGGTGATGCTGCTCCAGAAGGGGCGTGCGAGAGAAGGAGGCCACGGGCACGGCAGGGCTGCTGCTTCCCGGGTGCGGCTGTTGCCCGGACACCGAGGAAAGGGGCAGGAGAGCACCTGGCCTGGCAGGAGGCGCGAGCGGCAGAAGCCGCATGCTGGCAGGCTGCAGCTAGGGAAGGTGCCCCCTCCGTCGGCCCCTGTCGGCAGGGGCACTCTCCTCGCAAGGCAGCCGAAGGAGAGGGGCCCGCTGCCACTTGCAAAAGGCATTGGCCATCCTCGGCCATCTGCAGCTCTTCCGTCGCGTGGCGTTCAGCTCTCCCTTGCAGAAACCAGAAGCATTTTGTCCTGCTGGCACGCGTGGGCAGGAAGGGACGGCCCATGCCGTTGGTGCAGAGGAAAGACCCAGAGGCCACAGAAGCCTCCAAGTGCCTCTAAGCAGAAACACAAGGATTTCTTTGGCAGGGGCTGACTCACTGCAGTATGGGACTGTGAGCAGCCTGGGGGTGCCAGGAAGAGGACGTGCCCGTTTCCTGGCCTCTAAGCAGCCCAGACAACCCAGGGAGGAGGAGCCCAGGCACTTGCCCAGAGAGGAAGGCGGTCTCTCTTTGGGCCCAAGGGGGTGGCCCAGGGCCGACGGGACAGTGATGCTCAGCAAGCTTAGCCGGCCTCCCAATACTCAGCACACATGGGCCTGAACCTTCCCACTTGCAGCTTCTGGCTAAGAAAAGAGGCCTTGGTCCTCTGGGAGCCTCTTTCCAGGCACTTGCAGCACGCCGAAGGAAAGCAAGAGAGGGGCACCAAACGCAGAGGAGCTCTACACATCGGTCACAAGCAAGGGCTAGGGGGAAGGAGTTGCCTAAAACTGTGCTCCAGCCCCTCTCAGCTTGCTCTTGCAAGTGCAAGAAGCACCACGATCGAACAAGACCTAAATGGAAACGCACCCCACAGGAGATGTAGCCCCTCCCTCCTCTCCAGAGAGCCTTTGTCTCCCTCCATCTCTTTCCTTAAGGACTTGCCCTGTCAGTCCACCTGTCCCTTTACACAGGTGACCTCCAGACACGCACTTGGCAGGCCTCCAAAGACTAGAAGCCCACAGAAAGCAGAGGGCTTTGCTTTAGTGCGCCACGTTCTGCCTTCAGCTCGGAAAACTGCTTTACCCAGCTACCAGAGCGCCCGACCACAAGCACGGGGCCAGCCCAGCCCTCCTGGCCTCCAAGGCTAAGGCCCCCGAACCACTGTCGCCAACAGGGGAATTCTCTGGGGGCCTTTGCCAAAGCTGCCTTTGGCTCCCTAGCCACAAAGACCAAAAGCCCTTTGACCAACAGCTGCATCGACGGGAGCTGCCTTTGGGCACAGGAGCCAAGTGATGTCGGCGAGGCCCCTCTGCTCCTTGGGCTACTCCGTGACGACTATTGCACCCCATGCTTCGCACATCCCGTTTTCTGTTTAAGTGCCAGGAAGACACTCTAATCATACCAGCATGAGTAAAGCAGAAGAGGCAAGCATTGCCGTGGCAGACAATGCTGGAATTAAGCCTCCTGCTGGGGCCGCCTGAGTGAAGCTCCTGGCGTCTGCATCCTGCGGCTGTTTTAAGTCACACGATGCACTCTCTTCTTGCCAACCAAATGCACCTGCCCTGGGGAGGAAGCATGGCTGAGCTGCAAAGGGGAAAAGCTGAGCTCTGGCATTGCCCAGCTCAGCTCGCCCAGCACAGCAGCCTGCCTTTGAGCAGCACGGCACGTCTGGTTTTCTAGGCTTTGCAAGAGCAAAGAGAAGAACAAGGGAGTTCAGAGAATCGCACAACGGTGGAGGCTGGAAGGCACCGTCAGAGACCATGCGCTCCTAGCGCCCTGCTCAAGCAGGCTCACCTAGAGCAGGCTGCCCAGGACCGTGTGCAGACAACTTCTGAATATCCCCAAGGATGGCGTCTCCACACGCCCTCTGAGCAACCCGTGCCAGTGCTCAGGCACCCTCACCGCAAAAGAGTTTTGCGTAGCTTCAGACGGAATTGCCTGTGCAATTTCAGTTTGTGCCCGTTGCCTCTCGTCCTGTCGCTGGGCAACGCTGAAAGAATTCAAGCGCAGGGAGGCTTTGGCCTTCCCAGCCCTAGTGCTGCTTGCTCCAACAATGTCCCTGCGTTCCTCCCAGGTCACCTCTCCCTGCTTCCACCTTCTGCACACTTCCTTCTTCTGTCTGGCTTTTGCCGGCACCTCCTTGTTCGTCCAGGCAGGCTTCCCATGCCCTTTGCTCAGCTCCTGGCTCAATGGCATGGACTGTTCTGGAGCTTGGCAGAGGGGATGCTGGACTATCAAGCAGCTTTCTCGGAGCCCTCTTCCCTCTCGAGCCTTGTCCCATGGGACACTTCCTCCTGGAGCAGCACACCCTCGTGCACCAGCGAGCTGCAATCTCTTGCTCTGCCACACACATCTCAGCCACTTGCTGAGAGGAGAGCAATTGCAGCAAAAGCACTTTGGCATCCCCTCGAGAGCCGAGCACCGGTGAAGGCTGAGAGAAGGACCATCGCTGCCGCTTTCACAGCCATTGGGACTGGCACTCGCATGCAGACCGCACACATGGCTACCTCCGTTTCCCTAGCTGTATACAAGCATTTTCGTGAGCCTGCCTCATCTCCTGCGCAGTCTGCCTTTGAGTCTCTCTGCAGACTCCTGGGACGCACCTGAGTCGAGGTGGGATTCAGCTGCCCAAAAGCCCGTGTCTACAGGCATTTGGGTATGCCAGGGCACCGCCAGGAATTGCCAAAGGCATCACAAATGGATGCCGGTCCTGGAGCTTAGGCAGCTGAATCCTGCCCTAAACTCTTCTCTGACTGTGGCTGGAGGCGAGATTCCCACTTCACATGGGGAGGCCACATGTTGGCACCTGGAGGGGAGGTCACTCTCATCGCCGGCTCACCACTACCGGGACTGAGTGCAGAGGAAGCGTGAAAGCTGGGAAAGTTGGGACACCGCCTGGGCCCTGATGTGATCTCCAGCGGGCACAGGCCCCCTTGCTTGCCCCCTCCACAGCTTGAGGCCTCCTGTCCCAGCAGCAACAGGGCATGTTGCAGCCGTGCGGGGAGGCGTGTGCATTGGGGGTTTTCACTGACACAGAGCCAGCTGCTGAAGCCGGCAGCTCCTGCAACACCAAGCCCGGAGACGCAGAGCAAAGGGGGCATGGCGGGAGCCAGCAGCGGTGCCCGGCCCCACCAGCCGCGCTCCCACCCCGCAGACGGGACAATGCCGTGGCGGCGTCGGAGGTGCCGGGCAGCGGGGAGACTCCCCTTTGCGCCCGCGGCCCCCGGCCCACGCCCCGGCGCTGCCCCGCGACCCGGCCGCCGCATCACAATGTGCCACAGTGGCACCCGGGTGGCCACGGCCACCAGCGCCCGCCCGGCCCCAGTGCGGCGCTGTGCCAGTGCGGGGCAGCGGGGAGACGCAGGCTCCCGGCCCAGCGCAGCGGCACTGCTCGGCACAGGCGCACCGCTCTTGCCTTGGCGCAGGCCTGACCGGCGCCTGGCGCTGCCCGCCGCGGGGCACGCACGCACCGCAGCCCTCTGCGTGCGCACGGCGCCATGGGACAGGCCAGCTGCTGCGGCACCCGGGGCGCTGCCGGCCCCGCTGCCGGCACGCAGGCACAGCCTGGGGACCCTGGCCGCGCGGCTCCTCGCGCCGGCCTCGGGCTCGCGCCCAGGGGAGCCTCCCGGCCCCCGGCGCCGCTTGGTGCCTTTGTGTCGCGCAGGAGCCCCCGGCTCCTGCTCAGCGAGCGCGTGCGGGTGACTCGGCACCAGCGGACGAGGGACAGGCACCTCCTGCTCTTCTCCGACGCCATCGCCGTCGCCAGATTCAGGTAAGAAGAGCAACCAGAGCCGTCCTCCCCCCCGCCACCGCCTCTGCCACCTGCCCCCAGGCACCGCTGCTCCCCGCATCTGCTCCCACCGGAGCAGAAAGTGCCTCCTCAGGGCTGCTCTTCCCATTGCTTCCTTCCTCAACAGCACCTCTCGACAAGGAGCAGCAATGCCGCCAAATCCTGCTGCTCACAGCCTCTAGCATCCAGTCGCCCGCAAGGAGGCCTTCCTCCTCTCCTCACTGCCTCGCCCAGGGCTCCATGCCCTTTGCTCCCCACGACCACTTGTGCTCCATATGGCCTGCAGCCCCCTGCATGGGTGCACCTGCGCTGCGGGCAGGGACAGCCTTGCCCTTTAATTCGGGGAGGTGTGAGCGGAAAGGGGCAGGCTCCGCGTGTTGCCACCCTGACCGGCAGCCCCTGAGCAAGCGCCCGCCAGCACTGCTTTGCAGCAGCGACTTCTCCAGAGCGCCCTGTGTGCGTGCTGGCACGCAGGCTGCTTTCTGCCGCCCGAGCCCCGCGCTGGCTGCCCCGAGCCTCTGCCCCCGGCACACGGCTCTC
Source organism: Apteryx mantelli (assembly GCF_036417845.1). NCBI lineage: Eukaryota > Metazoa > Chordata > Aves > Apterygiformes > Apterygidae > Apteryx > Apteryx mantelli. The sequence goes on from NC_089991.1 coordinate 26,324,307, forward strand.
CCCGGGAGGCCTGCTGCGGCTGCCCCCAGCACACAGCCTCCAAGGCGGTCCCTGCTCTTCCTCCTGGCAGATGTGGTTCCACCTTCCTGCTCAAGCACCGGGTGCCTCTCAGCGACCTCTGGGTGCTGTGCGAGAAGGACGAGGCAGCGTGCGGCTGTGAAGACGAGGAGGACGTTTTTGGCCTCAAATGCGCCAATTCCCTCGTCCTGGTCTGGACCACCAAGGTCTGCGTGGTCACCTTCCGGTGAGTCTTGGGGGCGCGTCCAGGGCTGGGGGGGTGCAGGGCACCGTGCTCGCCTTCAGTCCTCTCCGGGCTTGCTGGGGCTCAGCCCCGGCTGCGGCAGAGAAAGCAGAGGCCCCGCTGCGCTTTCAGACGCACCCACGGGCACCTCCAGGCGTGCACAAGCCACCCGCCACTGCCGCCACGACCCTGCAGCTCTGCTCAGCCCAGCGACACGGTGGGGGGACACCGAGCGGGGGCTCTGCTGTATGGCGGTGTGGAGCGGTGCCAAGCAGGCCAGCTGTGTCTGGGGCCCTGTGCCACTCCCCAGCAGCAGCAGCAGCAGGAGCGGGCTCTGAGGCTGTTTGTCCTTCTCGCTGCAGGTCGCAGGAGGTGAAGGAGCGGTGGCTGAACACCATGCTCAGGTGAGCCC